>NC_135786.1:101540000-101844166 GCF_051106095.1 Pogona vitticeps | reverse complement strand
GTCTCTGAAGCCTTCTTTTCTCTCCATCATATGGGCCCAGAAGTCAGCATTATTTCTGCTGTTCCACATTTTATCTTCTTCTGCTTTCACAACTCTGGTTGTTTAATTAACTGGAAGCTCATCACCTGTGACTTTTAGTGCGCAATCAGACAGTGACAGTGTTGGAAAGGGTTGCTTCACTGGGGGTGATCTTTAAAGTGACCCTCCTGAGCACATACAATCCAGTCCCAATTGCTCCATCACAACTCCAGAAAGGACGGAAGGACGGAAGGAAGGAAGGAAGGAAGGAAGGAAGGAAGAGTAGCCTTGCTGGTGGTCCAAAAAGGACTGGTCTGGACATGGAGCAAGATTGGGCTGGCTCGTGATCATACATTGTTTGGTCACTGGAAAATAGAGCAAACCAGACTGTGCTATAGGCTATTCAAAAAACAAATTAAATCACCATCTGATCACACCCTTAAATTAATACAGCTCTTGAAATGGGCCTTCTCTTGAGCTGCTCCTTTCTTGCAGTGTGCATTTCTTAAAGCCTGATTATTAATTGCATTCTTCAAGGGTTTTTTTTTTGGCCCTCTAGATGTTGAACATCAGTTCCCATCACCCCTCATTATTGCCAGGCTGGTTGATACTGGTTGGTACTGGCATTGAAAAACATCTGTAGAGCTACAGATTAGCCACCATTGGTGGTTTGAAACAGTCCTGTAGGGTAATAGGAATTATTTTCTTATTGCAGACAAGGAGAGAACTGAGACAAAGGTTACCTATTTGTTTCACAGCAGAGATGAGATCTGATGGAGTGGCTTCCAGGTTAACAAGATCAATCTTGCTCTATCAGCAGTTTGGTTACAATCGTAATCTATACATGTTTACTTGAATGCTATTTTGTATAATGATGCCTTGAAGAGATAATGGCTGATACATTATGTATATTCAAAACAAGCTATGATTTTGTAGTGTTCGTCTTTCTATATACATTGCAAATATGTTTCATCCCATAATCAATAATTCCATAATCCAGCATTCTAAGAACATAGTTATTTCCATACGTATGTACAAGTGCTGAAGGAAAATGCCGTTGCCATTGGCTTTGTGCAATATTTGCTCAGGCCTCTTGTTTCTCTAGTAATGAAATGAATGTATGTTGGTCAAATGCAGATTGCTAAACAGAGTGAATAGGTTTAATGGCTCCGTTCCACCAAGAGATTAGTGTTACTAAAGATGATTGGATTTGGATGTATATTTCTTGAAGATTTTGACTCAACTGCCATTGGTTCACTGTTCTTTAGAAATAATCCTTCTTTGTGTTAGAACAAAAGGTACATTTTCAGCTAACTCTTCCCCAACCTGGTTAGAGAGGGACACCCATTGGGTGGAGGTGATGGGCATTGTGGTCAAGATATCTTTATGAGGTCAAAGTGGGGAACACTGGTGTGCAAGATGAGTGTGTTTTAAAAGTTGAATATTTGTATCAAGGTGTTTGAGTTGAATACAGGTGCTGAACTACAGTTCCATAAGATCCACCCTACTGACTACTGGGAGCTGAGGTACAACAACACCTGGAGACTCAAGGTGGGAACCACAGAAATGCATACATGCAGTAATAAAATGTATGTTGGGTGCAGAGTTTGTGTTTTTAAAAAAACTGTCTAGAACAGCAATGGCGAACTTATGGCATGTGTGCCACAGCTGGCATGCGGAACCCTTTCTGCCGGCACGTGAGCTATAGGTTGCCAGATCGCTACTCCCCCCTGCGCAGCCAAACCTGCGAAGGCGGCTACAGCCGCAGTGCTGGCGCTTCAGCAGGCGGATCCGGAGCAGCTGGTGCTGGCAGCGGACCCGGAGTGGGGTCTTGAGGCACCTCTGTGCCAGGATTCCCCCTTCTGCCGCCACTTCCAGTTCCGGCGGCACGCTGCCCGCTGTTTTTTGTTTTCCACTTCGGGCATGCAAGCCCAAAAAGGTTCACCACCACTGGTCTAGAGGCATTATATCTTAGGTTTAATCTAGCAATTACATACACAGTGCCCTGGGCATTGTGTGCAAGAGGGCTTTTGAGTACACATGTATAGGATAAAGTGGCACTGGTCTAGATCAGCAGACTGCTGTGGTTGTAAACTACAGGGTAGCAAAATCTTAACTTTTCACAGAGGCAACTGTACATCTCTAGTTACATTAAGAGGAGCAATGGAATTTAAACATCCTGCCTCCAAGAACTCTTTTGATATTGATTTGTATGCTATACTGAGGTGTTGGGCAGGATTATGGGGCATGCTTTCAGGTTGTTTGTTTGTTTCTTCTTCTTCTTCTCTTTGAAATTGCAGTAGAGGTATAAAAATGCACCTGATCTGAGAACTCTAATTTCACAAATGACAACAAATCAGATTTTATTTATATAATTTTTTTTAAAAGGCATAACAACATAGTTGAAAATAACAGTGTTTAATAACTGTTTGAAAAATAATCAAGGATTCTACAGTACAATGGAATTCGTTATGGGGTATCCTGAGTTTATTAGTAATGAGGATAATTTTTTTTCTTGTGCAGCCTTCATTGTGGTAACACAAACTTCAAAGGGGAATCTTGTCTTTAGAGGGCTTTCTCATTCCTGTGTACAGAATGTGGACACAAAAGATTTTGTTAGCATTAATGCAAAAATGTGCTCTTTTTATTTTTATCTTTTAAATGTTTATATTGTTTTTCTTGCGTTGGGAGTCTTGGTTGTCTGTTTCATTGCAGATGTCTTTTTCAAGTGGAAGATATTTCTCTTTTCTGTCTGAGTCAGCTGTAGCAAGGTTGTCCTTGAATGACGACCTGAGGCCAGTAGCTGTCTGAATAAGGGTGAATAAACTGATATTTGTCCAAACAAGACAGAGTCGCTCAAGATGAGTGTGTCCTGATGAAGGTTGTGCTCCTTGCGAATGACAGCTTTTTAGCAAGTTAGTGCTCAGGGCCTGTGAATTTGCAGGTGGAGCCTGTAATCTGTTGTGCATTTTATCCACTCTAGCTGCTTATTTTCCTGGGACAAAAATGTTTGTCTCCCATCAGTCTTTCTTGATGAGTATCTTAAGAATAGTTACTATAAGGTAGGCAAATGTGGCTCTCTAGATATTGGACTGTTTCAGTTTCAGTTACTGAAACAGCAACGGCTACATTGGCTTGGGCATGTTGTGAGAATGGTTGACTGTCGAATTCCAAAAGATCTCCTGTATGGAGAATTAGTGCAGGGAAATCGCCCCAGAGGGAGACCACAGCTGCGATACAAGGCCTTAGGAATGGAGCTCAACAGATGGGAAAACTTGACATCTGAGCGTTCAGCCTGGAGGTGAGCATGGCCTCTCCCAGTTTGAAGAAACATTTGTTCAGCAGGACGAGGCAAGGAGGCAGTCCCGAAACCAGCAAAATCAGGGAGCTCGTCAAGGAACAGATTGTATTTGTCTTCAGTGTGGAAGAAATTGTCACTCTTGAATTGTCCTTCTCTGCCACACTAGATGCTGTTCCAAGACCTTTGTTCAGAGCATGTTACCATAGTCTCTCGGGGCTGAGGATACCTGCTTAGATATTGGACTGGAATTCCCATCAGCTCTAGTCAGCATAGTCCATGGTGAGGAATGCTGGAACTTTCAGTTAAACAAAATCTGGACAGCCACACTTTTCCCATCCCCACCGTAAGGACTGCTTAATATCGTATATGTCTGCTCTGCAATTAAAATACTCTTCAGTGGCTTTGCTGAAATATATATTAATTCCAGGATAAACCTATAAGTTAGGAAGTCATCCCTAAGGTAGTAGGCATGGCACATTTTGTAGAGTAAGCATGAGAAACAATGCTTTTTTCTGTGATAGTGTCCCTACTCTGGAATGATCCCCCGCTTTGAAATCCTTCAGCAATTTCTTTATATTTCCTTCTTTCCCAGACTGAAAACATTTAAAGGACTTCTGTTATGTAGCACCTATTTCTGCTTCTGTCCATTGCACCATGCCATATTCTTGTGCCTAGAGTTTTATATGTTTTTGTTTGTTTGTTTGTCTGTCTGTCTCTATTTATTTATTAAATCATCAATTACTTGTATTTTTATGCTTATACAGTATTTCATGATGGTTATGCTGAATGTTGCTCTGCAGAGATTTAGTACAAAATCTTGTTGCAGTTTTACTCCATAGTAAGTGAAATCATTCAAAACATGGGAGCAAACTGCTGCTGATTAACAAGATGGAAGTCTTTTATTAACCATGCAACTGTTGTGCCACAAAGAATATGACTAGTACCTTATTAATTAGTTACAGTCATGTGCTGTAATTCATGCAATCTTGAGTTACCCTGGAGTAAAATCCTAATAGGACAGGCTCTTGTGATTTAAACAGAGTAACACACCACATACCTGTGTTGAGTATTACACTTAAAACTGTTTCTTTGTACACAGAGTGGAGAAGAAAGAGAACCCTTGACAAGAGTATTATTTGATGACACAGCAGCCAAAATCCTGTTGTGTAACATAAGCAAAATCTTAAATATTGTTCCATTCCTTGCTGGTGAATAAGGAGCCATTATTGTGGTTCTTTAGGGAACATACATATGATGGCTGGGTGCATGCATAGCAGGGAATCTATTTAGCAGTAGAAAACAGTCTGGTAAATATTTGATTTTACTTATATTATGCAGCAAGATTTTTGCCAATCTTAATTAGAGCTTGGAAAAATTACTTTCTGGATTCCCTGTAGTCTAAAAAACTAACTTTTCTAAGCTTTGAGTATTTCTGTTTCTGCCATCTCATGAACTGAGGTTTTCTGAGAGTTATAATTCTGGAAGGTAGCTCTTCCAAGCAGAGAAAGACATTGGGATTGTCCAGCTTTGCCCTTGTTATGTAGTACAGATCCTGCAATATAAACTTTTGCTTGTGTCTCAAGCTTCTTCAGGAGGGCATAAGGTTAAACTATGTCTCTGTAATCAAGGCTTCAGCCTCTTCTTCATGGTCAGTGGTTACTGAAAATGGAACACAAATTACTTGCTTCCTGATGTTCCCTCCTTCCTTCCTACTTGCTTGAGTTGATACTCTTAACCAACATTATACTTAGGGCAGACTAGTATGCAGGAATAGCTAGTTAAAACTGTTGATCAGCTTTACAGTCTGATTTCAGAGCTCTTTTGGGTGGAGAGGAAACCAGGAGAACATTAATTTGCTAAAGTTAGTATTATATTCTATGTTTATTGGAGTGTGATATGCACTTGAAAAAACTTTCAGTAAAGATGAAATTTAACATTAAATCCTACAGCATGCAACCACTGTTCTTACAGAAGCAGAAAGAGGTCAATCAGAGATCTGAATTACACAATGAGACCATATAAAAAATTATTTTCTTTTTAAAAATAAAAAAGGGTTTTAAAATGTTTGCTGTTAAGATCCTTTTGCATCTGAAAGAAAGCTCTGTCCAATGATAGTTTTACGTATTTTAACACATGTTATACCTCAACAACCTCATTATAGAATAGGGATTTGTGAAGGTGTAGGTCAGAGTGTGCCGTCCTCAGAAGAGAAAGACCCGAAGGAGGAGAGTGGTTGCGCGGAAGGGATCTTAGTGGAGATAGAGCAAGAGGAAGAATCACTGAGGAGACCGACAAAAGTGTGCTTGGTTGATGAGGGAGGAGCTGAACTGGACTTGATCATGTGGGAAGAGGTGACGGGGAGCAAATGTGCGGGAGTTCAGTTGGTTGGGAGAGGGCGAGCTGGGAAGGTGCATGAATAGAGGAGTGCAGACTGACTGGATAACAGACGAAAAGGGCCAGGCTAATCTTACTCAAGGCTTCCCGAATTTACAGAAAGGTGGGGGACTACTTCCAGAACACCTTCCCCCCAGCGGATGCGGCCGTATTTATGAGCCATTAGAATGGAGGGTCTCGGTTTTCCCAGTGAACTACCCTGGTGGGGGCAGGAAGGTCATCCGCCCGGGCCCGGAGTTCCAACAGAAGCCTCCAGAGGGGGATTGGGCCCGCCATCCCTATTGTGGGACCATATGTGCTGTGCGGAGTGCCCCCCTTCGGCCGCTAATGGATCGCGAGCGTTTCGGCCCAGCTCCCTGGTAAGGGAAGAGTTGATCCCAGCAGCTGTGAAAGCTAAGAATAATAACGTGTTAACTGATGATATGTTGAAGGATCCGTTTGATCCAGCCGAGTTGCAAGTGTATTCAAATAAAGTTGTTAATGTGGAAGAAATGGACTCTCCTCCTTATCTCTTTCCCGCCTTCACTACCCAACCCCCCCCCCCGGCGGAAGACGGACCTCTTCACAGGATTATAAATTCCGATTCTATATTATGAGGCAATGTTTTTGTATCATCTTCCCCCCCTTGTTATAACTTGTAAATGGGATCAAACTGTTTTTGGATTGGTACTTCAGTTTTGTGGGGTTATAAGCTTCTGTAGATTACTTAAATTGCTTCCATCACTGCTGTAAATACTCAGTCTAGTAATAACCAGCAGAAAAAAATCAAATTTCAAATTACATTTGTGTCTCCATAGATACATACTTTTTAAAAAAATCATTTTCCATTAGGTAAGGAAAGTTTATGGATAGGGAAGGGGATTTGGATCAGGGTATTGGGGTAAATAAAAAATACAGAACGTGGTAGAGAACAGTATATATCATTATTATATATGTCAATGTGTTTTCTTACTAACCTTACGTCACACTTATCTTACCATTTACCACACTTACCACACTTATCTTACTTCACACTCACCTTACCATTTTTTCTAAGTCTTTAAAATCTAAAAGTATTTTTTATATTTTCTCTTTAATAATTTTAATCCATTCATGTTCTCATCTCTCATCCAATTATACAAAAGTTTCCACTTTTTTCTAGCCTCAGCAATTTCTTTGTCTTTTAATACTTCAGTTAAAATATCCATCTCTGCTGCTTCAAAAAAATCTATTAACTCCTGGGTTGTTGGGAGTCTCCTCTTTTTCCAGTATTTGACATATAAAATTCTTGCTGCTGTAGTTACATATATGATCAAATATCTTTTTTCTTTTTCTATAGAGTCTGGTATTATATTCAACAAAAACACTTCAGGTACATATGGAATTGTAGAGGGTAACATTTTTTTGTAAAAATTCATGGATTAGTTTCCAAAATCTCTTAGCTTCCCTACAAGTCTATCACATATGATAAAACATATATACATACTTTTTAATAGAGTTATGTAGGAAGATGAAATCACAGACCTGATCAAACCTATTTCCAACTCTGGGCACAACTAGATGAGAGAATTCAGAGTGATCCAGATTATGTTTAAAAGACTCTTATCTTCAGTGTTTTATCTCATACTTCAATGATCCTTCCGTTTATACAGGAGGCATTCCTTCTCCCATGAGCGAGATCCAGGCTGAACTTTAGATTGCTTCAATTTCTCACCCTTTCAATTTTTGCTATCCTCTCTCCTGTCTCTTTCCCCACCTTTTGTTGTGGCTATCATTCCATGAACTGCAGTGACTTCCTTTTATTGTTTAATTTAGTAAATGGCAGAGCACTACAACAATACATCAACCTATATACTCTCTTATATCTGAAATAGCACCATGTCACTTAGGATAATATTTTTAAAAATATTGTAAGAAGAGGAAAACAGAGGAGAGGGTTTCTCCACTATTGTTTCTATTGCCACAACTCACTGCATACATCACGGGGTTGTCACCAAAGAGAACACTGACCACAGCTTTATTTGGGAGTAAATTAAGCAACCACACAGACTGCAGAACAGAATAACCAGGAGTGCTCCCAATCACATTAAATAATCTGCAGCCCTAGCCAGAAAGAAGTTAAGGGTGGGCTGGATTGCTTTTATTTGAAACATATATGGTCACTGGAAAATAGGGCGGACCAAACTGCACCAAAAGCAAACCAAATATTGAGCTGTATGCTCATTTGACCCCCACCCCCGACTGAAGATATTCCCTTTCCACACTTCTTTTGACATGATACATTGTTGGAAATTTTGGGAAGCCCTGATGGAATATTCATAATTGCTTTTAATAGTTTACCTGAATGATACTTGTTCTTTTGAATGGAAATCCTGGATGTTCACTGCCTGCAACTTTGTGTAGATGTAACCCCACTGGATGGTTTGTTTCAACCTACCCTGTCTCTCTGAAAATAAGACCTAACCTGAAAGTAAGCTCTAGTATGATTTTTCAGGATACTCGTAATATAAGCCCTACCCCAAAAATAAGCCCCAGTTGAGTGAAGCCCCACCATTGCCCAGCAACCAGAAGAAGATGACAGGACTGTATTTGAATAAATGTAGATTGCCGTACATGAAAAAAAAAGACATCCCCTGAAAATAAGCCCTAATGTGTTTTTTGAAGCAAAAATTAATATAAGACCCTGTCTTATTTTGGGGGGAAACAGGGTAGAGGATGAGGAAATCTTAGGAAGGGGCTGTGATTTACAATTTCTGTTGAGAGGCTGTGAGACAGGAAGCGAGAGTGGTATCCCTCTCTCTGGAGTGCTGTCCCTCCTCCATACAGCAGAGAAGGAGGTACAAACCAAGCCTGTATCATCCCCCCAAAGAACAGAGCAGTGAGGAACAGATACAGAGGAGATAGAAGGAGGAATACAAAAGCTAACCGACTTAGGGAAAAACGTTGGGAATGGAATGGAAGAAGAGGGTGGAGATAGAGGCGGGGACAGCTGATATAAAGAGAAGAACAGTTGCCACCCAGTTGGGAGTGGGTCTGGATGGAGGATCCATAGACCGGAGCATGGGAAAGACTGAGAGTGCCTAAGGAGGAGGTTGACTATAGGAAAAGAAGGGGAATCCCACCACGACCATCTTATTGGGGAGAGGCAGAGGCCAGGGAGTGGAGGAGAAAGTTGAGAGAAGAGAAGGAGAGAGGAGAGAGAGGAGAGAAAAAAGACACTCATTGATACAGGCTGTCGCAAAACTCATATAAGATCACCTGCAGGGAGACACATTGCCCAAACACATGTTTATCAAATGTGTACATGGAGACATCAAGCCCTCTGGAGTGGTGTTGGCCCAAATAGAGATAGGGGATCAGAAGAGAGAATTGGAAGTAGGGTTAGTTCCTGGGTTCGGGAGAGAAATGCTGTTGGGGAGAGACTGGCCCAGTGTGGATGAACTAATACAAACAATAGCAGAAGCAAACAATGGGGAAGTGGAGGAATGTATGTTAGAAGAAGAAATGTTAAACATGTGTCGAGATCAACTGAGAAACTGGCAACAGGATGACATGAGACTGGAAGAAATTCGGCTCAAGGTGGTTCCAGAAGGAACCACAAAGGAGGGAGAAGTAAACTTTGAATTGAGAGATGGAATATTGTACCGAGTGAGACAAACAGAACGGGGGGAGGAAACACAACTAGTGATACCTGAGAGACTTAAAGGGCTGATATTAGAACTGGCCCATGATGCCACTCACTGGACACTTGGCAGTACAAAAGACTTTAGCCAGAGTGCAACAAAGGTTCTTCTCACCTCTCATGGCTAAAGAAATAGAGGACTATTGTTGATCCTGTCCCGAATGCCAGCTCACTCAACTGAAACCCAGACCAGGGGGAGAGTTGATACCCATGCCCCTGGTGGACAGACCATTTGACCAGATTGCTTTGGACATTGTAGAGCCACTAGTGAAATCAGCGGGGGGGGGGGCAGTTATACATCCTAGTAATAATTTACTATGCAGCACGGTATCCAGAAGCAATTCCCCTACGCACCACTTGCAGCAAAGGTGCTAGCCAAAGAGTTACTGGAAGTGTTCTCCAGAATGTAGAGGGAACCCTAGGGAAGTGCTAACCAACCAAGGGTCAAATTTTATGAGCCTAACCTTTAAACAGATGTGGAAATTATTAGGGGTGAAACCGATGAGAACATCCATCTACCATCCACAAGCAAATGGCTTAGTGGAGAGGTTCAATGGGACCCTAAAGGGGATGCTCCGAAAGTTGGTCCAGGAAAAACCAAAACAATGGCACATGTTTCTAGCCCCGCTGATGTTCACAGTAAGAGAAGCCCCCCCATCATCAATGGGTTTCTCCCCTTTTGAGTTGCTATATGGGAGAAATCCTAGAGGGATTCTAGACCTGCTCAGAGAGAAATGGGAAGAGGGAGAAAACCTCTCTAAACCTGTGTTGCAACAGATTATGGAAATAAGGGAGAGTTTGCAAACGGCTTGCGACCTAGCCAAGGAAGCTCTGGGCAAAACTCAAGATAGCCAGAAGTATAGATATGACAAACTAGGGGGCGCTAGATATCTATCATCCTAGATCTAAAGAAGGGGTACTGACAGATCTCTTTAAGGCAGGGGTGTCAAACTCAAATTCATCAGGGGCCGCATCAGCAGTTTGGTCCCCATCAAAGGGCCGGTTGTATCTGTAGGTTAACTTGAGCCATTTTTTAAATGAATTTACAGTGGTGCCTTGCACAACGGGCGCCTCGTAGAGCGATGAATTCGCTCTATGAGGCTGTTTTTGCGATCGCGAATGCGATTGCAAAACGGTGCCCGTATAGGCGGGAAATTGCAGAACGAAGGTCGGTAAGCTGCTCGCTTACCGACCTTCGCTTTGTGACCCGACAATCAGCTGTTCCGCGGCTTCAAAATGGCCGCCGGAACAGCCGAAAGGGGCCGGGGTGAAGCGTTTTTGCGCCCTTGGTGAACAAGGGGAGCGCGCGAAAATGCTGCGGAAGCCCCGAAATGGCTGCGCGCAACCATTTCGGGGCTTCCGGCAGGGTTTTCGCGCGCTCCCCTTGCTTACCAAGGGCGCGAAAATGCTGCGCCCCCGCCCCTTTCGGCTGTTCCAGTGGCCATTTTGGACCCGCCGGACAGCTGATGGCAGCCATTTTGGCGCCCTCGTTGTGCGAGGGGAGGGCACGAAAATGGCTGCCGGCCCCTGGGAAACATCGCACAACAGTGAGTATTCTATGGCATTGGAACGCATTAAACGCTGTTTAATGCGTTCCAATGCCTTTTTGTGTTCCGTAGTGCGATGTTTCCCACAGCGAAGGTTAATCCGGAACGGATTAACCTCGCTGTGCGGGGCACCACTGTACTCCGTGCAGGCATGGAGTAAATTCATTGAAAAAAAAGGGGGAGGCTGCAAGGCTGGCGGCGGCTCCACAGGCCATCAGACGAGGTCTGGCGGGCCGGATTTGGCCTGCGGGCCTTGTGTTTGACACCCCTGCTTTAAGGGATCAAGATAAAGAAAAAACAGACTTTTCAAAAAAGACTTTTCTACCCCTGGGGGTCTTTTCCAATTTACGAGAATGCCTTTTGTGCTGCACAGGGCAGCTGCCACTTTTCAATGTCTCATGGATTGGGTATTAGCTCTGGTGCAGGACTGTGCTGTTGTGTACATAGACAACATCATTATATATAGTTCAACTTGGGAGGGACATCTAGAGCACTTACATAGAGTCTTGAAGGAATTGAGAAGGGCAGGACTGACTGCTAACCACAATAAGTGTAGGATAGCTCAACTCAAGGTAGAGTACCTAGGCTTTTCCAGAGGCGGGGGTGAAATACAACCCCAGGAAGGGAAGATCACTAAGATTACACAGTGGTATAGACCCCAAACTAAGAAAGAAGTACAGCAGTTCCTAGGCCTTGTCAGGTATTACAGACAATTTTTGCCACAATTCTCAACCATAGCTGCTCCCCTGACTGATCTTACCAAGAAGAGAGCCAGTAGATGGGTACAGTGGCGGCAAGCCCAAGAAAAAGCTTCCCAGATGTTCAAATCGGTGTTGTGTGAATTGCCAGCCAGGTTTGCACCTGCTTTCAATTTCTTGTTTGTGTTATTCACAGATGCCTCAGACAAAGGGTTCGGTGCTATCTTAGCTCAGGTGTGCAATGGGGTAGAATACCCCGTCCTTCACCTCAGTCGAAATCTAACGGTGAGAGAGCAGAATTATGCAGTCATTGAAAAGGAGGCTCTGGTGATTTAATGGGCCATGGATGCCCTGATATATTATCTCTTGGGAGCACCTTTTACTTTAGTGACTGACCATGTACCCTTGCACAGGTTGGTACAAATGAAAGATACTAACTCCAGACTCTCACGGTTGTATCTAGCCCTTCAACCTTTTGCCTTCACGGTTCAATATTGGAAGGGGAAGGAGCATTCTAATGTGGGTTATTTCTCCCTGCAGGGCCCATGGGCAAGGAGAAAGGAGGAATGGATGGCCCTCTCGGATGGGGGGGTATGTGAGACAGGAGGCGAGAGTGGTATACCTCTCGCCGGAGTGCTGTCCCACCTCCATAGAGCAGAGAAAGAGGTATAAACCCAGCCTGTCTCATCCCCCAAAAGAACAGAGCAGCAAGGGGCAGAAACAGAGGAGATAGGAGGAATACAAAAGCTAACAGTTGAAGGGACTCAGGGAAAAATTGTGGGAATGGAACGGAAGAAGAGGACGGAGAGAGAGGCAGAGACAGCTGATAGAAAGAGGAACAAAGGAATTGAGAAGGGCAGGACTGACTGACTGTGCAGTGCTTTTATTACTGTTGTTGTTTTGGCATTTGAAAATAGACAAAACTAAGTTCTCTCTATGTACACATTTGGACACTGCTACTGACAATGAATAGAGGATTAAATTGTATAATGCAGAAAATGTGGAATATGAAAACTATTAAGATAATTAACAAGTAAGGCTACACTTTCAGGAAGAAAAAAAATCACATGATTAATTTTATTTTTTAATAATGATCTAAATAATGATTTAAATTATGCTTTAAATCACCATTCATATTGTACCATCCTATATCTGGTGTCCACAAGTATAATGAATCCCTCTTACTGGTGCTATCTCAGAGTTGTCTAGTACATTGGATTGTTGGATTATTTCTTCATTAGTGCTAAATCACAAAATGCTTTTCAGGTGCTCTTAGCTTAAAAAGTGATAATGTAAATCTGACAGAGTGACAGAAATGATCAAAGACTTGAAGCATCTTTCTTACAAAGAAAAGTGAATGAGGTTGGCAACTTGATTCAGAAAAAAAGATGAGATAGAGAGAGGGAGATAGAGAATATTTTATTAGTTCTTTTATATAGCATGGAGGGAGCAAAAGAGAGGAAAATAGTTTTGTCTTGAGGACTAAGACTTTAGGGTCATCGGAAATAATCAGGGGCTGTAGATTCAGAGAAAAATAAAGAAAATACATTGTGCTAAAAAAGTAATCACCAAAGAGCTGTAATTCGATTCAGTAGAGTTATTAGCATATCATAAGTCTCTTAACGATGTCAATGAGTACAGTGGTGCCTCGACTTACAACCGTCCTGACTTACAACCATTTTGAGTAATAACCAGCTCTGGCTGCAAAATTCGACTTGCGACCGGAGCTTCAAGTTATGACAGGAAAAAAGGTGGGGGAAAAGGCGGGGAATTCAAATGTACTTGTTACATAACAGCACTGATGTTACCTGTCTGTCATGGGTTTGGAGGGAAAGTTCCATCCTATGGGGAGTGGAAGGCGGGACATCAGGAGGAGGGGCTGTACTGTATAAATATGTGATGCCTGTGTGGTGAAGAGGAGATGCTGAGACAGACTGTGAGACACTGGGTTGGGACGAAGCAGCAGCTGGGGAAGAAGAAGCTGTTGTGGGAGTCTGTGTGTCTGACAGGGTACTACTGTGGGTCAGAGTACCACCCTGATAGGTTCAGGGGTCTGTTGGTTAGCCAGAACTGATGGGTTCAGGGTCTGTGCTTTAAGTTAAAGGTTCTAGGTGAACCAAACTGTATGCTGGTGTGTGTGAAAATAAGCCACGTTACTTTATTTTATTCACCTGATTGTTTTATTTACCCTGTTTGTATTTAAAATAAACCTTATTCTTTTATTGTTTAAAAATCCATCCCTGGTCTGTGTGACTTATTATAGGGAATGGTTGGTGGCAGCTTAGTGTAACTGTGTGACATATCCCAGTAGGTCTGGGTTTGTCACATTGATTGGTGTCCAGCGTGTGGGATACGACTGGTCCAGTTGTCCAGCGGTCCAGCAAAGCCTTGGCAAGTGTGCCCAGAGCAAGGGGGGTCTAGTCAGGGACAGTCTGAGGCGCGTAGGTAATCTTCTAGGTGTACCTCACGGGGAGGTGCACTAGTGGAAGAACGTGCCAACTGGGGAGACTTAGATTAAGGTGCTCTGAGGCAGCCTAGTTTTGGCGGGAAAACGCTGAGGCAAAACTGCGTAGCAACAGCGAGCTAGCTTGCCAGCTGAGAGGCCCAGCAGAGGGGGGTAGGCTCTGACTCGATACTGTTACAAATTTAGTGCTGAAGAACAGCAGCCTAGGGAGAGCTGGTTCTGAGGCAAAAAGGAAAAAAGTGGTCGTTTTATTTTGAGGCTTGACTTTTTAAAGCAGCCTGTTCTGAGGGGGGTTATGCCCTTGACTCGAAGCCAAGTAGCAGACATGAGTGAAGTGAAAGACCCCCAGATTGACCAAGGTTCTGAGGATGAATTTGGCTCAGTGCAGGGTGACAGCACAGGAGAGCAGGACCCAGAACTCAGGAAAATACTCCTAGCCCAACAGCATGAACTGAGGGTGAGGGAAATGGAGGAAAGGTTAGAGAGAGCGAGAATGGAGAGGGAAGAAAGAATGGAGAGAGAGAGAATGGCGTTTGAATTAAGAAAACTGGAACTGATGAACCAGAACAATAATAATAATAGGGATTCTGAGGGAGGCCAACTGTCTAAGGCTGACCTGAAGAAATTCCCTGTGTACCACAAGGGAGATTGTCCTGAGGTGTTCTTTTCCTTAGTGGAAAGAGCGTTTGTGGACTTCTCAGTGAGGGAAACTGAGAAGATGACCATCATGCGATCTTTAATCAGTGGTAGCCTGGCTGAGGTTTATGCCGAGATGCCTGAGGAATTGATGAAAGATTTTGCAGAGTTTAAAAAACTGGTGTTTGCAAGACATGGGATAAATGCAGAGCAGCTGAGACAAAGGTTCAGGTCCCTCACTAAAAAACCAGAACAGACTTTTACCCAAGTGGGGGCCCAATTGGTGAGGCTGCTTGAGAAATGGCTATCGCAGGAGGGAATAGAGACCTATGAGCAGCTTAAAGACTTGATAGCCCTGGAACAGTTCTATTCAGTCCTGCAGGGGGAATTGAAATTCCAGGTGAGGGAAAGGAAACCGAAATCTGTGGCAGCAGCCGCAGAGATCGCAGATTTTATCTCCCAAATAAGAAA
The DNA here is from genome assembly GCF_051106095.1 of Pogona vitticeps. Lineage (NCBI taxonomy): Eukaryota > Metazoa > Chordata > Lepidosauria > Squamata > Agamidae > Pogona > Pogona vitticeps. The sequence continues at coordinate 101,828,976 of NC_135786.1, read as the reverse complement.
GCCCTTGGGTGAGGGGAAATCTGTAGGTAAACCCAAAGAAACCTACAGCAAGTACTCTCAGGGACCAGGGAAAAGCCAGCAAGGGGGAGGGGCCCATGGTGAAGGGAAGCCCTCAGACATGAAACCAAGACCTCAGATTTTGGAGGGAAAACCAAAACAAGATGAGAGAGAATCAAAATATACCAGAAAATGCTATTTCTGTCAGGGAAAGGGTCATCTAATCTCAGAGTGTGAGAAATTAAAGCAGCTAAAAGGAATGGTGCCTCAGAATTCTAGTGGGACCAAGCCAAAAGCTGTGTTCTGTGTCCAGAAAGAGCAAAGCTCATTGTCACAGAGGGAGCCTGTTGCCATGACTACTCAGTCTGGAACAGCTACCTATGCTGATCAGGCTGAGGAAAATGGTCCTCTTCTGGAGGTAAAGCGCTGCTTGCTGATAAAAACAGATTCTCAGTTGTTTGAGACAGCAGGGGTGGACGTAGGAATACTTGACCGTCAGTATAGGGGGCTGCGGGACACTTGTTCCCAGGTAACCCTGTGCCATCCAGATATTATTCCTAGGGAGTTTATAATCCCAAATGAGAGCATGAAGGTGGCAGGGATTGAGGGGCAGATAATCTCTCTGCCAGTAGCAGAGGTACCTGTCAACTTTCAAGGCTGGAGGGGAGATTGGCGGATAGCGATTTCATCGACTCTGCCAGCAGCCGTGCTCGTGGGAGATGACCTGGCTGAACATGTGAAACGGGTGCTAGTGATTACACGCTCACAAGCCACCACAGGGACAGTTCAGGGGGGTAATGATGAGCCAGAGACGGAAGCAGGTGGGGGAAGTTCAGAAGCTGTGGTGGAAACCTTAACCACAGACAGCAGATTTGGACAGGAGCAAAAGGCAGACGCCACTCTCCAAAAGTGTTTTGAACAGGTGACTGACGCCCAGCTAACACCTGAGACCCCAGTGAGATTTCTGGAGAAAAAGGGGATTTTATATAGAGAAACCCTGAGGAATATCTCAAAAGGGGGAGATGGGATCAGAAGTCAGCTGGTGGTACCTGAAAAGTATCGCCCCATGATCTTACAAAGGGGTCACTCTGACATGTTTGCTGCACACTTAGGGGTGAAAGGGCCCCTTGATTTGATTAAACAAAATTGGGAGCAGATCACCCAGGATGACCCACAAGACGGTGTGACATACATAGACACCCTGATGAATGACCTAAAGCGAAATCTAGAGCTGGCAGCAGAAAACCTGCAAGCGCAGAAGGTCAAACAGAAAACATGGTATGACCGCAAAGCTAGAGAGAGGCACTTTGACCCAGGGGAGGAGGTGCTTTGGCTTAGGCCCTGCAGAGAGAATAAGCTGCAGCTCAAATGGGCAGGACCATATAGGGTCATTTCCAAGATGTCAGACCTGAACTACCTAATAGAGCAAGAGGAGAACCAAGCAAGGAGGGTGGTTCACGTGAATGCCCTAAAACCCTACTACAGAGGGGAACAGAGGGTTTTATTCGCGATAAAAGCAGCTGAGAGTGAGGAAGCTGAATTACCCTTCTGGGAGGGTAGAGGGGAAGTAAAATACAACCCAGAGGAGGTAAAGATCAGTCCTGCACTCACCCAAGACCAGCAGCAAGAATTAAAAATGCTGCTTAATAAATATCAACAGGTATTTTCCAACAAGCCGGGGATAGTGAAGGGAGTGATGCATCGGATCCACACAGGGGATGCACCCCCGCAGGCAGTATCCCCATACCGAGTAACGGGACCCTATAGGGACAAGGTGCGGAAGGAGCTGGACGAAATGCTGAGGGAGAACATAATCGTCCCCTCTTCTAGCCCTTGGTCCTCTCCAATAGTCCTTGTGGACAAGCCTGATGGGAGCATTAGGTTTTGTGTTGATTACAGGAAGTTAAACCGTGTAACCACTCCTGATGCCTACCCAATGCCCAGGCTAGACAACCTGATTGAAACCATAGGGGGTTGTCGGTTCATCTCATCATTGGACCTGGTAAAGGGATATTGGCAATTAAGAATTGATCCCAGGGATCAAGAAAAGACTGCCTTTTGCAGCCCTTTTGGTCTCTATGAGTTTCGAGTCCTGAGCTTTGGTCTCAGGAATGCACCAGCCACATTCCAAAGGCTGATGGACCAGACCTTGGCAGGGCTCAATGACTTTACAGTGGCCTACATTGACGACATAGGGATCTTCAGTAATACCTGGGAAGATCACCTGATACACCTGGAGTTAGTGCTGCAGAGGTTAAGTGCAGCAGGGCTAACAGTAAAGGCCAGCAAGTGTCAGCTGGGTAGCCCAGAAATAAAATACTTGGGTCACATGGTAGGGGGAGGAATGATAAAACCCCTGGAGGCCAAAATAGAAGCTGTTCGTGATTGGCCTAGACCCAACACCAAGAAAAAGGTCAAATCATTTCTTGGGTTGGTGGGCTACTACAGAAAGTTCATCCCGAGGTTTAGCGAGATTGCGGCTCCGCTGACCGATCTGACGAGGAAGACGGCTGATGACCGCATCCCGTGGACCAGCGACTGTGAGGCGGCGTTCCAGAGGTTGAAGGAGGCGTTAATCAACTATCCTGTCCTGCGTGCTCCAGACTTCGACCGGGAGTTTATCATCTACACCGATGCGTCTAACAGCGGGGTAGGAGCAGTTCTGTGCCAAGAGGATGAGAATGGTGACCAGCATCCAGTGTCCTACCTGAGTAGGAAACTTCAAAAAGGTGAGAGACATTTGGCAACCGTGGAGAAGGAGTGTTTGGCCATAGTCTACGCGATCCAGAAGGCCAAGCCTTACATCTGGGGAAGACATTTTATTCTGTGTACTGACCATTCACCATTGCAATGGTTAAAGACAATGAAAAGCCACAATAGCAAACTTATGAGGTGGGCTTTGAACTTACAGGACTATGACTTTGAAGTGAAGGTGGTCAGAGGGTCAGTGAACTGTGTTGCTGACGCCTTATCAAGAAGACCTGAAGACTGAAGACGGCGAAAGAACATGGACTATATGTATATAATGAAAACAAAAAGTTAAAATGTACCTGGTTTTGAATTTGGTTGGTATTAATAAAGGTAAATTGATGTACTGTATATGGTAAAATGTTTAAATGCATATTTGCTATGGTTAACTTGGAGTGTAAGTATATGTAAGTATTATATGGTATGTATAAATGTTGTTGTGTATTTTATGCAGGTTGTTTTTTTGGTGAAAAGCACTTTTAGCTTTCCCCCTACAAAACAACTTTTAAAGAGGGGAGGTGTTACATAACAGCACTGATGTTACCTGTCTGTCATGGGTTTGGAGGGAAAGTTCCATCCTATGGGGAGTGGAAGGCGGGACATCAGGAGGAGGGGCTGTACTGTATAAATATGTGATGCCTGTGTGGTGAAGAGGAGATGCTGAGACAGACTGTGAGACACTGGGTTGGGACGAAGCAGCAGCTGGGGAAGAAGAAGCTGTTGTGGGAGTCTGTGTGTCTGACAGGGTACTACTGTGGGTCAGAGTACCACCCTGATAGGTTCAGGGGTCTGTTGGTTAGCCAGAACTGATGGGTTCAGGGTCTGTGCTTTAAGTTAAAGGTTCTAGGTGAACCAAACTGTATGCTGGTGTGTGTGAAAATAAGCCACGTTACTTTATTTTATTCACCTGATTGTTTTATTTACCCTGTTTGTATTTAAAATAAACCTTATTCTTTTATTGTTTAAAAATCCATCCCTGGTCTGTGTGACTTATTATAGGGAATGGTTGGTGGCAGCTTAGTGTAACTGTGTGACATATCCCAGTAGGTCTGGGTTTGTCACAGTACTAACCACTGGTCAGCAAAGAGGCTGCTGCTTTGTAGCTCTTTCACCCCAATGGTTAAAGGAGGCTTGAGACTGCCTGGTGCTGCTTTCTGCTTCTGAGTAAGCACATTTACAGGGTTTTGCAGGGTGGATTTGGGATGGTAGGGTTATGTTTCTGTACTGTGATGTTTTTTGGTGTGTTTGTTGTTGTTGTTATTAATTATTATTTATTATTTATTATTATTAATTATTGGCCCCAGTGCCTTCCAATGGGGCTTGCTGTGTTGTTGTTTTGTGTTTCTTTTTTGTGATCTTTTTTCAGCCCCAGCACGTTCCGATGGGCCTTGCTTTTTTTTGTGTGTGTGTGTGTGTGTTTGTTTTTTGGCCCCAGCGCCTTCCTATGGGGCTTGCTCTGTTTGTTTTTGTGTGGGGTTTTTTGTGATTTTTTTTTCTGGCCCCGACTCATTCCAATAGGGCTTGCTTTTTGTGTGTGTGTGTGTGTGCTTTTTCCCCCAGCCCCGACGTGTTCCCGATGAGTGTTTTTTGGGGTTGTTTTTTTCCTTTCATTTTTTTTTTCCTGCCGGAACAGATTAATCACGTTCCAATGCATTCCTATGGGAAATGGTGCTTCGACTTATGACCATTTCGCGTTACAACCGTCATTCCGGAATGGATTAAGGTCATAAGTCGAGACACTACTGTATGTGAGACCCAGTTTACCAATGCCAGGGATGGCATAAGTACCTTATTATTGTTTAGAGGTATGCCCGGGCCAGGATGAGAGCCAGCATAGTGTTGTATGTTGAGCTGAGACCTGAGAGACCCATATTCATGTACCCACTTGCCCTTGAAACCCACTGAGTAATATTGGTCTGTTCACTCTCTGACATCTGAAGTACCTCACAGGGCTCTTAGCTCTTGGTGTAAATGTGTAGTTATTTTGGGTGGCTTCTAGCTTTTATTTTATATTGCATTAGTACTTTTAAAAAAATTATCTTGGGTATTAGTGAAAGTAAGCTGCAATAATTTTGAGCTAATTGATCCCCTCTTTTTTGTGGAAGGAGCATTTGTAGGTCTTTTAGCTCATTAATACTTTCGCACATTCATAATCAACCAAATCCTTGGATTGCAGCAATTTAGTCTGCAGAAATGGAATTACTTTTAGAATATGGAATTGCAAGTTTACTCAGAAAATCTAACAGGTATGGTGGAACAGGACACAGAAGATAATAATTTTAAAAGGCTTTAAACTTCATTGTTTATTGTTTTATTATTTGATAGTGGAAGGTGGGCCTGTCTTGTTTCTCCAAAGCAGTTAAAATTTCACCTTCATGGGAGAAAACCATAAAAACTTGACACAATTATTTTGTTGAGGGGAGGCATATTTTATGGTTCCAACTTAAGTTCAGATGTATTTTGGGTTAGTGAGATGACTACAGAACAAAGATGACTATAGGAAGAAATGTGGTTGATTTCTATCTAGATAAGAAGATTGTGAAAACTATGTATCAAGACTATAGGAAGCAAACGTACACTTCTGGAGGCGTTGGATTTACATGTTTAAATAGATCTTCCTGAGGATCATTTGAATTGTGATTTCAATCAAATGCACAATGTTAAGTGTGGAATTCTGCTTCATGTACAAGTTTAAGCAGTTCTACCACATTATTGTAACCTGAAAGGAGGCTAAATTTAATTGTAGCCTGCAAGGAGTATAGGAGCTTCCTTAAAACATGTCCCACAGCTATTTTATGAACATCTTTTAGTACTGATGCAGCTATGTTTGGTCAAAAATATCCAAGTATGTTTGGAGTTTGTTACTGAGGAGTGCAACTACTGTATATGCTTCACCAAAATAAAATGCACTTCTGTCTGGGATGAATGAGCTTTGGAAGAGAGGGACATTGATGAGGGAAGAAGAGCCCCTTGTGCCCTACAAATAGAGAGCCAATGAAGACAAGCCAAGACTGGAGATATATGGTCAAATTTACTAGTCCCAGAAATCAGACTGGCTGCTACATTTTGGGCCTGCTGTAGTTTCCATACTGTTTTCAAGGGCAGCCCTGTGTAGAGAGCATTACAGTCATCTATTTTGAGATTACTAATGTGTGACCCCCCTGTTGTTAGGCATTTCTTATCCAGGTCGGGACACAACTGGGCAGTCAACCAGAGTTGATAAAAGGCATTGTTGCCATTGCAGATATTTGAGCTTCCATAGAGAGTGTTGGATAATACCGAATCCTATGAAACCTCACCTGCAGTCTGAGGCTATATAACCCAGACTCTGGTTTATCATCTGTGTAAGAAGTAAGGTAAAATCTTTAGCTCTCAGTCTTAAAGAGCAGGGGAAATGTGCTTGATTGTAATGTGCTTCTTAAAACTAATTACAATATATTCTAAACATGTTGGAGTGCAACCCTCCCAACACACACGCATAAACAGCAGTGAGCAGTGGCCATGCTGGCAAGAGGTAATGAGAGTTTTAGTGGGTACCATGTTGGAGGAGGCTTTTGTACAATATTCTCCTTAACAAAAGTGAAGAGGTTTATATGGCAACTACATCTGAAAACAATGGCTACATTTTGCACACCAACACAAAATGACCTAAAAACCAGCTTGCAGTTGTGTGCAAAATAGCTGAGTTGTCATCCATCCAATTTTAAGGGTGCCATCTGCTGCAGATTATCAGCTAATGCACAAATGAAACTAATGGGGCCCTCCCAGGCTAGGTTAGACCTTGTGTGACAACTACTCTTGTAATTTTAAAGTTTGCCTTCTTGAAAATGACACAATTTAGGAAGCTGTGCTTCCAACAGCATGATTACTGTAGTAGTCTTTTAATGTCTTATAGTTATTTAAAACTCTTTATTCTTTGGTACTTGTCCTGGAAAGTAGACTCTCCTTTTTAATTCACTGTGTTTGTTTTTTTCCTCCCCACTTCTGTAGAAAATGTACCAGAAGAGCTTCGGGAACCATTTTATACAGATCAGTATGACCAGGAACATATTAAACCTCCTGTTGTTAATTTGCTGCTTTCTGCTGAACTCTACTGTCGTGCTGGGAGTCTTATTCTGAAGAGTGATGCGGCCAAACCGCTCCTGGGCCATGATGCTGTTATCCAGGCTTTGGCACAAAAAGGCCTCTATGTGACTGACCAAGAGAAGTTGGTAACGGAGAGAGACCTGCACAAGAAACCCATTCAGATGGTGAGAGTTAGCATTAGCTCATGGTTTCTGAAGTGTTACTGTACATTATTCCTGGCAGTACTGGTGGCATTTCTGGTTTGATTTCAGTTTTTTTGAAAACTATTATGTAAAAAAGTTTACTCAGTTGAAGTTATGTCTTTTCTTTCTTCCCCCCCCCCTTTTCCTTTCCTTTCGGTTGCAAGAAAGAGACATAGATTTAAGATGCAGATGTCAAAATCTTTTTGCCAGCAAAGTAAAAAAAAAAGGTAACCTTTGGTAGTGAATTGCTTCAAGTTATGAAGTCAGTGTATGTTAATGCCTTCAATAGCTCCAGTAGCATCATGGCGGGAGTGATAATCTGTGAAGCACTACTGCCGGCACATTGCACAGTTGGGTGTGACCAGTGGCATAGCATGGGGTGGGGCTACAAGGGTGACCATCCTGGGCTCAACATTCTTAGGGGCATGCAGAGCGTCCTGCCCAAGGTACTCCTGCAGCCACTCCTCATGCTCCTCTTCCCCTTGCCAGCTGTCCGAGTCCAACCTACTGGGGGTGCTGGGCCCACTGCTGCCACCAACACATATTTTGAACAGCTCCATGGCCACTTCATGGTACCACCCCAGTAGCTTCTCCCGCCTTGCACCCCATGCCCCACACTACTCTGCCCACACATTGCATCACAGAGCTGGCACATGACCCGTGCCCCACAATACTTGCCCCGGGTGCTGGCAACCCTTTTTTACCACTTGGTGTGATGGGGATGCATGGGCAATTGCACAATTTCTTGTTGCCGGGCATAATGCTCAGCACATTAACGCAAGTATAATTTACTTTATGGCTCTATGGAACAGGCTTTTGCTCACTATTTGTTGTGTGCTGATTCGCGTAACTTCATATGCAATGGATAATGTCTACACTGATTTCAAATGCTGCACCAAAAGTTTAACCACTATGGTAGCAATTGGATTTTGTCCAGATAGTCCTATATTTCATCCCTGTTTCTCTATTCCTTCATAATATTCAGGTGCAGGAACTCACTGTTCAGATAATGGTGGTTCTTAATAGCAAGAACTTGAAATTATTTAGGTGGGTTTTGATTTTGACTTAGTCTCGTTTGGAGGATGTCTAGCTTAAATTTCTTTGATTTCAGTTTGTTTACACTGGTTTAGTCACCTAGTTTTAGTAATATTTTAAATACAGTACTATAGTTTATGTACCTATGCATATTCCTAAATGCAAGCTTAGAAAATGGCTTTTGTAAGAGTAATTCACTTAGATATAGTTTAGAAGCCGATGTGGCTGCTGGTGGGAATGTAGCTGTCTGAAAAAAGCTAACTCAGAATGTGAACCGCAGTCCTGAATAGCCGCATTCATGGGGAGAAATATGAACACAGTGGACATGTTCTGTTGTGCTTTTTTTTAACCAAAGTTGGCTGCCCAGTTGGATAACAAGTACTTTCCATGTAATGCTATCTTGCCTGTTTGCCAGGGTAAAAACTCTCAAAACATCTGTACTTAAGTGTTTGTTCTTTGCCTGACTACATGTATGGATGCCTAGAATTGAGGCCGGCATTACCACTATTACCTTTGAAGCCTGGCATAAATGGTGATTGGCAAACATTCCTCCTGAGTGCAATCCTGGGAGGTACAAGTGTCTCTCTTAACCAGTTTTTAGTGATGAAACAAAGCAACACAATTGCTATGACACTGAGTTTTGAGAAAAGACAGAGTTGGAAACCCTTTCTTCCAAAGCTGTTATTCAAAAGACAGCATATTGATGACCAGTCTTCCCAGCAACAAGCAGCTGCAGGAGAATCAAAGGTGCAATTCTGTTTCCATAGGATTACAGCTACCCTGGCACAGAACCCAGAATGAGCCGAGGGTGCATTGCCAGGATTCTTTGCAGTCCATAGCAAGTCTGTGCCCACCATGGCAAATGCCCAACACTGGCAGATGAATAGCTCTGGAAGAGGTTCCCTGAGGGTAGGACGTTTTGGAAAACAACTGGCTTAGGTAGCCTTCCTTTTTATTCTGTGACTGATTAAGATTTTTCATAGTTTGAAATACTGTAGAAGGTTGGGAAAAACAATGCAAAGGATACAAACTTTTAGTTCTTTTTAGTGACTTGGTTGTGTGCAAATTTGAGAGGAAAGATGGGGGTAAAGGTGGCCTGAGAGGAAGGAGAGTAATACCAATTTGAGAATGTAGGTGGCGGACCCAGGCAAGAGGGCCTCACTGCTGCCAATAAACACAACCATTAGCATTTAAAGATTTTACTGAAAGAGAGATAGTGGGTAAATGAAGGGCCACAGCTTTGATTGGTTGCAGAACAGGTTTGGTGCAATATGAGTAGTTCCTTCAGTCATCTGCCCCTTCTGCCAGCCAGTGTGCACTTTTACTACACTCTGGGCCTGTGACCACTAGGGAACTCCTCAGTATACATTGTAACAGGGATGGCTGTAGCAGCTCACCTAAGGCAGGCTTAGTCCCTGTCAGCCTCCTCACAACTCTCTGATCCATGTAGGGGATGTCCTAAGCCTGAGATGGGACTGAATACCCATCATCAATGTGACAAACCCAGACCTACTGGGATATGCCACAGTTTCACCAAGCTGCCACCAACCATTCCCTATAAGAAGTCACACAGACCAGGGATGGATTTTTAACAAAATAAAGGAATAAGGTTTATTTAAACAACACACAGGGAAAATAAAATGATCAAGTGAATAAGATACAGTAACGTGGCTTAGTCTCAATCATACATACACACAGTTTGGTTCACACAGAACACTTAACTTGAAGCACAGACCCTGAACCTATCAGTTCTGGCTAACCATACAGACACCTGAACCTATCAGGTTGGTACTGACTGACACACAGTAGTACCCTGTCTGACACACAGACTCCCACTCAAGCTTCTTCTTCTCAGCTCTTCTCCAGCTTCTTCCTCCAGCTCTCCACACAAGCTCCACATATATATACAGTACAGCCCCTCCTCCTGATGTCCCGCCTCCCACTCCCCATAGGATGGAACTTTCCCTCCAAACCCATGACAGACAGGTAACATCAGTGCTGTATGTAACACCTCCCCTCTTTATAAGTTGTTTTGTAGGGGGAAAGCTAAGGTGCTTTTCACCAAAAAAACAACCTGGACCCAAAACATACAAAAACAGTCATATAATAACATACAATACCATACTTACTTATACTTACACTCTAAGTTAACCATATCAATTAGGCATTTAAACAATAACATTTACAATACATCAAATTACCTTTATTCATACAAACCAATCATGTTTTTAATACACAAGTACATTTAACCTTTGGTCACCAAAATATATACATAGTCCATGTTTCTTTCGCCGTCTTCATTCTTCAGGTCTTCTTGACAAGGCGTCAGCAACACAGTTCACTGACCCTCTGACCACCTTCACTTCAAAGTCATAGTCCTGCAGGTTTAAAGCCCACCTCATAAGTTTGCTATTGTGGGTTTTCATTGTCTTTAACCATTGCAGTGGTGAATGGTCAGTGCACAGAATAAAATGTCTTCCCCAGATGTAAGGCTTGGCCTTCTGGATCGCGTAGACTATGGCCAGACACTCCTTCTCCACGGTTGCCAAATGTCTCTCACCTTTCTGGAGTTTCCTACTCAGGTAGGACACTGGATGCTGGTCACCATTTTCATCCTCCTGGCAAAGAACTGCTCCTACCCCGCTGTTAGACGCATCGGTGTAGATGATGAACTCCCGGTCGAAGTCTGGAGCACGCAGCACTGGATAGTTGATGAGGGCCCCCTTCAACCTCTGGAACGCCTCCACACAGTCGCTGGTCCACGGGATGCGGTCATCAGTCTTCTTCCTCGTCAGATCGGTCAGCGGAGCCGCAATCTCGCTAAACCTCGGGATGAACTTTCTGTAGTAGCCCACCAACCCAAGAAATGATTTGACTTTTTTCTTGGTGTTGGGTCTAGGCCAATCACAAACTGCTTCTATCTTGGCCTCTAGGGGTTTGATCACTCCTCCCCCTACTATGTGACCCAAGTATTTTATTTCTGGGCTACCCAGCTGCAGTTTGTTCTCTTTGCAGAGCCTAGGCCAAAGCACTTCCTCCCCTGGGTTAAAGTGCCTCTCCCTGCCTTCCTGGTCATCCCAAGCTTTCTTTCTGACCTTTTGAGCTTGCAGGTTTTTTGCTGCTAGCTCTAGGTTTCTCTTTAGGTCATTCCTTAAAGAGTCTATACATGTCACAACGTCTTGTGGGTCATCCTGGGTGATCTGCTCCCAATTTTGTTTGATCAAATCAAGGGGCCCTTTCACCCTTCTCCCAAACAAAAGTTCAAACGGACTGAACCCGGTACTGGCTTGTGGCACTGATCGATAAGCAAACAAAAGGGATTGCAGCTTCTGGTCCCAATTGTTTGGATTCTCTGCCAAGTAAGCCCTAATCATGCACATTAGAGTCCCATTGAACTTCTCAGTTAACCCATTACTTTCAGGGTGATAGGCAGTGGTTTCCTTGTGCTTAATTCCACAGATTTGCCATAAGCGTTTCATGAGCTTTGATGTAAATGATGCTCCCAAATCTGTGATTATTTCTGAGGCAAATCCCATCCTGGACATATACCCCACCAAGGCATCTGCCACTGTGTTAGTTTCAATGTTAGTCAAGGGTATGGCTTCAGGGTACCTCGTGGCATGGTCCACAATGGTGAGAATGAACCTGTTCCCCCTCTTTGTGGCCTTGGGCAAAGGTCCCACAATATCCACCCCTATGCATTTGAACGGAGTGTCAATCACAGGCAAAGGGCACAACTTTGCTTTGGTCCTGTCGCGGCTATTCCCCTGCCTTTGACACACATCACATTGTTTACAGAACTCTTTGATCTGCTTCCCTATTTCAGGCCAGTAAAAATTCTGTGTGATTCTCTGCTGTGTTTTGTTCACCCCTAAGTGCGCAGCAAACATGTCAGAGTGCCCCCTTTGTAAGATCATGGGGCGATACTTTTCAGGTACCACTAGCTGACTTCGGATCCCATCTCCCCCTTTTGAGATATTCCTCAGGGTCTCTCTATATAAAATCCCCTTTTTCTCTAGAAATCTCACTGGGGTTTCAGGTGTTAGCTGGGTGTCTGTCACCTGTTCAAAACACTTTTGGAGAGTGGCGTCTGCCTTTTGCTCTTGGCCAAATCTGCTGTCTGTGGTTAAGGTTTCCACCACAGCTTCTGAACTCCCCTCTGCTTCTGTCTCGGGCTCGACAGTACCCCCCTGAACTGTCCCCGTGGTAGCTTGTGAGCGTGTAATCACTAGCACCCGTTTCACATGTTCAGCCAGGTCATTTCCCACGAGCACGGCTGCTGGCAGAGTCGATGAAATCGCTAGCCGCCAAACTCCCCTCCACCCTTGAAAGTTCATAGGCACCTCAGCTACTGGCAGCGAGATTACCTGTCCCTCAATCCCTGCCACCTTTATGCTCTCATTCGGGATTATATACTCCCTAGGAATAATATCTGGATGGCACAGGGTCACCTGGGAACAAGTGTCCCTCAGCCCCCGATACTGATGGTCAAGTATTCCTACGTCCACCCCTGCGGTTTCAAACAACTGAGAATCTGTTCTCACGAGCAAGCAGCGCTTGACCTCCACAAGAGGACCATTTTCCTCAGCCTGATCAGCAGATGTAGCTGTTCCAGATTGAGTAGCCATAGCAACAGGCTCCCTCAGTGACAAGGAGCTTTGCTCTTTCTGGACACAGAACACAGCTTTTGGCTTGGTTCCACTCGAATCCTGAGGCACAATTCCTTTTAGCTGCTTTAATTTCTCACACTCTGAGATTAGATGGCCCTTTCCCTGACAGAAATAACATTTTCTGCTATATTTTGAGTCTTTCTCATCTTGTTTTGGTTTTCCCTCCAAAATCTGAGGTCTTGGTTTCATGTCTGAGGGCTTCCCTTCACCATGGGCCCCTCCTCCTTGCTGGCTTTTCCCTGGTCCCTGAGAGTACTTGCTGTAGGTTTCTTTGGGTTTACCTACAGATTTCCCCTCACCCAAGGGCTTTCTTATTTGGGAAATAAAATCTGCGATCTCGGCTGCCTCTGCCACAGATTTCGGTTTCCTTTCCCTCACCTGGAATTTCAGTTCCCCATGCAGGACTGAATAGAACTGTTCCAGCGCTATCAAGTCTTTGAGCTGCTGAAAGGTCTCTGTCCCCTCCTGAGATAGCCATTTCTCTAGCAGCCTCACCAATTGGGCCCCCACTTGGGTAAAAGTCTGCTCTGGTTTCTTGGTGATTGACCTGAATCTTTGCCTCAGCTGTTCCGCATTTATCCCATGTCTGGCAAACACCAGTTTTTTAAACTCTGCAAAATCTTTCATCAGTTCCTCTGGCATCTCTGCATAGACTTCTGCCAGGCTGCCACTGATTAAAGATCGCATGATGGTCATCTTCTCAGTTTCCCTTACTGAGAAGTCCACAAACGCTCTTTCCACTAGGGAAAAGAACACCTCAGGACAATCTCCCTTGTGGTACACAGGGAATTTCTTCAGGTCAGTTTTAGACAATTGGCCCACCTCAGAATCTCTATTGTTATTATTGTTCTGGTTCATCAGTTCCAATTTTCTTAACTCAAACGCCATTCTTTCTTTTTCCAGAGCAATTTTCTCTCTCTCCCTCTCCATTTCCATTCTCTGTCTCTCTAATCTTTCTTCTTTTTCAAATTGCCTTTGTTTCTCTCTTTCCCTTTCCTCCATTTCCCTCACCCTCAGTTCATGCTGTTGGGCTATGAGCATTTTTCTGAGTTCTGAGTTCTGTTCTCCCGTGCTGTCACCCTGCACTGAGCCAAATTCATCCTCAGAACCTTGGTCAACCTGGGGGTCTTTCACTTCACCCATTTCTGCCATTTGGCTTCGAGTCAAGGGCATAATCCCCCCCCAGAACAGGCTGCTTTCAAAAGTCAAGCCTCAAAATAAAGCGACCACTTTTTTTTCTTTTGCCTCAGAACCAGCCTTCTCTATAGATTGCTGCTGTTCTTCAGCACTAACTTGCAACTGTAGCCAGCCAGAGTCCACCCCCCTCTGCTAGGCCTCTCAGCAGAAAAGCTAGATCACTGCTATTTCACAGTTTTGCCTCAGCTTTTTTCCCGCCAAAAACAGGTTGCCTCAGAGCTCCCTAATCTAGTCCCCAATCTGAGGTTACACGTTCTTCCACTAGCGTACCTCCCCGTGAGGTAAGCCTAGAAGATTACCTACGCGCTCTCAGATTGTCCCTGACTAGACCCCCCTTGCTCTGGGCACACTTGCCAAGGCTTTGCTGGACCGCTGGACAACTGGACCAGTCGTATCCCACACGCTGGACACCAATCAATGTGACAAACCCAGACCTACTGGGATATGCCACAGTTTCACCAAGCTGCCACCAACCATTCCCTATAAGAAGTCACACAGACCAGGGATGGATTTTTAACAAAATAAAGGAATAAGGTTTATTTAAACAACACACAGGGAAAATAAAATGATCAAGTGAATAAGATACAGTAACGTGGCTTAGTCTCAATCATACATACACACAGTTTGGTTCACACAGAACACTTAACTTGAAGCACAGACCCTGAACCTATCAGTTCTGGCTAACCATACAGACACCTGAACCTATCAGGTTGGTACTGACTGACACACAGTAGTACCCTGTCTGACACACAGACTCCCACTCAAGCTTCTTCTCTCAGCTCTTCTCCAGCTTCTTCCTCCAGCTCTCCACACAAGCTCCACATATATATACAGTACAGCCCCTCCTCCTGATGTCCCGCCTCCCACTCCCCATAGGATGGAACTTTCCCTCCAAACCCATGACAGACAGGTAACATCAGTGCTGTATGTAACATCCCTCACTGACTAACCATTTCTAAGTACAGATCTACCCTCTTCTGCAACCAAGAGGCTGTAATAAAGTTTACATACATTATAATACAAGATCCACTCCTACTTATAACTTCCTAAGAAGAATTCAGTGAAGTACAAACTCTACCTGACAATAAGATGATGGAGAGTGGGCAAAATATTGAAGAAGACTGATCGGAGAGGAGCTGAGGAGCTCCTTAAATATGCCTCTGATGGACCAGAGTGAAGACTACAGTGGTGCCTCGCTTAACGATGTTAATTTGTTCCAGCGAAATCGCTGTAGAGCGAAAACATCGTAAAGCGAAAATAAAAAACCCATTGAAACGCATTAAAATCCGGTTAATGCGTTCCAATGGGCTAAAAACTCACAGTCCAGCGAAGATCCTCCATATGGCGGCCATTTTCGCTGCCTGTCTAGCGAGGAATCCATCCTAGAAAATAGCAGAGGGCCATTTTCTTCAGCCAGCGGCCATTTTGGAACCCGACGATCAGCTGTTCGCTGATTCTCATAATGCGAAAAATTGGTTCCCAAAGCAGGGAACCGATCATCACACAGTGGATTTTGCCCATAGGAAGCATCGTTAAGCGTATTCGTTGTTATGCAGGGCAATAGTAAAGTGAGGCATGACTGTATCTCCTTCTGGTCTGTCAAGCAAGCTTATTCAGTGTTCCTCAGCCAGCTCCTGATTAGCACAAATGCCTCCTACCCATCTAGTTGGATTTCCCAATCAGCTCCTCTATGTGGGTTTGCTCTCAGTCCCTGAGCTGGCCACCAAGCTCCTTTGGACTCTGGCAAGGCCTGGACACATGCTGGGCCCCAGGTAAGCTGGCTGAGGGATCCTGGTGAATCATACAGTTAAAATGTACCCCTATGCCTATTCTTTTTTTAAAAAAAATATTTTGTGATTTAAAAAATAAGTTACAATCCTCCAATTACATAACAAAAAAGAAAAGAATAATACAGTAATTACTTGTGAATACAGTTACACTTCCAATAGTATTCTTATCTATATAGTATACTAATAATGTTTCAACATTTATATATATTTTACTTCTATTCCTTTAGTTATTCAGTCTAGCCAGTATTTTAGCCCATTTCCCATTCTCCTGCACCAAAGGCCAACAAGGGATACCATACTTCCATACATTTATTTTGTTTTATTTCACCTCTATAGAGTTTAAAGCGATAGGCCAGTTTTTCCATTAGAGCCAGTCTCCACATTCTATTCTGAAATCTTTGCAAGGACAAGTCCTGAGCATCCTTCCAGTGTTGGGCAATTTCATTATGGGCTCCTCCTAATATAATCACAATTAGTTCTTTATTCACAATGTTTTCATTCTGTCCTGTGTAAATAATGAAAAAAAGTAGCAAAGTTTCATTTGAGATTATTTTTCTTTTGTTATACTTTCCAGCCACTTATTTACCCCAGACAAGAATATTTCCACTCCTGGGCTTGTTAACCACATATGTTCCAAAATTCCTTTATTCATGCACTTCCTCCAACGCATGTCTGATATATTGTTTTATTTATTCTATTTAATTTTACAGGGTATAAGTGCCATCTGTGCACTACTTCATACACTTTTTTTAGCTTGAGATGATACTGATTTATAAGGTTGAGAGGTTCATATTCTTTTCCATGTGTTTTCTAATATCCCAGTTTTTAAATTTGTCTCCCAGACTATCTTTGATCACATGTTGTCTCCAAGTTGTTTATCTATAATGCTTTTATAAATTGCTGAAATTAACCCTGTTTCCCTCTTATTAGTGGTCTTCTTGAGCCCAGTATTTTATATAACTGAGTTGCCAAATTTCTAATTTGGGTTATCTGGTACAAGTTAGATACCTATGCCTATTCTTTTTCTTGGATATTTATCCCAAGGGGGGTGACATGAATGAAATACATGCCTAAACTTGTGAATCCCATATTTACCACCATTGCTGCTAGAACTGTAACATATATTTTATATTGAGTCAACACCCAGATGTATATTGTAAATAGAGTGATGAACTAAGACTCTGGAGATCAGGGTTCAAATCCCCACTCAGCCATGGAAACTCACTTGGGGGTGTGGAAACAGTAAAATCACTTCTTAAATATCTCACTTACCTTGTAACCGCTATTAGGGTTCCTGTAAGTTAGTTTCAACTTGACAGCACACAATAGTCAATGCCCATGCACTCCTTTTTTATAAGGGTATGGATGCCAGTGAAAACTGAATTTGTCTAAGATTGTTCTCCTGTGTTTTCACTCAACTGCCTCCTGATTAAATTACCTTTGTAGCTGAGACATGTACTTACTAATTCTGTGGCATGTGCTTTTAGTTTTATTAATAATAGTCATCCTTTTGAATGTGGGCAACGGTAACACACACAGATTATCATTATTTATTCAAACCTCCTGGAATCCTATGCTGGAATAAGTAGATTTCATTCAACCAAGGTTTAAATTTTAATTTCAGAGGACTTATTCCTCCAAAACAAGATGGAGCTACTCAGAATGACTCACATCAATTTTCTTTATTATTTATTTAAAATATTTTACCATACTTTTTTCATTAAAAAGACCCAAGGTGGCTTACATCATTAAAAGACAAATTTTAAAAGCTAAAAAAAAAGTATACAAACATTAAAAAATACAAATACCTCTAAAATGTTCTTAAAAATAAACAGGAAAAACAGATTCAAAACAACAAAGCACAACATTCTGTTTAAAAAAAAAACCCTCCCAAACATCCAGTCACTAAGGAAAAGCCTGTCAGAAGAGAAAGGTCTTTGTCTGCAAGCAGAAGAACTGCAAGGATGGGGCCAGCTTGGCCTTCCGTGAGAGGGAGTTCCAGAGTCTGAGTGCTGCCACAGAGAAGGCCCTCTCCCATGTCTTCACCAAACATACGTACCTGTTAAGGTGGTGGAACTGAGAGAAAGGCCTCCCCTGATTATCTTAATACACAGTCAGGCTCATAGACATGGTCATTGGGAAGCTTGAACCCAAGCCATTTAGGGTTTTATAGGTTAAAGCCAACACTTTGAATTGTGTGCCCAGAAATGGATTGTCAGCCAGTGTAATAGGGGATTATGTGATTTACATGACCCAGCACCTAAAATCAGCTACAGCCCTGACTTTACAGAAGTTGCTAAAGATTCTCCAATAAAGTGAGCTATTGGCTTCTCATTGGAAAAAGAAAGCTCTGGGTTGCAAAGAGGTTCTATTTTCAAAATAGAAATTCAAAGTTTATTGCCTTTTTATGACCTTGTTTGGTCCTGAAATCTAACACTTGAATAGGCTGCTGTCTACCATTTCTTCTCAGTTGCATCTTTAAAGTATGCACACCACTTTGTTCCAATCTCAGGCTCCTCTATTTTTTGGAACAATCCCATGCCTGATGAAGAGTTTAAGTTGAAAGTTTGTATGGAGAACATTGTGCCTTTTTTGTTGGTGCAGTAAAGGAATTGCCATTACATGAACTTTGGAATTTGCCTTATGGCCAACACAGTTTATCTTGGTCTCAGAGGAGGTGACTTAAGGCCCCAGCTGCTCCTACTTGCTTGTGCCCCTAAACTGAAAACAGACCCTTCTGTTCTCCCATGAGACCTACTGGCAGTGAAGTCTTCCAGGCTTGCCCCTTAAAGACACAGCACACTGCAGATTTGATACGATACATGGATGGGCTGAGTGTAGCCTATAATGTCTGCCCTTCTGTTTTGCTTCATGTGGATGTGGATTTCACATCCTATCTGCTTTGGTTTCTGTGTAGTTGATTGACATCCTGCTCTGCCTGATAGGGTTTCCTAATAAGGTGGATGAAAACCAGCATGGTGCAGGTTTCGAGTTGCAGGTTTCATCCTTTAGTGTGTTTGAGGCAAAGCAAGGAGTGCAGAATGCCTGTTTTGTGGGAATTGCCTGAGGCCTCTTTTGCAACTAACCGCTTTCCCACAAGTGAGGGCAGAGTAAATAACAAAGCAAGAATTTCCAGCAAGCAGGAAGGAACTCTGGAGTGGAGAAAATAATGCAGGAATATGGCATCCATGTCATCTTGGCAGCACCAGTGTGCCCTTGTGGCTTTTGAATTTTACTTTGCTAGCCTAATAATGATGTTGTTTGTTCAACTGCCATCATAGTTTTGCACTTGGAGTATTTTCACCTGTCGGTTCTCAGATCCTTTGATTCATAAACTCTGATGAAAGGAGCTATGTGTAACCTGTTGTCAGGTCTGTGTGCCCCCCCCCCCGTTCCAAAAGGAAAAAAAAACAAATGACATTTCCAGTTCTGCCCCCAAAATAAATTGTACACATTAATGCTGCTCAAATGCAAGGTGTCAGTACTTTTTTTTTAAAGTAAGGGTTGGCACAGATTGAGAAGAGAAGTTAATGAGATAAATAACAGACTAGTGATGGGTGTGTAGGTGGCCTGTAAGGACTGTGAATCCTAGATACACATTATGTATCTAATATTCTCAGTATCAGAGTAGTTGCTTTGCTTGAAAGAAAACTGCTTCCTCCTAATATAGAAAATGTTGCGGAAGTTCACTTAAAGAGGTATCAGGCGATAGTACAAATATTTTGTTCATTGACTCGTGTTGCAGTACATCAGTGTAAACAGAGAAAGAGAACCACATTAAATATATAAAGTCTGCGATATTTATAAACCAGGATGAAGCACTGGGATTTTGGGGGGTGGTGGTGGTGGTTACATTGTTGTCATATGCTGTGAAGTTGTTTGCAATTTAAAGTGATCCTGTGTATTAATATCTTTCAAAAGGTCCTGGTATCTGTAGCCCTGATCAGGTTTTGCACACAAAAAGCTGTGTCTTCCTTTTTTGTTTCAGTCTATCTCATGTTAGTTTTCTTCCTTTCCTATCATCTTCAACTAACATTATTGTCTTGTCCAGTGAGTCTTGGCTTCTAGTGATATGTACACAGTGCAATAGCCGGTCTCATCTTTTTAGCTTCTAATGAGAGTTCAGGCTTGATTTGGTCTGGTACCCACTTATATTTGTCTTTATGGCAGTCCATGTTATTCACAAAGCTCTCCTCTAAAATCACATTTCAGGTGAGGTTTTTTTACCCGTGAGTTTTCTTCATTGTTCAGCTTTCATACCTGTATGTACATAGCGGTCAGGAGTTCCATAGTATGGATGCTTTTGGCCCTGGTCAGTGACACATTTCAGGATATTTTCTAGTTCCTTCATAGCTGCCCTTCTGAGTTACATAATTCTTCTGTAGTCTTTTTTTTATCTTCATATTCAGTTCTAAACCCCCATTTGCACTTTCTTCTTTAACCTTGCTCAGATTATTTTAAGTTCTTACTGTTTTCTACCAGTGATATGCTATCATCTCTGTGTCTTAAATTGTTCATGTTTCTAACACCAATTTTCCCCATTCTATATCTGAATCAAAGCCAACTTTTCACATATATACTCTGCACAGACTGAGCAGATGAGGACATAAAATGCCTCTGTCTGATCCCTTTGCCAGTAGGACATCATTGCCTTTTTTCTGTCTTACCAGCAGCCTCTTGTCCATAGCTTAGGTTACAGGTCAAGACAATCAAATATGCTGGCACACCCATTTCTTTTAGGACACTTCTCACAACCTATATACCTTTTCCTGTAATCTATGAAGTGCAAACTTATTTTCTCTTGAAATTCTTTAGCACTATTTAATATCATATGACTGTCACAATGGGTCTGCTTGATGCAATATAATTGTTCATATGTAGACATCACTTGCCTGTTGCATTCACTATTCACTGTCTCTATGCAATAGCAAAACATTCCTGTCGCTCTCCTGCAGAACCACCAAAAATCATGTGGCTGCTGTTACCAGGCCACTCATTGGGCCCTTTTTCCAGTCACTTGTGTTTAATAATGAGGCTGTTATATTATACTGACTTGCCCAAGAGTGGATTTTTGTGGCTGAGCAAACTGGGTTATTCACATGAGCACTGGTGCGGGAACAGGGCACTATATTCTTCCCAGTAAAGTGGCGTGTAATGATAGAGAGTAGGGTTTGGACCATTAATTTTTCATAGATTATTAAGTATATGATTGCTGGTCTGAGCAGATCTATCAAGACATTTAATTTCTTAATCATGAACATATGCAGTTGTCTGCAACAAATAAGTTATGGTTGTTGTGGGTTTTTCGGGCTCTTTGATGGTGTTCTGAAGGTTGTTCTTCCTAACGTTTCGCCAGTCTCTGTGGCCGGCATCTTCAGAGGACAGAGTGCTGTCCTCTGAAGATGCCGGCCACAGAGACTGGCGAAACATTAGGAAGAACAACCTTCAGAACATGGCCAAAGAGCCCGAAAAACCCACAACAACCATTAGATCCCAGCCGTGAAAGCCTTCATGAATACAAATATGCTTTAATTGTTTAAAGATTGCAAATGTGTACCTTGCTCTGTAAATTAAAATCAGTTGATTATGGGATTTTTAACATATCAACAACCTGTGCAAGACTGGTAATTTCTCACCCCACCTAATCTATGGGTATAACTTCAGTATACTAATCAGTAGTTGGTTGGTGACCACCACGAGGTAATTTCATGTGCATTTGGCTGCTGGGTAACTTATTTAACCAGTATCTATTCCCATCCTCCCTTTTTATACTGGCCAATAAATGTCCTTCCTCTGTCAATTTAATTGTGATCACTGTTTCTTTTTGGCTCTCCATAAAGTTTTTATTGTTGGTGGTGTTAGTCATCCTTGATAAGCATTTCAAGGGACCTAGCGTGGAAGGAATGTATACCTCAAATAAAGCCTTTGAAAGTGTTGTCAGTTTTACTTTAAAAGGGTTATTCAAAAGATTTTTTCCAGTATGGCATTTTCTTTAGCTCATCTTCTTTTCCTTAACTTTTCTTTAAACATTGTATATTTTGCTGCAATTTTAAATACACGGGGTGGTGGAGATTATAATACTGGTAGTCATCTATAAAATCATAGAAGTGTAGTGCTGGAAGAGACCCCCAAGGGTCACTAAATCTAATTACCTGCCAAAGCAGGAAATCTACAGCTTAAAACAGACCTATCGAGTGGCCATTGAACTGCCATTTAAAAACTTCAGCCAAGGAGAGTCCACCACCCTCCAAAACACTCTGTTTTTTTAATTATTGAACTGCTCTTACTGTAAAGAAGCTCTTCCTAATGTTCAGGTGAAAACTCCTTTCTCATTATTGTAATCCATTACTTGGAAGCCTCCTCTGTAGAGCTATGGAAAACAAGCTTGTGCCATTCTCCCACATGTCAGCCCGTTAAATATTTGAAGAGGGCTGAATAGCTCAGTGAAACAAGTATCTTCTGCAGAGCCCAGAGACGGGGAGTTCAGTTTCCCACTGGGCAACTCAGAAGAGCCAGCCTTTGTGGCCTTGGGCAAACTGCACAGTCCCAGGATGCCCCCAGAAAAAGGGAATGGTAAGCCGCTTCTGAGAGCTCTCTGTTTAAAAACCTTGGGGAAAAGGCTGCCATGAAGTCACAATTAACCAGATTGTATGCAATTACCATATTGTCCAAAGTATAGGCCACACTCCCCCCCCCCAATATGTAAGTCTTTAAATTAGGAGTGTGGCCAACGATTGGAATGTTGCAACTTTTAAAATAGCAACAAACTTTAAGGGTGTGGCTTATAATTAGGAGCGGTCTATACGATAGATACAATATTATTGTACCACTATTCAGTCTCTAACAGTATGTAACCTCCTCTTAAGAGTCTAAAAATTGGTAGATGGAAATGCAAATGCCAATCCATTTGCCAGAACTCTTCAAGTATATTTCAGTTTGCTTTATTCCTAAATTGGATTTGTTTGTTTTCCAGTCCCATCCCTCATACACAAGTTTAAATCTGTGGAAAAGTTTATAGGAGATGAAACAATGCTTAATTTCTTCAGAAGATTAAGAAAAATGGCTTTCCTTTTAAAAAAAATCATTTCACATGCTGGAGTTTACTATTCTGTTCTCATTTTGCATTTCAATATATGTTGACTCATTCAATAGATTTGACATAGTAAAGCTTTACCATGATTGAAAAATGTGTGATTAATGTATTGAGATACCTCACAAAAATGCAGTTGTGTAACATTCATTTATTAAATTGCCTTTAGGTAAACTTCCATATTTTCAGTAGACATTAAAATGGATTTCTCTTTGTAATGTTTCCTGAAATAGAAGACATTATTGGAAAAGAGGGAAACAAGTTATACAGTGACAAGGATTGTAAATTAAGGAGGAACTGTAATAAATAGAATGCTGTGAGCAGAGGCAGTGACATCAGTTTGCATATGCCTACATATCCATATGTATCAATCGCCTGCCTGCCTGTCTTTCTTTATGTGGGCAAGGCAAGCCTCCGCTCAGGGCTGTGTTCCATTTGGTTACTGGGAGACTTAAAGCTTAGCCCTACACTGTTCTCAAAAGTACGCCTTACTGAGTCATTTATTCCTTATTAGTATAGGATTGCTGCCCAAGCTTTTATACTTCATTTAATGGTCTTGACTAAATCAATTTCTGTCTGACCTACCTGCTTCATAAGGCTGGTGCAAAAATAAAAAATAACAGTGTGCTAGAATCTGAGATGGAGGAGACAAAAAAGATATGAGGTTCAGTTACAAGGAATTTTCCCTAAAGGAAACACTATCCATTAAAATACATGGAAAAAGTCACCTAGATTGTTGTTGTTACATAGATTAAACATTCAGAGAGAAATGCATGCTTTACTCACTTCTTTCTAAGCATGGTGCGTGTTCACCTTAATATGGTTATACACGGGAGAATAACATTTCTTCTTACTGATGCTACTTCCTACTGCATTTCAGTGTCACTGAGAGTATCCTGGGACAGTTGACAGTGGCCACTGCTGGTACTTGTACAGGACATATTTCATGTGTTTATTCCTGTGATATCTAGTACAGGCAGCCAAGTGGCTATCATTGTAATCTTCTCACAGCGCTTGATCCAAGGCATTAATTTTCTGGAGCACCACAATGAAATTACAGTGACAGATACCTGGGGCTGATCACTGGGGGCTCACAGGTGTAGTCAGAGCCTCCAATACTGGGAGCCCTTCAAACACAAGGTGCCTCTACTTAGGCCAGTGACTAGCAGCAACTCTGCTTTTCCAAGCACAAGCAAAGGTGTGTTATATTTCTAGACTCTAAATCCCAGAATCTCCTAGTTAGCGTGGTCAGTGGTTGTGAGTTGTAATCCAAAAAGTAACTTTTTTCAAACTCTGGTTCCACAGTTTTCTTTCCCAACTGTGTACCTGAATAGGTGCGAGAAGTGTGTGTGTGTGTGTGTGTGTGTGTGTGCGTGTGTGTGTGTGTGTGCGTGCGCGCGTAAGGGGCACAACCACCCATCTAATGATTCTTACTGCATGGATGTGTCAGAGAAAGTAGACTTCTAATCCATGAAAGCTCACTGAAATAAATCTACCATTTAAGATGTCATAATGCTGTTGTCTTTATTTTTTGTTTTTGTTTATGTGCTGGAACAGCCTAACACAGATACCTCTTTGACAAATGGATGGAGTGCTATAGTTGCACAAAAATATACTTATTGTGCAGCTGAGCAAATCAACATTGTACATGGCAATTCTAAAAATAGGGTCAGGTCAAAGAAAGAATTATGACTTTTAAACTGGGTTTCAGATCAGCAGCAGTTTGACATAGCTATAGCAGTCTGCTCCAGTCTGTGCCAAATTTGGAGACTTTCAGCAAAGAGTTTTTGAGTTAAAAGTTTTTTAAAAGTAAAAAAGTATCCTGCCTTAGTCTCAGCCATTTCACTTGTCACTATGCAACTGCCAATTAAAAAAAGAGCAACTCCAGAGATGTTATGTGGCATCAAGTCATTTCTGATATGTAGCAGTTATATGAGTTAATGACCCCCACAATAGCATATCATTAACAGCTCTGCTCAGATCTTGTTGCAAACCAACAATATCTCATATTAGGTTGTTCTCCCTTCCTTGTCCTCTCCTGACTTTTCCCACCAATATTGTCTGATCAGTACTGTATTTTCATTAGTATGTGCATAGTAGGCAGCCTCAGTTGACTCATCTTTGCTTTAGTGAGAGTTCAGGCTTGACATGACTGATCAACCACTTTTCTCCTTTTCCGTCTATGGTATCTGTATGGCTTTTGTCCAATACTACAGGATACCCTGTAGTACTCATTCGAAAACATGTCAAAAAACAGTCATGACAATTGTTTTGTGTTTGGATGAGAGATGATTAAATGATGGGGTGGAGGAAGGAATCAGTGTCTGGGATTTTCCTTTGCATGGTGTTACTCTGTGAATGGTAGCATGAGCGGATATCCTGTAGACTATCTTGACCACTGCCATTGGTGTAGTCAATATTCAGGATGCCCTTTGCTATGTAAAACATCCCTATTCCTGCTGGCAATGTACAGTACAGCAATATCAGGCCATTTCCTGGTGTTTTGAATCTTGGGAAGTACATATATCTCACATTCATAAACTGGTTTTTTTTTGGTAAGTATTTTAATTTCTAACAAGGGTGACTTCTAAACAGAGGCCAAAATCTTGTTGCACAGCTACACAAAATGTGTAACTTCTACCAGTGAATTGCTATAAGTTAGGAAATATCTGTAGACATTATCTGTTGCATACTGATCCATATGTACAACAGACAGTACCTTTTGTGTAACTGTGCAGCAGGATTTGAGCTTATGTTTAGAAATCACCTTGGATATCAATGAAATATACAAAAATAGCTCCATCATTTATCAAGTAGGTATCTGTGTTAGTCTGTTTCAGCATATAAACAAAATTAAAAAAAATTAAAAATTAAAATTCTGTTCTTTTGTTTATGACATACTATAATCTGTATATCTCTGGGGATGTAGAGGTTGATTGGTGGAGACCATCTGGATAGGGAGCATATTCTGTAGTGTACCCTGTTTGGACTGGTTAATTGATCCTTCTAGTCCTCTAACTTGGAAATTACCCCTTTTATCCATTCTTTGGCTTTCCTTACTTTGCCATCTAGTTCAACATTGGGTTCACACAATAGTCAGTGAGTAGCCTGTAGGAAGCCTGCCTGCAGGACCTGAGGGACGTTGCACCTCCATCTAGCATTTGCAACAGCTAATACACAGAAGCATACTCCCTGGTGCTGTGAATAATATACATACCTATCTTGTCTAATGTATGTTGATGACCCTAATTTACATGAAATTATCTAATCTTGTTTTATAGCTGTCCCAAGTTGGAAGTTATCTCTACATCTTGTCCTCACTCTCTCGGGTTCTACCTATTTTGTCATCTTGCCTAAATAAGACAAAAAGGGAGTGTCTACTAGGACAGCAGTGGACTTGGGATGGTTGGTATACAGTATATTGCATGGAATGGTTGGTATATATTCTGCTAGAGACCAGAAAAAGCACAGTATGTGGTAGTCTTGATTTTTGTAGGTTTTTTTAAAAAAAAACAACAACACTTTAGCTCTTATGGTTGTGGAAAAAAATGCTTGAAAAATAAACAAGTATTTCTTTTGGAATGATAGAAGAGTCAGTTTGCTATCTTGCAGTCCCATCTACAGCACAAGATAGTTGTGAAAATAAAACGAGGAGGAAAGTTGTGTGCAGCTCCTGCAATGAGCTCCTTGTAGGAAAGATGGGATGTAATGAAGAATAAATGCTACTGTTTTATTTTTCTTCTTCTGAGACTGTCTGAACAGGAATTATTGACTTTCAGGGCAGACCCTTCTGATAATCTTTTAATATGTTAAAATTGAGAGCACTGTAACTTCATCAAATGTATGCTAAAATGTAGCCATTCATATTTTAGGGAATGTTGGGAGTTAAACTTAAATTACTGTATATAAAAATACCCCCAAAACATTTATAAAACTGTATTCCCCCCTTCTTCAAATTGTAATTATCTTCTTCTTAGAAGAAGGCAGGTTATATATAGACTGTCATCTCAGTTTGCCACTAAGCTCCTCACAGCTATCTGTTCAG
Organism: Pogona vitticeps; assembly: GCF_051106095.1. NCBI lineage: Eukaryota > Metazoa > Chordata > Lepidosauria > Squamata > Agamidae > Pogona > Pogona vitticeps. The sequence continues at coordinate 101,802,136 of NC_135786.1, read as the reverse complement.
CCTATCTGGCTTCAATCAATAAAGCCTGTACTGCTCAGTTGAGTAGCTAGTACTGGAATGAACAATGCTGTGTTCTTACTGGTGTCCTCTTGCTTAACAATGTTCCAGTGTATTTGCAGTTCTTGTGCTTAATGTTTGGCTTCCCAAACAAGCATTGAATTGCATTGCCCAGCTTGATTCTAGATTACAAATCAAACTAGGGCAGTGGAAGAAATAGCCCTAGTGAAGAGTTTCAAGGGCATGGGTGTCTACATTTTGGCATCCTAAACTGAAAGGAACACCCAGATCTCACCCGGCCCCAATCCAATCTTTTTAGATATTTCTATATATCCCTTTATGCATATGCTTAAGCAACTCATAAAAGCCTACCTTTCATTCTCTGCTGTTTTTATTACTAGATAATACATAAACTCTTACAATGTTTTTAAAATATATATATTAGTTGGGTAAGTCTTGGGAAACTGATCCCCCATAAATATGGATTAGAAGTGAATGATGTTTCATCAGTAAAGCCCAACAGACTTGGAAATCTCTGACTATAAACTCAATATAAGCTTGAGCCTTTTCCTGAGGCCTTTTAAAGTTGCAAGTAACACTAACAACCAAAATAGATTTGCTTCAGTCAGTGGCCCATAACCTGGCCGGGTTGATTGATTTCTGATATTTGGCTATTGTGGGTAGAAATTATTCTTATTAAAACCCGCCTTCATTCAAAAAAGCTCAGGGTGGAATATACATCATAGCATTTTTTTTGTCATGAAGAACCAATGGGGTGAGTTTTAAAAAAGAGGAGAGAGAGAATAAAATAGTCCAAGATGACTCAGTGAATTTTATGTCTGAGTAAGGATTTGAAAGTTGTTATCCTCACTCATAATTTCTATCCATTACCTCACTTTGGCTCCCAAAATAATTATAATGTAGGCTCCATCCAAACGTAAGGAGCCTGATTGATTAAGCTTTGGGCCAGTCTTCTTCCTTTGTCATGCACTAGAGCAGGGGTCTCCAAACTTTTCAGTATGAGGGCCACATCATATATTTTACACATTTTCGAGGGCTGAAGGAGGGAAGAGGGACCCAGGGGATCCCCCACCCCCAGTGTTTTTCTAAAGACGGGGGGGGGGGAATCTCTTCTGTCAAGCTTCGCTCCTCTTCCTCTTCCTGCTCTGGCATAGGAAGAGGAAGGAAGGGGGACCCAAGCGATCCCGCACTCCCACTGTCTTGCAAAGACAGCGGGGTGGGTGATTGCTTGGGTCCCCCTTTCCTCCTCTTCCTATGCCCAGGCTGGATAAAAAGGCAAGGTGTGCAGATGTGACTCACGGGCCTTAGTTCGGAGACCTAGAAGAAAAGGTTAAAAGCATTATTCTCCAGTCATTTCATCTAAGAAGAAGCTGGTTTGACACATATATTTGGATGTGTCTACTTAAAAATAAGTCTCTCTTTTTAAATGGGAATTCCCAGTAAGTGTTGAATAACTGTAATGCAGGATAACAGTTTTGGTAAACCAATTCAAGATAAATAGCGTTTTCTGATCCTGTCTTATTTCAGTAATCCATTGTTTAAACTTTGCTAACTATAAGCCTTGAGTTGGAAGTCACAACTTTTAAAAGAAGGAAGTGGATTCTTTCATTCTCTTCCTTCTGGCCCAAGCTGGAAGGGAGGAGAGATACTTGAGACTGCTTTGCTTTGGTTTAATAATACTACTAATAATGATTTGTCAGGTCAATTCTGACTTAGACAAATGCTTTTCAGGATTTTCAAGGCTGAAAATACACTAAAAGTGTTTTACCATTCCCATCTTTTGGGAGCATCCTTGGGAGGAGCTTGCCCACAGACTGACTGTACTTGCAGGAGACACAGTCAGGAATCAAACTCCCAACCTCTTGCTCTGCATCCAGATACATAAACCTTTGAGCTATGTTTGCATAGTGCTGAATTGTGAGCCATATCCATATTTCATGTCTTTTTCAAGTAATAAAGATTAGCATTACATGTTAAAGAATACAGTAGCTCTGCAGGGTAGTCAAGTAATATTTCCCTGTATTAGAGAGTCTTATGCTGAGAGTCTTGGGAGAGTTATGGGATACATTAAAAATGGAGAAAGATATCTGTGTCTACTGGCTTCTATTATATGGTAATGTTTAGTGCTGTATAAAGGGAAGGGGTTTGGAAAAAAAATGGTATTGCAAGACATCATTTGATAGAATTGGGCTCCTTAATGGTTGATGCACATTCAGTGAATTAATGAATATGAATGTGGTGCATGAATTTGCTTCTGCAGCTTTGAAATCTGGAAATGCTTATGCATGCCAGATTAAGAATTTAGGTTAAAATAGGTTCTGAAAAGCTGACCTTTATGTTTACTGAGGCCTAATTAATGATCAGCAAGCACTGAACCCTTGATATAAGTGGAATTCTGTTAGATGCAGTTCAGTGTATACTGTAATTGTTATTTACGGTGACAGTCTCCAAGTCTTTTGCTAAGGACATCCATCAGTGAAATTTTGTCTGATTTTATTTTTCCTATCAAGGTCCTCACCTTTCGCTCCATGTCTGCAATGTCACAAATTTAAAGTTGGAATTAAATTGCTAAAATTGTTTGTATAAAAATATTAGCCAGTTGAATTATAGGAGTCAGGATGAAAGATCACACAAAATCTTGAGTCCCATAAGGCATATTCAGAGGGGACTATTAAAAAGCTATATTAGTTGAGGCCAGTTTCTGAGAAGATAGTCATGCTTTAACTATCAGGTTTAGACATCACTGGGTAACTTACAATTGTATTCTTCATCAATCACTTGATGCAAAGCATAATTCTTAAGCATTGACCTAAATTTTCTTGTATAGTAGTACCAGTGTAACACTACAATAATGGCATAACTTTGGAAGGAGAATTAGCTCAAGTGAAGAAATCACAGCAGATAATTCAATTCTTCAAAAAAAATCTCCAGTTTATGAATGTGGAGTATAATGCTTCTGTATCCACAATCCAAAACACCAGGAAATGGCCCAATATTGCTGCATCATGCCTGCAGTGCCAGCAGGAAAAAGGATGCCTAACTGACTATACATAGCAAAGGGCAGTCAATATGTTGATGACATCCCAGTCAGCTGTCAAGGAGGTCTACAAGATGCCCTCTAGTGATCACTGCCATTTCTTCTAGGCATTTTGATTACTTTGTGACTCCAAACAATATATGCCTAGAGAAGCTATTTAAAAACAACCCTGGGAATTACTTTGCATTTGAGTGATTTAAAAAGGAGTCGTGTTTTGTGATTTTCCCCTGCTTGCCGCCTCTTTGTGAATGGTAGTTTTAAAGTTATAACTTTTCGTTTGGGCTTCCCCATTTTTAGAATTATCTTGTATTATGTTTGCTTGCTCTGCCAGCACAAGACCATTGCTGTGCTCTATGAAGGTTCGGAACTCAGCCCCCTTTTTTGGTTAAATAAAACAGGAGTCACTTTTGAATCATATTCCAATCTGGTGTTTATTTCTTTCGTCAAAGGTAAAACGTCTTTAAACAGTTCTTTCTGTAACTTCTCTTGTGAGACCAATGGGTCTCTCAAGGGCAACCGTAGTTCTGAGTCAAACGGGTTCAATGATTTAACATCCCAAGGTCCAACAACAAACGGGTCGTAGTCAGGAACTTCCATCTCTGTTCCTTCGTCTCTCAATAACGGGGAGGTTTCATCATCCTCGTCCCCTCTTCATATCGAGTCTCCCTCTCCCAAGAGTTGTCCCCACGGTCCCGGAGGTACATCATCCTCCGCGCCTCTTCTACTCGCCATGTCAAACGTTCCTCGGCTTCCCAGGCCACAGCTTCCTTCTCCTCCACTCCCTTGCCTCGGACTCACCCCAGTAAGATGGACGTTGAGGAAGTCCCCTCCTCTGGCAATAACCTGCCTCCTCTCTGGGCACCCTCACTCTTTCCCATTTCCCGGTCCCCAGGTCTTCCACCCAGATGAGTTCCCAGCCACCCGGGATGTTGTTGTGGCCCCTATTTATCATTGCCATTCCCACCTCTGCCATGGACCTCCCCTTTTCCTCCTTTCCCGCCAATTCTCCCTCTGTTTGGGTTGCTACTCTTAGACCCTGCAGACTTGTTTCCAGCTCCCGAGTGTCTATCCCTTGGTGCATTTTCTTAGGAGTTGTTGGCGGTGGAGTGGTCTGCACCTCTCTGGAGGTCTTACTTGTGAACGGCACTCCGACGAGAGCGTCTATGCTTTCGTCCCATTTATCAGATACTCTCATGTAGCAATAGCAACTGCTATGTACTGAGTTGCCACCAGAACTATGCAAGAGGATTTTAGGCAATTATGATAAAAAATATATAATCATATTTGCCAAAATGTTTTGCCTAGAACTGTAGTGGAACATTTGAAGCACTTTTAATGCTGAACCAGACAATTAGTCTATGTAGAGTAGCCCAATGTGTCCTTTGCAGGCTGGCAGCAGCTCTCCTCATGTCAAGTGAGGAGGAGCCTTTTGGTCACTTGCTAGAGAATCCCTTTTGGACAGCAGCAGCAACAACAAAATGTTGTGCTGGCGACCTTCTGTATCATCAGTCCCCAAGACTGTGGAGAACATATACTTCTTTTGCTACATTTCCCAGAATCTCCCACCAGGAGGAGCGCCTTGCTGGCTGAGAGATTCTGGGAGTTAAATTGAAAGACAATAATATTTCCAGGCTCTGTTTTCTCCTGTATATACAGTGGGGTCTCTACTTAAGAACGTCCCTACTTAAGAACAATCCAACTTAAGAACAGCTCCATTTGCTAAATTTTGCTTCTACTTGAGAACAAAAATCCAGATAAGAACAGGAAAAAAAAACTTTCCTGCTCTTTTTTTAACCTTAGGTCATCTTAGGTTAAAAAAAAGTTCTCCCCCTAGTGGTAGAGTACGTATTAACCAGCTTTGCATTAGTTCCTATGGGAACTAATGCTTCAATGTACGAACGCACCTCTACATAAAAAAAACAGCCAGAACGGATTAATTGGTTTTCAGTCCATTGCTTCAAAATTAGCTTCGTCATAAGTGCTTTTAACACTGTTCCCTGACCTAAGGGGGAAAAAAAAGAAAAAATATCCCCCTCTAGTGGTAGAAGGCGGAATAGCAGCTTCCCATTAGTTTCTATGGACGGAAAAGAGCAGATACGGATTAAATGGTTTTCAATGCATTCCTATGGGAAATGCAGATTCTACACAAGAACGTTTCCACTTGAGAACCACCTTCCAATACGGATTAAGTTCTTAAGTAGAGACCCCACTGTACAATATAAGGTAAATCTTACAAATTTATTTTTCTAGATTTAAATTTCAAATGAAATTAGTAGAAGCAGGTAGCTTGAAGAATCAGAGGGGTTAGGTGAAGAAAGTGGTGGAAATAGAAAGTATGCCACAGCAGACACGCCAAATTATTTGGGAGCATGCCTCTGCAGTTAATAATTGGATTTCCCATACAGTATATCCAATTATTTCTTAACATAACATACCCTTCAAGATTTCCTGAGGCAAGGATGGAAGCAGGCAAGGCAGACCTGCAGCAGTGGCACTCATTTTAAATTCTTTGCTAAGAATAAAGATTCCTCTGTATGTTACAGGCAATGCTGTTATTAAACTCTTAAGGTTATATACAGTGTTCTCAATGACAGAATTGGTACATAGGTCCAGTGGTCTCTGGGGTGATGTCAAATGCTGTGCAGTAATTTATGTTTAAAATTTCCAAATTGTCCTTTCTGCAGACGCTGTTTACACAAATATATGTGCTGTGCATTCTGTTTCATAAATGTAGCATACAGTAGGCATGTCATTATTCATGTATGTATTTGTATTACTTCTATAGTCATCTCAACATCATCATCTTAGAACTTCAGATCTGGAAGGGACCCTCTGGATCATTGAGTCCATCCCCTGTCAAGGGGGCATAGTAGGGGAATCAACTCCCAACCTCTGGCTCCACAGCCAGATACTTAAACCACTGAGTTATCTAACAATATGCTGACTTTCTACCCATAGAGGAACCAAGGTGGCTCAAAACAATTAAAATCATACAATAGTAATAAGTTAAAAATACCATATTAAACTATATATTAAAGAACAATTAAGCATTGGTCAAGATTCAAAACAATTTAAAAAACATTTTCAAATATTTTAAATTTCACAGCTGGAGCATTCCCTAAACCCACACTTATCACTTAAAAGCTTGCCTGACTGGTTGTTGTGGGTTTTTTGGTCTCTTTGGCCATGTTCTGAAGGTTGTTCTTCCTAACGTTTTGCCAGTCTCTGTGGCTAGCATCTTCAGAGAACAGGAAACTTCAGAACACAGCCAAAGAGCCCAAAAAACCCACAACAACCATTAGATCCCAGCCATGAAAGCCTTCACGCTTGCCTAACTCTTTCATTTTATTTTTTAAAAAATGTTGTGTACCCTTTAAAAGGACAAGGCATGGAGACATTTTCACTGGTTATATCCCAGTTTGCTGCTCCCTGAAAGGAGCTTAGTGTGATGGCTGGAATTGACAAATGTCTAAATAAGCAGTACTATATTCTTTTCACAAAGCACAAATTGTCCGGACGTCTTGGACTGGAAGATTTTGCTGATTCTCCATTGGTTCGTTCATTGCTTTGCTACATTAGCAAGACATAGTCTTGGTTTACAGTAAGCTATCTTTAAAAAAGAAAAAGAAGACTCATTAACATTTGGAAGCAGAAAGTATATTTGGAGTAGATATCTATATTCTTTATATAGTATACAGTATATATATAATGGTCCAGGGCAAATTTTTGCTCCCACTGCAAAATTAGGTGCATGACTAGGGTACCTTGCAGGATTGTACACACCTTCTCTCTAACATGAATGTTCTGTTCTCCACTTTAAAAGTTATGACTACTATGTGAACTAAAATCTGGCTGTATAGCTCGGTGGTTTAGGTATCTGGCTGCAAAGCCACAAGTTGGGAGTTGGAGTTTTGTTCCTCACTGTGATTCTTGTGAGTACAGCCAGCCTGTGTGGCCTTGGGAAAGCTTCACAGTCCCAGAAGAAAGGAATGGTAAACCACTTCTGAGTATTTGCTATCTGGAAAATCCTGAAAATGGTCACCATAAGTAAGAATTGACTTGACAGTATATGATGACGAGGATGATGTGAACTAATAAAATATGACTTTCACCAGAGCTTGCTACCATAGGGAGAAATTATCTGCAGATTCTAATTTCATTTAGTCACATGGTTAGATAAAGGTCAGTGTAGATATAATACCATCTCATGGGTGGTTATGAAAAATTAAGGGATAGGGAAGAAAGAACACATGGTCATGGAATGCTCCCAGTCTCCTTGACTAGAGTTAGTGGATGGAGACTGATACATCTGTAGAGATCCTAAACATTAAGTTCAGGGCAGCATGTTAATGCTAATTGCAATAAAGAGTCTTCGCCACCTTAGTGACTAACAAGTTTGTTTTGGCATAAACTTCCATGGACTGTAGTCTGTGTCTTCATGTGCATGGAGATGCAGAAGACAAACATAACAGCAATAAGATGCTTCCTTGTTCTTGCTGCAGCTGGCTAACAAAGCTGTAGCTATCTAATTTGGGGCAGAGACAAGAGTATCCAGTTGCAGCCCCTCCCCTTTATGCTGTCCCCCCTCCTTGTCACTCTCCGAAAAGAGAGGAGAGAGTAGGGAAGCAAGCAGCACAGAACTGCAGTTATGCATATGAGCCACAAAAAATTTAACATTTGCAACACTGGGTTATAACCCAGTTAGCCTGCATAAAGGAAAGCAGCTGGTGTTCCTCTTCAGTTGTCACTTTCTGCACAAGCCGAAAGGAACAAGTCTGCAGCAAAGATGTTCCTGCCTGCAGGTAGGTTTTTGCTCATCTGTAGAGCTCACAGGTGAGCAGGAATGTCTCCTCTACAGTCTTGCTGTTTCTTGCTGCACCCCTCTAAGCATGGTGAACTTGTCCAGGAAGAAGTCTTATGAAATGGCTTTCTTTGGGACAGTAGAGATATAGCTTACATATTTCTACCATGTCCCTCGGCCTTGTATACCTGAGGCAGGTGCATTGCTTACATCTCTGCAGACTAACATAGCCACCCTCTTGAGAATTTCAGTAAATGACAGTTGTATCTAAAAGAGAGCAGCTCTTAATGCCATAGGCGAATGCCATAGGTATGTTAACAAAGGCTATTTTATTTTATTTTTTTATTTTATTTATTTTATTTATATCCCGCCCATCTGGTCTGGTCGACCACTCTGGGCAGCTTCCAATAAAGGTATATACAATAAAAGCATAAGGATTTTACAAACAATCCGTAACACATACAATAATAAAACAAATAATAAATGAAAAAAGAATAAAGAAAGAATTAAGTATTGACAGGCATTGTCCAGAAGCAGGGATGGGAAGGAAATCAGTTGGGTTTACATTCGTATACCGAAGTACACATCTAGCACCTCTTTAGGCAGTCCACATAGTAAGATACACATTATCTTGGACATCTGAGGCCAATAATGATTTTAGAGATAACAAACACAAAAAGATCTATATATTTTTTGAAATTAAAATTGTGTAGATCTGAAAGAGGCATATTAATGCTTCAGTCATTGTAGAATATAAGCAGGTGAAAATTTTATAAAAATGTGAAGTTCTATGTGGTGGCAGTGGATGAATCTTGTTCCTTGCTGGGACAATGGAGTGGATTGAAAATGATAGCTGGAGACTGAGAAGCTCAATAAGAATTTGCACAGTCGTGTCGAAAGGGAGTTACTCCTCCTACGGCTCAGATTATGAATTGGAATAAGCAACGCTGTTCAGGAAGGAGGGCAGTGCGGAGAATAGCTATGTTGGCCATCAAACAACGTTCAGAAAGCCAGATTCCATATCGAAGTGATGTTTTTTGTTGGCCACTGTTTTTTGTTTTAGTCACAGCATTCAGAGTCAGTTTCTCCATGTCAGGCATGATGTTTAAAAAAGTGCTACAAAAGGCAATGTTGGAGGAAGTGATGGAGAAAGGGAAGGATCAAAAAGAAAGAAGCAGGCCACACCGTAAAGTCTTTATGCCCCTGTTGTATTCCATTACTGAAGCTGTGTGGAGAAACTAGCAGATATTCAAATATGGCTCTTTCAGGTGACCTACAATTGGTGTTGGAAGGAGGTAACTAGGGATTTCTGAGGCCCCAGGATAAATAAAGGTGTTATGAAGAAACAGCGTTGAGAGACATAACTTGAAATGTGGGCTTGTTTAGAAATCTTTCAGTGTGTCATGTACTTCATTACCATTCAAAATTAGAAAATCTGGCAGTGTATTGATGTCATCTTTCTATCTCATCCCAGCCTTCAGTCCTCAAACAATTTCCCAGTCACTAGGCTTTCCCTTTTGTCTAGCCATTATTGCTTTGCCAGCCTGTCACAGTAGCTTATTCACTAGATGGAAATGTGCAGGTCAGCTTTCTAGTAAATCTGTTACTCTACAGCTTATCAGTCTGAAGGGCTGGCATTACAGTAATGACCAAAGGGGACACTCGTTTTAATGTGATAAGTGTATTTTTCACCTGTCCATCTCTATTTCTCTTGTGTTACTAATGCGTTTGTTTTAAGTAGGAGTCTAGGAAATGTTCCACTGAGACCTCCTAACCTAGATCCAGGCAAAAAGCAGCGCCTGACAGAATCTGTCTCATCATTTCCTACTGTGTTGTGTGCAGCTGCACTGCTTACTGAAACCTCTTTAAAAACAATTCAGTGCTCTCGCTTGGTTGCTGTTGTGTCTTCCTTAAGTGTATTAAGCTTATACAGTTTCTAATTGTGCCCTTAAAGGAAACAATGTGGACTAATACAAAACTGGAGAAAATATCATAGGGAAATATCTGAAAACTGGGTTTAAAGAAAAGAACCCAATCTGAATTTATTTACAAAAAAATTCAAACAACAGTGAGACCTAAATATGCAATGCATATTGGTCTGACTGTCCTTAAAATCAGGAAATTAAAAAAAAATTTCCTGGTTTACTGATTTACAAGCGTAAATAGGACTTTTTATGACCTCGTTTTTAACAGAAGCTTGTAAGAAAAAATGTTGTACCTGTCTCCAGGGTTATACCACTAATGGTTTTCAGAGATGTGAATTTTCTAATTTTAGATGCTGACTGAAAAGCTAAGAACATGTATGAATGCAGAAATCAAGGAGCTCCAGGCAGAGGGATGTGTCACATATTTGACAATGTGACCTTTAAAATGAATGCAAACACTTTTAAAGTCTTTTTAAAGAATGGACTTTTTTCTCCAATTTTTTTTCTCGGTGGCAGAAGCATGGTTTAGGCCCACCTTAGTTGTCTCTGTGGAAAAAGACACCTGCTTTTAAAATGTTTGGTTTGGAGAAATCCTTAAAGCAGTTTTCCAGGTCACCTGACCCACAGTGCCTAACTATGAGAATCCTAGTAATTTCAGAAATTACTAGCTATATGTAGAGATTTCAGCAATGAAAAAGATCTTCCCAGGCTTCTGGTGAGGGGCATCTGCAATTGCATGATGGGAAAGTTTGTAGTGTTGTTGTCTGTGCAATAGGTGTCATCTCGCTTCTCACCTCAGACAACAAAACAGCTTCGGACACACTTACTGGCTTAAATTCTGTTGTACGATTATGCATGTGCAATAGGAATGATGTCATTAGTGGCAGCAAATCATTACTGATGGAGACACTTTCTTAGGCAATTTTTGGGTGCAATGGACTTTGTGGCATTGTCTGCAAGTTGTGCACATCATTAAATCACCAAAATAAGCATTTAATCAGGAGCAGTTTGCTGCTGCTGCTGCTGCTGTTCCCTTTGCATACACAGCTGCACAACTGGATTTCAGCCATTTTGTACTTACATATTTTAAGGGAATTTTGATCAGAAAGCCATGCATGGGTTCATTCCTTATTGCATGTTTCTGAGATTTCTCATATTCCATATTGCCTTTAATTAGATGATACTGGGCCATGACTTCCATTGAATAAGGAAGAGGATCATGTAAACATTTTGTTTGAATGGAGAGGATGGCACAGTAATTTCATTGGGAGTGTACAGATTGGGTAGAGCAGAAATAAGATGCTAAATACATCTTGCATAGTGTTCAAAGAGACTTTGCAGCTGCATAAATTAACTTGCAGATCAGTTTAAAGTGTAATAGTGCACTGAAGAAAAGGTAAACCTCTTACAATAATGAATGGAAGCCTAATGCCCTGAGAGTCTTGAAACCAATTAGTACTTAATGGCTGGACTCTGGAGTTTATACTGACAATACTGTATGACATTCATGTTGCATTATGGGATGTATTCTGATGTATTAAGCCTCCTGATTTAGAAATTCTGAGATTTAGGTCTAAAATCCATGTCAAGAGGATATAGTTATTCATACGTACATAGTTATATACAGTATTTGTATCTATATCTACACAAAAAAAATGCAGTTCCAAATTCCTCAGGATGTTGTCATTGGATACACTGTATTTGGGAAAGTACTGTTTTCAATCACATGTAAAAATAAGAAAATAATGTTATAGGTGTTTGGAAATGGCTCTCTGTGGGCTTTCTTGGCCAGAAAATAATCTGATATAAACTCTTGGAACTTAGTGCAGCGTTACTTGTGGTTACCTTTTAAAGAATTCTCAAATCCCTGTGAAGTAGGTTTGGCCAGCCATCCCCAGCATGACAGCCACCAAATGTTTTTGGACTTTAGCTTCCATCCAGAGCTTGGAAAGTAACTTTTCCAAGCTTTTCCTATTGTTTTTTACCATTAGTCTTTAAGCCATGTAAGAATTGCAGCAGCAGACATTTGGAGAATGGACATCTCTAAGTTAGGCAAAGCTGGGTTAAGCTGTCACCTAACCCAGTCATCTTGGTCAGAGCAACCCACTGAGCTTCAAAACCAAACAGATACTTAAACCCAAGTTTCCTTCTCCCAGATCCATGACTCCCCTCAGATACATGTTGAAGGTAAATATGCCAGCAATAGCCTAGATTGTTTTTGCTTCATTAAAGTGACCAAAATCATATTATTTTACCATTCTCTTTGGTATTGTGTGTTTTCTGTCCATTCTCAAAAAAGAAAAAAGGAATTTATTCATTTCTGTAGAAGTAGTACTACGTACTACTGTTGTGCTGTTTTTCCTTTTATGTGGCCTACGCTTAGAATGTGATTGTAGATTGAACTGAACTCAAATGAATAGTCGTTTTATTTTAATTAAAAAATTTTTTAATATTGACACCTAATTCCCCCCCTCTCTCAACTGTTCTTTTTTCAAAAAAGATCAACACTTTTCATAAACTGTATCTTCATTAGTTTAAAATGTCTATTAGTCATGAGTAACACAATTTGATGAAAATCCATTATTAACAAAAATAACGATCCCACCATTTCCCCCTCAGCAATTAACATTGGTACCATTTAGTTTCCATGACAATAGGCTTCCAAGGTGAATTGCAGCCTGTCAGTTTTGAAATAATTAGTGATTTCACTGGTTTATGGTAGAGATATGTCCATATTAGAAATTTATGTTGTATCCTTAAAACAATCAGGATACAGCGATCTCTAGCTTTATTCACAATATAGTCCATCTCTGCTGCATTGTCAAATACCAATACTATAAAAACAAGACTGTATTATCTATTTCTGGGATGAGCATAATTCAGACTTGCAAGATACACTTTATTTTTCACTATAACTGTATGAGTCATCAACCAGGAATTGAAGCAAAGGGCATAACCTTAGAATTAAGGAATTCTGAATCCATTAATTTGTTTTAAGTACCAGAACTGAACAGAGCTCAAAGTGCTTCACTGTAAAGTCTGCTTCGTGCTTTCTTGATTTCTGCTTTATAATTTAGAACACTTGGGGGATAGGGACTGGAGACATTTTATGGCTGCTGCTGTTAAACAGATCAGATACAGAAGTCGATTCCAGTCTAATCGTAATTCATCCACAAGATCCACCAGGAGGTCCAGATCTACCTTCTGTGCACCGTTGCTGTATTTTTGAACCTGCACCCCTGTGGCCAGAATCTTGTTGAGGAAATGCAGAGCAGAAGCAGACACTTACCGCACATCTTCCATTAGGCTGTCCTTTACATAAGCTGCCTTATACTGGTAAGAAACTAGGTGTGTGGACAGATGCATGACTGATCATGAGGATGATCTGCTAGGAAGAATAGGCATGGTTTTCAACAGGATTAAGGATTATATTATAATCTATTTGCACTGTGCAAAAACATTATTGCACAAAAGTATATGCATACACACATACGTATTTTCACACACATGTCCATGTCCAAACTCAAAATGGCATTTGCAGTCCTTTCTTTGGTGTTTAGATACTGTTCAGACACCTCTAAAATAGGTCCTGTGCCAGATTATCAGGGATGGGGACTCAAGTCATGAGACCTGCTGGCATGTCAGACTTAAATTACATCGGCCACTTGACTTGGGGTCTGTTTGTTTTTTCGATGACTCGCACTCAACTCGTGACTCAGAACCCACCCACTCCCTCCCTTTTTTGGGGGAACCTTATTTTTAATGGGGACTTGGACTTGAGGCTTGGGACCAAAGACTTGGACTTGGACTTGAACCCAAAGACCTGCCAACGTCTCTGGAAATAAACTGTAATGTATTTTTCGTACACAATGACAAGATCATAGTATTACTTGCTGTTGATACATTGCACAAGGTGAGACTGCGAGGGCATGCCCGCAAAGCTGAATTGGGCTGTGGTGTTGACTGCTGCCCTAACCACATTCCGTGGCATTCGGCAAACCATCTTCCTCTGCTCTGGCTACTGTATCTGCAGTATGGGGATAACTATGCTGATGATTAAGATTGCTGAGATAATGGCTGAGATCACTCTGAACCCTTTGCTGATAAGCTACTCTTAAATTTCAGTATCCTACCATAAAATTTTGCAAACAAAATCCAGTTTTTCTTTTATTCCTACTTACATAGTAAAACTCAGTTCTAACAGATTAGATTTAATTTATTATAGTCTGTGTTTCTGCTTATTTCTTTTACAGTATTTTCAAAAGATAAAATGTCATGCCTTCAGTTCTGGATTCCACCTTGGAGGCCCCTTCCGCGTAGTTTATTTCTGTTACAGTACTTATTTAGTTTACCTGTCTTGAAGTGATAATGATTCAGCTCTACAATTGCTCTTTTAAAAGTATAATCCTATTTTACAATCCTGCTTTGTCTCTCAGAACAATAAAATATGCCTGCCAGGTATTTTCCTACAAAGTGACATTCATCTAAATAGTCCCTGTATCTGACTCCCATGTCTTTACTAACCTTGGTAACAAGCTAACCAGTGAATAAATTCTGGAATACAGAATGTAGGAATATAAGATTTTTTTTATGTACTCAGTTTCTGCAGTGAATTTGTATGAACACTATACTGTACATAATTCTCTGCTTCAGTAAGTATGTGTAGACTGTTCTTGTTTAGTCGTTAAGTTGTGTCCGACTCTTCATGACCCCATGAACCAGAGCATGCCAGGCCCTCCTGTCTTCCACTGCAGTTGGGTCAAATTCATGTTGGTAGCTTCAATGACATTGTCCAACCATCTCATCCTCTGTTGTCCCCTTCTCCTCTTGCCCTCACACTTTTTGAACATCAGGTCTTTTCCAGGGAGTCTTCTCTTATCATGAGATGGCCAAAGTATTGGAGCCTCAGTTTCAGGATCTGTCCTTCCAGTGAGCACTCAGGATTGATTTCCTTCAAAATTGATAGGTTTGTTCTCCTTGCAGTCCAGGGGAACTCTCAAGAGCCTCCTCCAGCACCACAATACAAAAACATCAATTCTTTGGCGGCCAGCCTTCTTTAAGGTCCAGCTCTCACTTCCATACATCACTACTGGAAAAAACATAGCTTTGACTATGCGGTCCTTTGTCAGCAAGACGATGTCTCTGCTTTTTATGATGCTGTCCAGGTTTGTCATCCCTTTCCTCCCAAGAAGCAGGTGTCTTTTAATTTTGTGGCTGCTGTCTCCATCTGCAGTAATCATGGAACCCAAGAAAGTAAAATATGTCACTGCCTCCATATCTTCCCCTTCTATTTCGCATGAGGTGGTGGGACCAGTGCCCATGATCTTAGTTTTTTTGATGTTGAGCTTCAGACCATTTTTGGCACTCTCCTCTTTCACCCTCATTAAGAGGTTCATTAATTGCTCCTCACTTTTTGCCATCAGAGTGGTATCATCTGCATATCTGCAATTGTTGATATTTCTCCCAGAAATCTTAATTCAGGTTTGGGATTCATCCAATCCAGCCTTTCGCATGATGTGTTCTTCATATAAGTTAAATAAGCAGGGGGACAATACAAAGCCTTTTCGTACTCCTTTTCCAATTTTAAACCAATCAGTTCTTTCATATCCAGTTCTAACTGTTGCTTCCTGCCCCACGTATAAGATGATACTTTTGGCTAAAATCTTTCAACTAAAAATTGAGGGTTGTCTTATACACAGAAGTGAGTTGAGGAGAGAACCAAAACCAGTGGAGGGGAAAAGGGATCAAAGCAATGCTGCCATGCTTTGATCCCTGCTTTTTTCCTCCACTTGCTAAGCCCAACGGAACTTAGCAAGTGGAGGGGGAAAGCAGGGATCAAAGGGCTGCTGGATCACTTTGATAGCTGCAGCCCTTTGATCCCTGCTTTCTCCCTCCACTTGCTAAGCCTTGTGCAGCTTAGGAAGCGGTGGGAAAAGCTGCGATCAAAGTGGTTGTTCAGCCCTTTGATCCAAGCTTTCCCCCTCCTTTTGCTAAGCCCTGTGGGGCTTAGCAAGTGGAGAGGAAAGCAGCAATCAAAGTTTCTAATTTGTGGTTAGAAAAGTGGGGGTCATCTTATACATCAGGGGGTCTTATTCATGGAAAAATACAGTTTTTTCTGATCAGCTCTCTTGCTTGCATATACAGATCATTTAATGTGTACATATGTTTGTCTAAACCTAAAATTTCATGATATGCTTAGAGAACCACTTTTGAGATTTCCTACACCTTTTGATTGCCTCCATGCAAGTTTCCAGGTAGGAATCACTGAACAGGGCAAATGCATAGATTTTGCAGTATACATTTACTTCTCAAACTCTAATTATGTACTTTGCTTGTACTTTGATTCATTGCTTCTCTCTCTAAGGAGGGCTCTGTTAAAAGGTAGGACACATATGTTCTGTGAGGTTTTCTCTGTATGTGTCTTATTTTTTGCAAACAGTTTTTGGTATCTGGTACCATCGTATCTAGGAAAATAACATAAATGAAATTCTATGTCTCGGAATTAATTTAACTGATGATTGTATACTCAGCTTTTTGGAACTGTAGTGTTCACCCTGTTCATAAATATCTATTTTGTGATTTGCACGCACCAATAGGAGTTTGAGGGAGGTGGAGTTAAGGGGGGGTGAAGAAAAAGGAGGGAGATTAGAAGAGGAGGAAGGCAATTTTTAGTTTTGATAGTTGGGAGTGAAGAGTGAGAGGGCGGTAGGGAATAGAAAGGAATGTTATTTTAGTTGAGAGCTAATAACACCGAATTTTTATTTCTTGTAACAATAAACAATTTCTACTTGGATTTTTAATGACACGTCAACTGGACCTCTGTCTTTAATAGTGAATAACGTTGATGTGATCAACTGGTGGCAGCTGAACGACACGCATGTAGCTTGTGCCTTTGTTTGGTGAAACAACCGAAGGACAGGCGGGAATGTGACAGGAACATTGTGCTCTTCTTCCTCTTTGTCCTCTTTGGGTGCTCTCGGTTTTATCCTGTAGAGAAGGCAGCCAGTAAGTGAGAAGGAAGATGAATCAGAAGCATATGTAGCTGCTTGGTAAACTTCTCATCTGTGCTGGCTTGCCATGTGATAATGATGACACCACTTCTCTGGTGGATATCTGATCAAGTGCAGGAGGATAGTGTTGGTGAGAATTCAGGGAACAATCTTTCCAATCTTACACACACAATGGACTAAGGGTGTGGCTGCTCAGCCGGGTTGGATCAGACAGGATTGGGTTAAATAGGGTTCCTTAAAGTCATTTAAAATACGCTGTGGTGTAGTAAGCAGAGTGACAGCCTGGGACTCAGGAGGTGTGAGTTCAAACCCTGCTCAGCCATAGAAACTCGCTCCCGATGTGGAACTGGTAAAAACCACTCCTTAAAGATATCTCATTTACATTTAAAGCCCTCTTAGGGTTGCTGTAAGTCAGTTCTGACTTGATGGCACTCAAGAAAAAAAAATTCTAGGTTGAATTGAGGTGCCTGGTGCAGTCCTTGCATCCACGTGCAGAATCTATGTGGTCTTAGGTCAGGAAACCACACTGCCCATGAAGCAACCTTGTTTTTCATGATCAAGATTTTAATTCCATTTAAAGGGAAAAAATTTTGAGATTATTAAGCTGCTAGCTGGCTGGACCTTTGGAGAAACCAGTTAATGATCTTGAGAAATGCAAATCTTTCAGTCGGGCAGGGAAAAGGGGAAGTTTTGCATAACTTTTTAAGAATTGCTAACATACCAGTGATGCTGTGAAAGGGTTTCTTTTAAGTCCTATCAACACATTGTTGATACACTATATCAGTTAACAACCATTAAAAAGAAATACAATACTTCCAATTTCTCAGTATTGTAGGCTTCCCAGGTCTCAAAGCGCAAGCTGAAGTCTCAAGAAATTGCATTGCTTCTCCAGTTTCCATACAGGGAGAAACATCTCAGAATGAACAACGCTAGAGGTTGGGAATAGTTGGTATTATTTTGTGGTGGCTTAAAAACCCGGTTGCCCTTTTTTTCCCAGTCTGAACTGACAGTGTGGTTTATTCATTCAACCCGAAGGTGTTTCTGTGAGTGTTGTCCTTAATATTTGTTTAGGAGATGATGTGGCAAACCTTTCTGACACACTCACATACACAGACATCCACTTTATTTTGCAATTGTTGCACAGTAGCCCACCTCCAGTGACCTCACCAGCACAGGAGCCCGGCCTTGACCATGAAATCTCAGGTATTGGGAAACTGCTGATCTGGCAATTAATTTAGCTAATTTCCATTAAAATATTTGGTTAGTCCCAGTCTGCACTGAAACCTCCACTCTACTGCTGTTCTCCGAGGTATTGGATTGCCTCAGTTAATAAATATTGTCCAAGACCCTGTTGACAAAAATTACATGTTTAAGGGCAATGGCACAATCAGTTTGTCCTTCTCTCTTGCTCTCTGTTGCACAATTACTTTCCCAATCAGAAAATACTTGAGAAGTGCTGTGGACAGCCACCTGCAGAAGTAAGGTCACTTGTGTGATTGCTCAATTATGCTACGCAATCCTTACAGGATTCTGGCCATCATCTTGCTTTAAGGTGAGCTTTCAAAGTATTGGAATATCTTTTATGTAAATTAAATACCTTTACAGTGTACATACTGCAAAGAAGACTGGAAAAAAAGTTGTTTTCACAATAATATTTGAACTGTTTAAACAAGATTTTTCTGTGCAAAGCCATCTAATTCCCAAATAGCACGAGACAAACATAGGAAGCATTAGTGATGGTGCCTGACAATAATTGTGTTCAGGATTTGGTAAGCTTCTTACCAAGCAGACGTAAATCTCCAGCATGGCTGAAGCTTCTGGAATTCACACAAAGGAAGCAGTAATTACAGGAGATTTTACAGATTATTTGACAGATCAAGTCAAGTTTAACTACAAAAAAAATCCAGTTGCAGTTTTGTATGGTTACCACTTTTTACATAACACTTCTGAATCTTGTATTTAAAAAGCAAAAGTCTGCAATAATTCCTAGTGGGAGGAATAAGCAAAGGGAGAAGGCTTTTGCTCCTCCTTTCAGTCACCCCACAGAGATGTGCATGCAGCAATATATACTCCTAAAATGTTACACCTTGAGCTGGGGGTGGGGGTGGGGACATTTTCACTGCTTCATGCATAATGTCCTACAACACAATAGAGAAAATTCCAGGCTTGTTGCTACACCAATCTTCATATGTTTTTGACTACAAGTCCCTAAAGTCCCAACCAGCATGGTCTACAGTAAGGCTGCGGGCTAAACAGCAGAAGCCTGTGCTGCAGGGTCAGAAGACCGGCAGTCGTAAGATCAAATCCACGCGACGGAGTGAGCTCCCGTCGCTTTGTCCCAGCTCCTCGCCAACCTAGCAGTTTGAAAGCATGTAAATGCTACTAGATAAATAGGTACCACCTCAGTGGGAAGGTAAAACGGCGTTCCCTAGTCACGCTGGCCACGTAACAATGGAAACTGTCTTGGGACAAGCGCTGGCTCTACGGCTTGAAAAACAGGATGAGCACCGCCCCCTAGAGTCGGACACGACTGGACTAAAAATGTGAATGTCAAGGGGGAACCTTTACAGTAAGGGATTATGGAAAATGTAATGTATAACAAATTGTAGTAAATGACAAAATGATGCTCAGGATGTTGCAACAAAGATTTTTACCCTATATAGAACAAGAAATGCTCAGTGTTTAGACTTTATTCCAGAAAGGGAAAGGCACTAGAGATCACATTTTAAATATACATTGACTGCTGATGCATACCAAAGAATTTCAGAAAAAAAATCTGTGCTTTATAGACTACAGCAAAGCCTTTGATTGTGTGGATCATGAAAAGCTATGGATGGTTTTACAAATAACAGTTGAGCATCCTGATGTGTAATCTAT
Organism: Pogona vitticeps; assembly: GCF_051106095.1. Taxonomy (NCBI): domain Eukaryota; kingdom Metazoa; phylum Chordata; class Lepidosauria; order Squamata; family Agamidae; genus Pogona; species Pogona vitticeps. Next base: position 101,782,468 of record NC_135786.1, on the reverse strand, counting down.
ACTCCATAAAGAAACAACTGTTAGAATAGAATATGGAGAAGCAGAATGAGTTCCTATAGGAAAAGCTGTCAGACAAGGGTGTGTTTTATCTTCTTGATCGTTAAGTCTGTATGCAAAACTATCATGCAGAAAGCTACACCAGATTCAGATGAAAGCAGATTGAAAATTGATGGAGGAGGCATCAGTAATTTAAAATATGCAGATTACACATCATACTGGCAGAAAGCAGCAGTATTTTCAGATGAAGGTAAAAGAAGAAAGTGCCAAAGTAAGGCTGCTATTGAACATTGAGAAGATAAAATGTGTGACTGCAGGAGAACTCTGTAACTTTAATGCTGACAATGAAATAGAAATTGTTAAATATTTTTATACCCTTTTTCAGACATCAAATCAAATGGAGATTGTAACTAAGAAATCAGAAGACTAAGACTCAGGAGGCCAGCAGTGAAGTAACTGTAGGGAAGTGTCACTGGAGATCAAAGCCAATATAATCAACAAAATTGTATTTCCCATTGCCATGTATAGATTTGAAAATTGTAAAATGAAAAAACTTGGCAGGGGAAAAAATCAAGTCATTTGAAATATGGTGCTGGAGGATAGCTTTGTAGATACTGTACTCTGGAATGCCAGAAAGATGAACAAGTGAGTCCTAGGTCAAATTAAGCCTGAACACTCTCTGGAAGCAAAAATGACAAACTGAGGTTGTCATACTTTGGGCACATTGTGAGAAAGCAGGATTCTCTGGAAAAGACAATAATAATTGGGAAAGGCTGAAGGCAGCATAGGGTCACCATAAGTTGGAGATGACCTGACAGCACATAATGAGAACAGTATACAACATCTGAAAGGCCAGAAGTCCTCTTTTTGATTGCCCATTTTCTTCCCTGATGTCATGAGTGCTTTATGTTGACTTTTATTGTATTTGTTAAGCCTGTGGCAATAATTTTTTGATTAATATATAAAGGAAATGCTTTGCTTCTGGTTTTTACCAGTCACATTACAAATTTAGATTCCTCATTTTAGAAATATATTGATTTTTAATTTTATGTTACCTAAGGTAGTTTGAAACAGAAAGATAACTCATTAACATCAGATATTTAATAAGTGAGAAACAGCAGGTTTGTGTCTATTCATAATGCTGTGCTTATAACTGGTAGGTATCTTGAAATAAGGAATAGACTGCATGTAAATGAGCTTGCTGGAATTGAGGGGTTTTTGGTGTGGAGGGCATAATACTCCAGTGGCTCCATTGTAATGCAAGGATTCATATTCTCCAGTTTCAAATCTACTCCCTGCCCCATCTAATTTCCCCCAGTGGTAAAAGATTTGATTGTAAATGGAGAAATCTTCATTTGAGTTTTATTTCTGCAATGTTACATCTTGCCAATTATGTCTTATGATTACTGAAACCTTCATGTTCCCTTAGTCTACTAGACTCTCATTAGTCTACTGTTTTGCAACAACAGAATAGTAAGACTGACCTGTTAATTTTTAGTAATAAAAGTTGCTGAATATCTTAGTATGTAGTGTATATTTTAATGATAGTTGTTACTATTCCCAATTAGCCCATTTCTTCAGTAACCACTGGTGGTGTGCTTTTATATTGGTGTTTGTTGGTGAATTACTTAAGGCAAGTCTAAAGTAGCAGCTTCGCTAGATGGGCTGTATATAAATTGAATAAATAAGTCTAATTGCATCTTCTTGTGCTTGGGTGAATCTCTTCTTTAAGTTTGTTCTTTATCTTTACCACTGGGGAGGGGAATTCTTTAAGTGTATAAGTATGACCTTGAAGTGCACAACATAATTTTTTAAAAGGTGCAGTCATTTCTGCCAGTAAATTGTCTCAAAATACCTGTCACCACTTCTCATTGCAGAGTGCTCATTTAGCTATGATTGACACCCTGATGATGGCATACACTGTAGAAATGATCAGTGTGGAAAAGGTGATTGCGTGCGTACAGCAGTATTCCTCCTTCTTCCAAGCCACAGACCTTCCCTATGACATAGAAGATGCTGTCATGTTCTGGATAAATAAGGTAGGATCTTTTATAGACATGTGCTTCATTTAACTTAGTTTTGTTTTTCTAAAATGTTTATGCAGATCATCCACCATAGAAGATCACCAAAATCAGTTTGTTTGACTGCACAGTTGGTGATGACAGCCACAATTCTACTGGGGGGGGGGGGAAGCATGTGCAAGAACAGTCACCCAGCTAGCTAAAACTGATTTCATAATGTATACATGAATGGTCACATGACGAACAGCTTACTATAGGGAGAATCCACTTGCATGATTACCCATCTGCGTTGTCTGAGAAGGATAGTACTCTGTGTTTAGATGAAACATAAGCCAGGGGCTCATGTGTGTTTCACTATCAATGAGTAATTTAGTGAACTGGGAACAAGCAAATGTTGGTCATGGTCCAAACAAATGCATTACTTTAAGATACCTCTAGGAGAATGATTTCCCTACTATTGCATACCTAACAATCTCAAATCTCATACATACACATACATGTTTTGTTCAATTTACAACACAAGTGATTAGGTGGTGTACACCAGTACTGTATATTGTCTCACTCCAAATAATGCAGTGTCTTTTTAAAAAAAATCTGAAATATTGTGGCATCTTAGTGTGCCCACTGTTATTAGTGATATACTGAACTTGGCAATCAAACCAAGTATTGCCATCAAGACTCCACTCCTCCTGTTTCTCACCTTGTGCTGTGTCTTTGTGAAGACAAGAATAGTCCCCTGCCCTCTTCACAGCCCTGTTTTGACCTGGACATTATAGTCGGCTTGTTGGTTTAGTTCTGCACTGCTGAGTTCGCCATATACAACAAAACATAGGTAAATCACCCCTGCCCTTCCTTCCACATTAAGTACTGGGCGTGGTATTGGTATCAGTATGAAACTGTGGAAACAACCCATTAATGTTGGGACTCACAATATTCACCAGACCATAGTCACACTTGCTGTGGTGAGTAATAGTAAGGAACCATGGGCCAAGGACATAGTACTAAAATAAACTTGTTAAGGTCCTCTTTTTTCCCCTCCTTTTACATCTGTTAGCAGCTGTGAGCACACCACACCAGTTTGTGCTTAAATTCAACCTGTGTTGTGTGTTTGTTGGTTGCTAGAGGAGCATGCCAACCAACTTGCATCATAGAGATGTGGCTGGGGGAGGGAAATCTCCCTCAGGTCTGCTCACGTGGGTTCTGTGTGCAAGACTTGACGAGGTGGGGATACAGAGTAACAGTGGTTTTTCATTACTCCATTCCCTTGACCAGTTGCTATATTCTGCAGTTTGTCAAGTCTAAAGTATGTCTGTCTAACTATAGAGGCCTGGGATAAAAGACATTATGTTGCTCTACTAGCCACCTTGCAGTTTAACACTGTCTCTTCCTGAGCTAGCCAAATTGGCCTCAGCAGCAGCCTTGGAGTCCCCTCAGCTTGTTAGAGCTGCTGTGGAAATGGAACGTTGGTAAGGAAGGTCTGCTCCAGAAGATTGATGTATCCAAGTGGATCTTGGGGACTTTTTTGGTCAATGGCCCTGGTTAACCTTTCAAATGCATCAGTTTATCTTGAATATCTGTCCCACAGATTGGAGACAGGCTAGGCCCATGATTTACTAGGGAGTTTACAGTGATAAAGTGAGTTGGATTGAGATTAGAGTAATGAAAACTTGGAGCAGGTTTCATTGAACATAGGCTAGAGCCCATCAGAAGGCCTAATCTGTGGTAGTGGAGGCAGCCACAAAGCCATTCTTCTCTGTGACCGTTGTGTCTGTACAGTCAGTCAGCAGAGTTGTCGAGGCCCTGTTACACCCTGACCCACAAGAAGAGAATGCAGACCACTCAACAGCCCACTGTGAAGAAGCTGTGCACGACTTTGTCAGCAAGCCCACAGCCAGAGTGCAAAATGTCACATATACATAACCTGTTTGGTATAAAATTGGCCACAACTATACTAGTTATAGCTGCAATAGCCCCTGGCACTAGCATAGGGAAGAAATCCTCATCAGCCACTCTGCCTGATGTCTGATGCTGATCAGAGAGACAGATTCAGAGTTAGCCACACAGGCATAATAATCCACTAAGTGGCCTTGCATATCTCCCAGGGAGTGAAGAATATACAACAGCCCCTGACCTGGGTATTTATGTGACCATCCCACACCCACCTTATAAAAGGGCTCTGCCTAGGAGAGCATCCTGCACCTACAGAAGCCTACCACGTCCTCCTGGATCTATCCCCAGGCTTCAAAAATGCCACAAGAGGCAGGAAGGGTTATAACACTTACCCCCTGCCTTGTGCCACAGCTAACGCAGCTGCAACAACTTGCACAGTCCTCCCTTTACATCATGTAACGTGAAATCCATCCCTCTCTCTGAAAGGTAAATACTGGAAGGTAAAAGCAAGACTGTTCCACTACATGAAATGACAGCTCAGGATAGGTAATAACCCTCCAACCTGACTTCCCTACGAATTGTCCAATCTGGTTCATTATTTTCCTTCTGGTCAATGTCCACTCCTGCAGGATTGGCAGCCCCACACTATTGCCTCCTCTCCAGTCAGTCCAATAACAGGTTTTGGAAACAGAGTTTTCAACTCATATAAGTCCAGCTTGGTTGCACTCAGGAGGTCAAAGCCCTTTCTCCCTGCCAAGTTGCTTTCTCCTAATTGGATTATCACAATATCCGGTTGCTTGCATTCCTTGGCTTTCTTCCTCAGCACCGGCATCAGGGTGCTCCACCTCATTCCTCTCCAGCCAATCCTGCAGTCTGTTCTCTAGTGCGAGAACACAGCGTACACCCCAGCCCAATGCACAATACCATGCCGGCATATCTACACCAACCTTCTTCAAGCCGAAACGGGGGGGTGGGAGACTATTTGTGTACCAGTGCCCCTGTTCTAATGTGAGATTCATATGCTCCAGATTTCCATTAGCCATTATATGCTCACTCATAAACCCAAGCTTGGCAGCTGCTGTAGCAGCCCCAGTCCTGAAGGACTGAGCTCCAGACTTCCCCAACTACAGCTTGCAGGCTACGAGAAGCACCCTAAGGACCCCAGCAAGCTAAAATTTCATAAATGACAACCAGTTACTGTACATAAACAAAAGGCCAGGCAATGGCAGGTGAACCTGTAGGTATGTTCTTTGCACTCTTATCAGGCAGGGGCCATCCTTCCCAGAACTACACAGGCTGGTTTTTTCCCCTCTCCTCAGGTGGTCTGCTTTAGATCTCCCAGTTACCAAATGCACTTTGTTTGCCTCTGTCATGGGATCCTTTCTGTTGAAAGTGCATCCCAGTTCATTGTGTGCTCATGCAACTACCACCTCACTGATTCTGAATGCCCCAAAAAACATGACTCTGAAGGTACCTGAAAAAGCAGTTCCTCAGTCTTTGACCAGCATATTTTAGGCAAGACCTTAAGCAGCACTGTGAAGATATGAGGGGGGGATAGGTTTATGGGAGTCAGGAGGTGACTGAGTAATCTGCACCACCGTTCTAGTGCTCTGCAAGTCAGAAAAGACGTGAAAGGCCTGGGGTAATGCTGTAGCGTACTAAAGAAAGTGAGACCTACTAGGTGCCCTGTGATTGTCCTGTGTGCCTGACCTCTCTCCTGTAAAGATGCCATGTAGCTCAGGGCCCTGCTGTCTGGCACCAGCCATTCCCATTCCCCTCCCTTGGAACAGTCAAATTCAAGAAAGCTTGCAAACAGTGGGGGGGGGGGCACTGAGTTCAACACTCCATGCAAGACAGATTCTTCCCAAGCTCCCACAATTCTGATAGAAAAGAGTCCTTGGTTTTCTACACTTTCAGGGCCAATATGTAAAACTTTGAAATCGAGGGAGAGGATCCACATCGTCGTTATTCACAGCCAGTTTGTGTGACAATGAAAATACAGTACTGTACAGTGTTCTCTTCCAGGCACAAATTTGCATACCAGCCTCATAATCTGCTCAAAGTGCGAAGTCTGTTAATGACCCTTACCACTCCATTATGTCACACATGAATCTGACCATATGGTTCCTAAGCAAATCCTTCCATAGGTATACTGCCACCAGTATGGGGGAAAAAAAACTCCCAAAAATGTAAGGTCCCCACAAATGGTGGCACCTCCTCTGTGCTATGGCCACCGCTGTGCACACCAAAGAACACTCCAAACCCACTGCTGTCAGCTGTGCCCAACTGAACCTGCAACGTCTCTCCTGCCTTAAGTGGAGTCTGTCAGAGAGTTCTCCTAATGAAATATGTCCAGAAATTTTCCCACACTTCCTAATCTGCTTAAATCCCCTTTGTAATCCTAAAATTATGCCTGAATTTCAGCTATAGCTCTTGCAAGGTGACCACAGAAGTCTGTTCCCACAGAAACTGCCCAGCAAGGGAAGTTAACATGATCTAGTACTTCCTGTACCTCTTTGGGAGCTGCTCCCCCCCCCCCCGGCAATAAGCTGCTGTATAAGAACAAGTTGTCAGCCTTGGCAAAGAGGAATCACCTAATACAGTGTCCAATTTTATCCCTAAATACACAAGGCTAGAGGTCAGACCACTCTGTCTTGTCCACAGCCAATGAGATGCCTAGCTCTTCTGCCACGGTTTTGAATGCCTGTACCCTCGCTGTGCATGCAGAGAACCGGGATGGACCAGCTATCAAAAAGTCTTTAAGAAAAATAGTAACATGCAAACTTCGCATCTTATCCTTCAGTGCCAGTTCTAGGAATGTGCTAAAGGTTTCAATGGCAGCACAGGATACTGCAGACCCCATTGTCGTAACACCATTCCCCACTGAACTTAAACTCCAAGAAATAAAAGTTCTTGGGATGCACCAGCAGGAGCCTAAATGCAGATTGTATATAACGCTTTGCCATTTGAGCCCCTTTCCTTTCAAGAACTCTCTAACCTGAATGCACTGTCAAAAGATGCGTAATGAACAGAACAAAGCACTGCCGGGTTAATGTAATTAAACGACGACAGCTTAGGGTATGACAGGTGATGGATTAGCCAAAACTCACCTGGTGTTTTCTTCAGCACCACTCCTAGTGGGGAAATCTCCATGAAGACAGTGTACCCAGACAACATATATTAAATGTATGCTCAGCTGCCTCCTTCCCCTCCCTCTTTTCCCTTACCTTTTCCCCACAATGCCATTCTCTCTCTTCCTGTGTTTCAGGCTTCACCAATATAAACACATTCACATATCTCCCCCATTCAGAATTTCTTCCTGCACTGTTTCAGGGAGATGGATCTCTGGGAGAACTTTGTTACCATTACAATTTCCTGTCTTTGGAAGAGGAGCTGAATTGGCACTATCTGGGGCTCACACTGCTTCAGGCCCAACCAGTGCCTTTCCACCCTGCTCTCGCCTATGCAAAGCCCACTCAGGGAGACCTGGGACATTAGCTGCCATCTGCCACTAGGCCTCATCCCTTTCACTTTTTGACGAGGACTTACCTCACATTCTTGCACTGTCTAAATCCTCATTCCTCCTGCTATGCTTACTATGCTTGTTTCTCCAAATGACCTTCATTTTCTGACATTGTGAAAAGGGGACATGATAAAGAAATTGTCTCTCTTTTTTTGTATGATCTAATTGACAGCAGTAACTAAAAAGAATTTAGGTCTTCACTAAGGTATACTGGGAATACAATTCAGAGCTGTAAAGATTTCTTGTGAAGGTAGAAAATGTAATGCCCTTGAAATGGGCTGAGGGTAGAGCATTGCATCTGTTTTCATGTAATTTAACTGCACTGTATTGAAATTGTTCTTTGGGTGTTTCATAATAATATATGAAAGACTCTTCAGACTGAATTTGCACTTATATTATGTTCTGCTGAGAAAGAATGCAAAACTCATTTAGGGCTATTTGGTTTGTCATTTTAGGTAAATGAACACTTGAAAGACATCATGGAGCAAGAGCAAAAATTGAAAGAGCATCATAACGTAGAAACTCCAGGAGGTCAAAAGGTATGTGAAGAAAATGCAGCAGCATAAGAAACATCTGGGACAATTGTAACAAAGGACTTTCCTTTCTGAAAGTGTGTTAATCTACAGTTGTATAAGTATTCTACAAAGAAGCTTTAGAGTCAGACCCCTTAGGGCAGTGGTTCCCAACCTGGGGTCACTTGATGTTCGTGGACTAAAACTCCCAGAAGCTTTCTCCACTAGCAGTGCTGGCCAGGATTTCTGGGAGTTGTAGTCTAAGAACATCTGGGGACCCAAGGTTGGGAACCACTATCTTAGGGGATTCCACTTTAGTGATAAGACATTAGAAGAAGTTAGGAGAATTACTGGAGAATTTTGCTTCAGGTATCAAGCAGCCATAAAATTGGGTTCTCATTTCATTGAAAGCAATGTAAAAGATGAACTCTTATTGTGTAATATGTGGTAAAGATTCGTCTCCATATGCTACACCACCCATGCCATAATGTAGAGTATGAAGAACTAGGAAATAGGGTTCCAATCTTATGATTATGTTCATGTGAAACTATCACCGGAAGAACACTCAAGCCAGACCATTTCCAGAGGCAGTGGAGTGAGCTGAGAATTTGTGCCATTATCCTCGTAGGCATCAGCTTTTCAACTATCAAAAAGCTGAAGGACCACCTCCTTCCATATAAACCTACCTAGCAATTAAGACCTAGCCGGGGGACCTTTTGAAAGAGCCATCCCTCAACGAGGTAAGAGGGATGGCTTGTAGACAAAGGGCCTTTTCGGCAGCTGCCCCCAGACTATGGAACGCCCTCCTGAGGGAGATTGGTCTGGTGCCGATGCGGATGACATTTCGGTGCCAAGTCAAAACCTTCCTATTCCAGAAGGCTTTTAATTGAAATAATATCAACTGTGGGTCCTAATGGCAATTTTTAGAGTATATATTTTAATTGTATTTTAATTGTCTTACCTTTTTATTGTGTTTTAATTGTTGTAAGCCACCCAGAGACATTTGGGTAGTGTAGGCGGCATATAAGTTAAATAAAATACATTTTTTAAAAATGACCACATATAATTAGATCATTGTTGGCAGCATACTAGAAACCGAATATGCATGTTGGCCATCATAAGCTAAAGAGCCTGTACCATCTCATCAGAACATGGTGTTGGCATTGAAGCATGATATGGAAATGATGCTTCAATGCTGCTGCATACCAATGGGGGCTGTCCACCTTGTGTGTGTGTGTGTTTGCCCCTGCAGCTGTATCACAGCTTCTTTTGTTTTGGGGAGGAAAATAGCTCTTTCAAATTCAATAACACCTTTCTTACCCTCCTCTTCTCTTTTCCTTGGAAGCAAAGAAGAATCTGAGAATGTAGATTTAGAAGAGGTAGCCCTGTTAGTTTGTGCAAGCATATCAGGCAAAACCCAAGGGGGGGGGGGAAGTATATATATATAAAAAAAATTAAAATTAAAAGAAGACAAAAACCTGTGGCACTTTAAAGACTAACTGTTATAATAATCTGAGCTTTTGTAGACAAATCCACTTCTTCAGACATATGTAGTGAAATGTGAGAATGCAGGAAGTGAACATTCCATTAAAGAATTAGCTCAAAAATAAAGAACTAGAAATGTGATTTTTAAAAAATAATAATTTTAAATTTTGAGGTTATATTTTTCTCTGTACAACATTGTATAAATAATTGTGTATTGGTCCCAGAAATATCTACATATAGGGGCTTCTTATTGACTGCAGGTGACCAAATTGTGTTCCTTAGAAGTCAAAGACTCAGACAAACAAATCAGTTGAACTTATCTCTGCATTCAGATATGGTAGTTTCTTTGCATCGCCTCATAATACTTTCACTATCAACTGTTTCTGTTTACATTTTCAGCTTTGGGTTTAATGTGCATATTTTAACAAATGCAAGTAGCCATGAAGGGGGGGATATGAAAATTATCAGAATTACAGCAAGTGAGGAATGCTTTAAATCAGGGGTCTCAAACTCAATTTACCTGGGGGCCACTGGAGGCAGAGTCTGGGTGAGGCTGGGCTGCATCAGATTTTCCGCCAAGCGGAGCAAGAACCCGAGGAACCCACCCAGGAGTTTCCTTAGTCTGGGTGGGGCTCCAAGGAGGAGGAGGAGGAGAAGGAGGAGGAGGGGTGCGTGAGCCTTGTCAACAGCCATGACCCCCTCCAGCTCCTTCATCACTACCATCAGCAGCAGCAGCAGGATGAAGAAGCGGAGAAGGGAGGGAGTGCCAGTGACCGCCTAGCGGGGGGAGGAGGGCACGACATATTTTTTTTTAAAAAAACCACACAGAATTTGCCTTGACAAAGGAGAAAAGCCCCCACCGGTACCCATGAAATTAAACAGAATGGGGTGGGGCCCCTACAGATGTGCGCACACACACACACAAACAGACACACACATGGAAGTCCGGCAACCTTCCTCTGAGGGACCCCCTCAAAAAAGGTGCATTCAGCAGCAGCAGCTACCGCCACCACAACAGAGGAGCAAACTTTGTGAGGCGAGCCCAGGCAGCCTCCAGAGCTGAGGCGGCTGAAGCAAGATGAAGAGGAGGAGGCAGCATCTCTGGGTACTGAGGTGGCCCCTGGCTGGGCTAGTGCTGGGGCTGCTGAGAGAGAAGGAGAGCTGCTTCCCTGGAAGAGGCAGTCAGCCTTCGTTATGGTCCAGCTCTCACTTCCATACATCACTGCTGGAAAAACCATAGCTTTGACTATTCGGACTTTTGTTGGCAAGGTGATGTCTCTGCTTCATAAGATGCTGTCTAGGTTTGTCATCGCTTTCCTCCCAAGAAGCAGGAGTCTTTTAATTTCATGGCTGCTGTCCCCATCTGCATTGATCATGGAGCCCAAGAAAGTAAAATCTGTCACTGCCTCCATATCTTCCCCTTCCATTTGCCAGGAGGTGATGGGACCACTGGCCATGATCTTAGTTTTTTTTTTTTTATGTTGAGCTTCAGACCATGTTTTGCACTCTCCTTTCACCCTCATTAAGAGGTTCTTTAATTCCTCCTCACTTTCTGCTATCAGAGTGGTATCATCTGCATATCTGAGGTTTTTGATATTTATTCCAGCGATTTTAATTCCATCTTGGGATTCTTCCAGTCCAGCCTTTCGCATGATGTATTCTGCATATACGTTAAATAAGCTGGGGAACAATATACAGCCTTGTCGTACTCCTTTCCCAATTTTGAACCAATCAGTTGTTCCATATCCAGTTCTAACTGATGCTTCCTGTCCCACATATAGATTTCTCAGGAGATAGATAAGGTGGTCAGGCACTCCCATTTCTTTAAGAACTTGCCGTAGTTTGCTGTGGTCCACACAGTCAAAGGCTTTTGCATAGTCAATGAAGTAGAAGTAGATATTTTTCTGGAACTCTCTGGCTTTCTCCATAATCCAGCACATGTTAGCAATTTGGTCTCTAGTTCCTCTGCCCCTTTGAAATCCAGCTTGTACTTCTGGGAGTTCTCGGTCCACATACTGCTGAAGCCTACTTTGTAGGATTTTGAGCATAACCTTGCTAGCATGTGAAATGAGTGAATCCAGACTTAATCATACTTATTGTAGGAGCCAGTAAAATCCACAGGAAAAGGCTAGTTATAATCAAGTTAATCTCTTTGAATTCGGTGGGTCTGCCCTAAGTGTGATTAAATGAATGTTGGGCTTCAGGTGGTTCATTTAAAAGTCTGCTGTTTAAAAAACTCTAATGAAATTAAATGGAAGGCTGATTTCTTAAAGACTTTTTTGCCCGTGCCACCAAGGGGCTGTACTAGCTCAATCATATTTTGGCTTATTAAGATGAAATGGTATCAGGTGAACATGGTGACAGTACAGGGCTGACCTCAGGCATTATAGAAGACAAAATAATTAGTCTAACCTGTCTTGGTTTTTTCATTCTACTAATTTGTTACTCCAGATGAGTCGTGTATGGATCACACATTTTTTTCACTGGTGTTTTTTGCAGTGTTCCAATGTGGACTTCATAGCTGGTATACAGATATGCCTCAGTCTTAAGAGGATCTCTTAGTCCCTTTGCCATTCAATTTACTGTACTTTGTTTCTTCATGTTCATGACTACCCACTCTGCTTCCTTGCTGTCTCCTGAATTGTGCCATTTACTGTGCAGCCATCACAAATATGTTTCTGCACCAGTTTTCCTAGAGTTGCTGACATAGGCACATAACTGCAGCTGTCATTTCTGATGACTTTGGTCTCCCCTTTTTTGCCTTCTCCTCCCCCAACACCCAGTTGGTTTGCATTGTGTACATGGGAACTAAATTATTTGCTTCACTGGAGAGTTTAATTAACTGACTCAGAACTGGGTCAAATTAAGGAACACTAGTGGGCTAAGTCATATCAGTTCATAAATTTCCACCCCACTGCCACCACAGTGCTCTGATGCTGTGACTAGGGGGCTATATCATATCGTAGCTTTAACCTTCATTTAGAATAGTAATCCTACCCACCGAACCCAGCTAAGAACGGAAGGAACTGCAGAGCACCTTTTTGCAGTAATTTAATGGCAGATACTCCACTAAAAATGTGTATTAGCATCATTTTAACTATGTAGAGCCTCTAGACCTTAGCCACAATAGTTAAGAGTGTTGGATTCAAACTTGGAAGCCCTGGATTCAAATCACTACCCAGCCATGAAGATCCCTGGGTGACCTTGGGGTAGCCACTTACTCTCAACTTCATGTACCTCAGTGTGGTGAGGATAAAGGGAGGTGAAGGAAAGCTATGCACCCTACCTTGATTTCATTAGAGGTAGGATAAAATACATGGTGCAGTGGTTAAACTGCAGTACTGCAGTCAAGGTTTTGCTCATGATCTGAGTTTAATCCTGACAGGCCCAGATAGGTCACTCAGGGTTGAGTCAGCCTTCCATCCTTCTGAGGTTGGTACGTTGAGTACTTAGCTTGCGGTGGTGGTGGGGAGTGTGTAACCTGCATAATTAAATTGCAACCCACCCAGAGAACGCTTTAAGTACTATGGGGTGATATATGAGCAGGACACTTTGCGAATGTAATAAATAAACGCACCATGTTAGTATTTTTGGTGTTCCTCAGAGAGATGTCAAGGCTAGCAGTGTACTGTTCTTAACTGGGCAAAGGCAGTGTGGATGCTCGCTGTCTCTCTCTCTCTAATTTCAACTATGTTGGTCTGCCCATGCCTCCTGATCTCAATTTCATCATTCCTCTGTCCTGGTTCATTCCCCCTTTGCTTCATTTCCCCTTCTGCGAGGAAAGGAGAGGTATCTTAAGTGTTCCTGTCATTGAGATTTCAGCTTCCTGGGACACAGTCCCAGTGAGCATGAACAATACCTGATTTAACATCCACTTTCCCATGTGGAACGGCTTGACAAGAATTCCCAAGTGTCTATGTGAACCTCCCAGAGAGACCACAGTAATTCTCTCAAGAAAATCTCAGTTTTTAAGATGAAATGGCAAGTGGTTCAGTAAACCTCAGTGCACTAATACATCATTTACTATATTTGCAGCCTAATTTGAAATATTGCAATTAGGGTTTTGATAATAACTTTATTTATTTTATTTTATTGAACAAAATCATAACAAACATAACATCTAATAACACGTTTAAAAAATCTATATGAATCATGCTTCCCCCCCCCCCCGGGGACTATTTAGAAGTTACAACATTTTTCCCTTTCTATGGAGTCCCATTTCCTTTGCAAAATAGTACTGACTCTTGTAGACATGTATGTCCCTTTCTCTTTATTAACACAAAATCAGTGAATTCTCCCCATATATCTATGAATATGTTCTTACTTATTCACATTTTCTTAGCTTTAATATTACATCTTAATTTGTTATTAATAGCTATATCCCAAACCTCTCCACACCATTCATTTAACTTAAAAGTATACATTTTCCAGTTCCTAGCTATAATTAATCTTGCTGCTGTTAAGAAATTGGAATTTTTTTTTGCTGTCCAATTACATTGTGCCCTATCAAGTGTTGAAAAGGGTGCTATTTTAGGACATTTCTCTAACTTTAACATAATTATTTATCTCCTTAATGACAAATTGCCAAAAGTTCAATATATTTTTGCATTACAATCACATATGAAAATAAGTGCCTACTTTCTGACAACCTCTCCAATACAATTAGTATTGTATCTACAATACAATTAGTAATTAGTATCTAATTTCACATGGGTTGACTGCCAACTTCAGACTAACCTATCCAAATTTCCTTTATCCTTACAGACACCTATTTCAGTATTCTTATACCCCATACATTTTTCAAAGCCACAATGCTGTACTTGAATTATTTGAAATTGGCAAGCACCAACAATACCACTGATGTAGAGAGTGATTCACTCACTTGCTCAGATTTCTTTACAACTGCCTTTAAACTTCAAGCTTCATTCTTTGCTGACAGCCTGTGTGTTTATTTAACACAGATAGTCTGACAGTAGTTTCAAGTTACTGCAGAAATACAGTAAATGATTAAGAGGTTATGGGCCAGTATGCTGGCACTGTTTCTGTTCATCCAGACAGGGATAGTTAGCTATTACATCTTTATATAGAGATTTCACTGTTCTCCCCTCTTCCTTACGATATTATACGACAATGATACTCAGCACTTACTGCCATTATGAAAGAAAAAACATACCAGATAGAGAGTCATTGCAATATAAACGTTTTTTTAAAGCAACATTGCAAATGTGAGCATAAAATAGAAGTGAAATCAGATATATCTACCAAAGGGAATAGAGTTATGAACAGAGTCTAATTCCATGCCCTGCAAGTCTGCTGAAATGTGGTTCTGTATTTCTTATAACCATTTTTTAGTGTTCTGTTTGGAGCTGCAGTATCTTCTGGCCGTCTTCTCTTGATATGTCTTAGTGAAAATGAGCACAATCATTTCAAAGAGAACAGGATATCTAATAAATTATGGCCCTGTTCTTTCCAGTGCTGTGTCTTTTTACCTCATTTGCTGTCTCATGATCATTTCCAGGTGAGAACTCTATACAATAATGTTGGTCTCTGTCTTGGAAGTTCAGAGCCCCTTTCATATGCTACAAACTTAAAACTGTATGAAATGCAAATACGTTTTTAGATCCCAGGGTTCCTCTGAGCACGTTCTTAGCCTAGAAACTTTCTGTACCAGAACTATTCACAGTCTATTTCCATGGAAGTCCACTCCTGGTTATCTCAAATTATTAGAACATTTCAGTGTGGCTTTCCAGGGCCTAATGGGTGAACTAGATCATGTTGTGTTCGTAGTGTTCTCTCTTGTAAAATCTTTTGTCCCCCTCACCTAAATGTTCGGTTGGACTACATTCATTTCCCCTAAGCTAGTACAACAAAGATATTAAGAGTACAAGCTACAAAGCAGGACTTTCTGAGTGTAAATCTCATCTGTGCCATGAAAGTCATGCCATTGCTGTTATGCACCATTAAGTCACCTCCAACTTATGGCAACCCTAAGAATGAGAGAGATCCAAAATGTCTTTTGGAGATCTCAGCCCTGATCAGCTCTTTTAAACTAAAGCCTGTGGTTTAGTTTCATGTATGGTCCCTCTGTTTCCCTGCTGCCTTCCACATTTGGGAATGGGGGTACTTTAAAAGTCACAAATTGCTGCTGGACCAGCAACAGTATTGCTGATCTCACTAGTGGTGATCCAGTAGTGATGTTTGAGTTTTAAAGGCTCGCACAAAAATACACACACACATACATCCCGAGGCTTCCAAAGGCTACCTTGAGGCAAAAGGGAGATCAAGGGAGCCTCAGAATCTAAAGGAGGGGAGGGGGGATCGGATGCTTTTAATTAGTGAAAGTTAAACATTTCTGGCATCTGATCTCAGTTGTTTCTGGTGCAAAGTTGCACAACAGGGTTTTCCCCATTTAATTCCAATGCATTTGTATAGCTTTCAAGAAGCTTTATTACAGTGCTATATATCCCAGAGTAGCCTCAAGGGAGCTTAAATAGTTTTTTGCCCTCTTAAAATCAATTTCATGTAGAGTTGTATCAAAGGAGCTTAAGATTGTCAAAGCACACAGTAGAATTAAATTAAAATCTTGTGTAAACCTGGTTTACAAGATAATTGGTATCAGGTTGTTCCTAGTATTGGGGACATCATTCCCATCAGGACAGTTAAATGCATTTTAAAATAATTTCTCACGCTGAAGAATATGCTGACCACACTAGGGGTTCTAGCATCAGCTTGTAGATAAAATGAAAGATGTCACCCTCATAAAAAATCATGATCATGAAAGATTTTTTAAAATCCTAGTAATAATTTTAACTGAAGCTTAAATATGACAGAAGGTCCTTGTAAATATAAATTAATACATTATAAAGAATGAATAGCTGCACAGATAGTTTCGTCTGTGCAGGAAGTTCCATAGCAGGTGCTACCACCAAGAAACCCTTGGTCCTGGTAGACTCTTGCCCCATTTCAAATAAAAAGGTCAAGCTAAGGAAAGCTACCTGGCTATGTCTAGACTGATGAGCTTCCAGATGGCAGAATCAAGGAGGCATTTCTTTACTCTAGGAAGCTTTAAAGACCAGAACAAGCACTAAATTAAACTGGGCAAGAAACTAACTGTTGTGTATCTGTGAAGATTCTCAGCATCCATGTGAGGGTATCTGGAAGTTGAGTCATGGCAATTGAACTTCTTTCTTGTTAGATTGAAATGTTTCGCTACTCTTTCAAGTAGCTCCTTCAGTCTGAGGAGAGTTCATAGGAGATCTCTGATATATCCTCCACATTGGTTTCACTTCCCCCTGGACTGAATAGGCTCATTAGAAGGACAAAGGACCATGGTATCCTTTGATGTCACACCCTCTTCACCAGCATTCCCACCTCTGATGCCCTAACAACTGTAAAAAAGGAGACTGGATGAAGACAACACCCTCTCCACCAGAAACATGGCTGTGCCATGGGTTTCCCGGTGTCACCCATTGTTGCCAACATATACATGGAAGAAGTGGAAAAGAAGACACTAGATAACACCAAGGGGGCGACTCTGATCCATTGCTTCAGGTTTGTGGACAACACCTGGGTGAGTATCAAGTTTCAAAAACTACAGGCCTCCACAGACCACATAAACACAATGGACCCAAATATCAAGGTCACCAGGGAAGACACCAAAGACAACTGGCTGGCTTTCCTAGACTCTGCAGTCATCATAGGATCCAGCAGCATCTTTGGAATAGAAATCTACAGAAAACCTACACACACTGATCAGTACTTGCAATTTGACTCTCATCATCCATTCCCACACAAACTAGGAATTTAAACCACAGAGCAAGAAATGTCTCACCTCCAAGAAGAAGGAAGATGGACATCTGAGGACAGCCCTTGTGGCCTGTAGATATCCAAAATGGACCTTTAACAAGACAACGTCCCAACCCAGGAGGGAAATGGAGCAGTCTCAGACCCAGAGCCGACAGAAAAACCTGGTCATTCGTTACATGGTGGGTGTGTCTGAAAAATTCAAAAGGAATTTTGATAAACACCACATACCCATGCACTTCAAACACACAAACACACTAAGGCAGAGACTTTTCCACCCAAAAGACCAAACACAACAGGAGCAATATAGTATATGTGGTCCAATGCAAAGAGGAGTGTTCAGAGCTCTACATTGGAGAAACCACTAAACAGAAGAATGGCCCAGCACGGGAGGGGCAATGACTCAGAACCACAATCAGCAATGTTCCTTCATTTGAACGACAAAGGATACCCATTTGGTGACCAAGATGTACTCATTTCGGATCGAGAAGATAGGTGGTTTGAGAGAGGGAATCCCTCACTCAGCAGGGGTGGAGGCCTTAGATATAATCTATCTCCTATTCATCATGCTGCTTTTTCATCCATCCCCAGAAGGATTAGAACCACACCCACCAGAAAGACCACTGTTAATGACCCAAGATAATGGGTGGAGAAGGGCTGCAGAAGTGGGATTATCCCTCAACCCTAGTCCTTTGTCCTTCTAAGGAGCCTATTCAGACCAGGGGGAAGTGAAACCCACATGGAGGATATATCAGGAATCTCCTACCAGCTCTCCTCAGACTGAAGAAGCTACTTGAATGAGTAGCGAAACGTTTCAACCTAACAAGAAAGATGTCCAGTTGCCATGACTCAACTTCCAGAAAAACTAACCAGTGCTTTATAGTTAGAATTAGCCTCCTTTAGTATCAGTAATGAACACTAGTTAGTGGGCTAATTACTACATTCTTGCAGCAATGTACTTTCTAGTTACTCTACAGAGATACCACTTCTGGGATGTATTACAGCAGCCTTCTTCAGCCTAGTGCCCTCCTGACGTGTGAGTGAACCTTGATTCTGGGTCAGAGCGCCCACATCATATTTGATGTTTGTTATAATCTGGACACCTAATGGAGGCAACAATTCTGAACCTATTGAATCTTATGTCTGATCATAATAGGGTGAGTTTAGTTCATGGCTGATAAGTATTATGAGGTGCTTGCTACCACTGTTTGTTCTAAATGTTTTAGCAAGGAGGTGGGGACTCTGTGGCCATTGAGATAGGTATGATCTCCATCTCCCATCAGACCCAACAGCATGACCAGTGATGAGAGATGATGGGAATTTCAACACAATAACATGGGGGGAGAGAAATTTCCCAGTACAAATTTAGCACAAATGTTATATCTACATTTCATATTGTTGCACAGAATGTGTTTTATCACTGTGTTTTGTCATTGCCCAAATACAAGTACAAAACTATGTATTTATTTTAAAAATAGACCTGTTTGCAAATTCAGCTCATTAATAAAAGTGCATGAGTTTCTGTTGTTACAGGTTTAGTAAAATAATTGCTGTAAAGGTGTGAATAGGTGTGTTGCTGCTAGAGAATCCCTTGGTTTCTGTGTTGCAGCTTCTTTCTGCTGAATGATCTGATATTACCATATTAATTCTAATATTAAATTAATTATTCAATTAGAATAGTAAATTAGAAACAATAATGCTACTATTCTAGTGACAAAGGGCATTGATTTATTTAAATCTTTATCTCTGAGTAATAATTATTTTGTTCCAATCTGCTGAAAAGTGTAAAAAGCAAGTAATTATTTTCATGAAGTCCTCTCATTAACAACTTTTATAATGAATGAAACTGTTGAGAATGTTCACACAGTGCAATTAAATATAATTGCTTTTGCATGAAACTAAGATTGTTTAGGGAAAAGTATCACACTGGAATAGAATTGTAAACTCTGGTCAAAATGTTCACTTTGCTTTTTGCTTTCCTACTTTTTCTGCTGCTTCCTCTGAAGTCTCCTTCCAAATGGTTTTGGAAACTGGTTCCTGTAAGTTGACCCAACGGCTTCACTTCAATGTAGTGCCTTAATGTTTGTGAATGACTCTGTCTTATGCCATGCTGGTTAAGTCATTCATTTCATTTGTGCTTTTCCCCCATTCAATATTTTTTCTGAAAATTGTTCTCCAGAGAGTCAGCAGAGTTAGTTTGCGGTAATCTGGGAACTCTGTAGTTAGCATTATGACTGAGTTCTGAATATTTTTTAATATTGTGTAACTTATATGTATACATAGGTGTGTATATTGAATAATAATTGCAGCATAGAATTTATTTAAAGGGTTGAGAGGGGTTACCCAGAGTATGCTGTCCTGTTTGTCATTCTGGGATGAGGATCACAATTGCCCCCAAGACTGTTTTTCTGGGTGCCTTGGTTCCCTCAATTGAAAAATGTTTTCAGAGAAAAAGGCAACCTCTTCTAGTATAGTTTTCCTTTATTTTTTTTATAATGGCAAACAATTTAGAGGAACCATGCACCCCATTAAAAGGCCTTGTAGAATGGTTGTTGTGGGTTTTTCGGGCTGTTTGGCCATGTTCTGGAGGTTTTTCTTCCTAAAGTTTCACCAGTCTCAGTCTTCTAAACTATCTCAACAGCATCCACCCAAATATACAATTCACCATAGAAAAAGAAATAGAGGGCCAATTCTCTTTCTTAGATGTCATGGTCATACACAAACCTGACCTCCTATTGGGACACAGAGTCTACAGAAAACGCACCCACACAGACCGGTACTAGACAAAAACTCCAATCACCACCCACGACAAAAAAAAAAGAGAGGCATAATCAAAACACTGGTAGAGTGTGCAAATCGGAACTTTGAAGCTCAGTTTCTCAGCACCAAACTCAACCACCTGAATTGGGCCCTACAGGCAAATTCTATTCCAAGAATTAAATCAAAAGAGCTATCAAACCAAGAAACAGCACCCTACAAATAAAGTATTTCTGCCATACATCAAAGGAGTCATGGACCGCATGGGGAAACTGTTGGAAAAAAACAACTTGCAAATAGTATTGAGGCCCACCACAAAAATACAACAAATGTTACGGTCAGCAAAGAATAAAAGGGTATATACTCGCCACTGCAGGAGTATACTGGATACCTTGCAGTTGTGGCCAGATATATATTGGGACCACAAAATGCAGCATCCAGACCAGAATCAAAGAACATGAAGTACACTGCAGATTAAAACAGCCAGAAAAATCGTCAGTAGCTGAACATGCACTGAGACAAGCTGGACATGAAATCCTGTTTGAAAACACAGAAGCAATCTGTGTTTTGAAACAGGATTTCATGTCCAGCTTGTTTCAGGGCAGCACAGGGAAGCCATTGAAATCCACAAACACCAGCACAGCTTCAACAAAAAAGAAGAAAGTCTAAAAATCAACAAAGCCTGGCTCCCAGCACTGAAAAATACAGTCTGCAAAAAGGTCAATGAACTCTACCCAGCCACAAAGACTGGTGATCACTGCACACAAAAAACTAGCCAATGACACCCATCAATCACAGTGACAGATCATTTCCCCCCTTCTCACAACAAAACATCCATAATAAAAAACACCTTGAGCACAAGAAACACCCCATCTCCTGAAAAGAACAAAATCCTTATCCCACAGCTACAAATACTCAATAATCCCACACACGACAGCAGAACACAGACAGAGTTCTAGCTCCTGTCCTCTGTAGATGCCAGCCACAGACACTGGCAAGATGTTAAGAAGAAAAACCTCCAAAACACAGCCAAACAGCCCGAAAAACACACAACAACCATCAGATCCTGGCTGTGAAAGTCTTTGAAAATGAAATGGCCTTGTAGAACTTACTGTTTTCTAGACTTTATTGCCTTCAGGTTTTGTTTCCTTTCGTTTGGTTCATTGAAGGCATCTCTGACTACTCTATTGTGCTCTTAAACAAATTTCACAGCAATTAACATACAGGCGTACCTCGGTTTACTGCGCCTCGGTTTACGTAATTTTCGGTTTACAAAAAAATTATGCCTGGGTTTACTTTTTTTACGGGGGGGGGTTCGCTGTACGAAAAGGACGCATCGTGCCTGGAGGTTTCTAGTGCCACCCTCATTGCTACGGCAGTCCACGTTCCAGTTCATGTAATTTCCGTATTTCATAACGTCCCAGATGACAGATTAATTTCGTAAACCGAGGTACTACTGTACTTTGTTTCATGCCTGATTAGGTTTTTCCCTTTACGCTGTTCTGTGAATGAGGGTGATGTCTAAAATCATACATGTGGAATGGATATTCCTGGCATATGAAGAGTACTGACCTCATAATTTGTGTACGATGAGTTGTGGATTATGTATGTTCTTATGTTACATAATCTATATGAATGATTTTGTTCAGCCTTTCATCCAGAGATTATTTCTGCTGATTCTCTGTTACAAAATGGGTACATAGATGGAAGTGAAAAGAAAAAATTAATTTAGTGGCACCTGGGGATAAACATTGCCTTGAGGCCTAGCACTATTATGTTGGCTTGTGATTTATTCATTAATAAGACAGTACTTATTTGATGTATTCATTTAAAGCAAAGATAAACACATTTGCTTGGTATGAAAGCTGTTTGCCCCTCCTAGATTCTGGCATGGGCTGCACCCCAGAGAAGGGTAACTCTAGACTAGGCTACTGTAACCTATATAAGTCTCAGCCATGCTAAAATAAAGCAGTCAAAAAAGTCTAGCTGCGAGATTTTTGTCAAGGGTGGCTACATTAGTCTTATAAGGTGAAAAAGAACACAATGGGGCCAGGGGAAAAAATCACCCAAAAAAATGCAAGCCCCATTGGAACACATTGGGGCCAACAAAAAAATTACCAAAACCCAAAAAAACAATGCAAGCCCCATCAGAACGCATTGGGGCCGGAAATAAAATCACCAACCCCCCCCCAAAATAATGCAAACCCCATTGGAATGTGTTGGGACCGGAAAAAGAAAACACCAAACCCAAAAAAACAATACAAGCCCCATCGGGATGCACTGGGGCTGGAAAACAATCTCACCAAAAAACAAAACAAAAAAATGCAAGCCCCATCAGAACATGCTGGGGCCAGATAAAAAACAACACCAAACACACCAAAAATCATCACAGCACAGAAACATAAACCCCCCCCAGCCCAAACCCATCTGCAAAACCTTGTAAATGTACTTACTCAGCAGCAGAAAGCAGCACCAGGCAGTCCCCTCCGACACACACACTCTAACCGTTGGGACAAAAGAGCTACAGAGAAGCAGCCTCTTCGCCGATCAACAGTTAGTACATTTGAATTCCCTGCCTTTTCCCCCATCTTTTTTCCTGTCGTAACTCGAAGCTCCAGTCGCAAGTCAAAGCAAAATTTTGCGGACGGAGCTGGTCATCACTCGAAATGGTCATAAGTCGGGACGGTCGTAAGTCGAGGCACCACTGTACTTTATCACACATCTTATTTAGTGAAAATTTACCCAAAGAAGTCAGAGAGCTGTTTTTCAAATATTTAGTAAAGGTATATATATCAGCATTGTGCTGTCAGTGGGCAGGTTTGGACATCCCTATGACCCATGGGTTTTCTTGATGGGAATGAGCTAGAGTAAATCTTGGATGCATGAACATCTTCTGCCATCTTTTCTGATGGGATCAAAGGAGGAGGTTAAAAGCCTCTGCATTTGTTTTAAATTAAACACACTATAGCATGCTGTTCAAATCTTAAATTTAGCTGTTGAAATCAGCTTCCTAAACTGTGGTCTAAAACTGACTTGTTTAAATTCTCAAAGGTTAAGATGAACTGGACTTTGCAGATGTTTGAACAAAATGACGTGTTCTGTTTTGTCAAAAGCAGAAGGTAAACAGGTCCCATTCAGGCTTTTTACCTGTGGAGGAAGCACAGACTGTAGACTGGTATCATTACAACTTTGTCTAAGGTTGAATCTGCAAACTCTTGTCTTGCCTTAATAACAGTCTGCATTTAGGAACAAGAGGCATCATGTGTGGTCCAATATTTGGTTTGGTTTGGTTTTGCTTTTGACTATCCATTTTCTCCCCTGTTCTCGATATCTTACACAACCTTTACCTAGTGAAGAATTCTAGAGAACTCAAAAGCTCACTTTGTTTGGTAACTTTTTAGCAATCCAATAAAGGATCAAACCAGAACTTTTTTTCCCTATGTATAAATCACATGGCTACTTTTTCCTACATGATTTAGCATAACATCTGAAACTCTTCAGTTCCCTTCTTTTGTATCTTTACTGGATTAAATGGTAACTCTCAATGCTGAGCACTTAAAATGCAGGAGGTGATACCTTATTAGACCACTAAAGAAATTAAACAATCAGCAAGTCAGTCAAGTCTACTTTTTTCAGGCCATGCACCAATATGTTGTGGATAGTGCAGAAAAAGGTGGTTTTCTGAGGTAGCTGTTGATTGGATACCCCTCACTCCAGCTCCTTAAATAAAGAATCACCAGATAGTTTACGGCATAGTTTGAAAGCCACACCTCCAATGTAGCCTGAATTTTTTTTCTAATTCACCTCTAAAAGGCAAAACTGGCACAACCATCTGCCATGGATTTTGGAGGCCATAATTTATAATTTTTCTACAGTACCCACAACATATCCGTGTATGACCTGGAGAAGTGGTCTTGACCCAAGAAAGCTCACTGATTGGTTTGTTGTTGTTGTTGTTGTCTGGGGTTATTTTGTCTGGGCTAAATAAAGGTATCACCTACTCCTGCATTTGTATTGTGTAAGGACCACATGGCTTTCTTTGTTTTTTTTTTTCAGAAGGGTTGAGCTGGAAACAGACAACCATGCTTGACATGTGAGAGAGGTTTTCAGATGACTTCTGGATATTTCTATTGTTGTGGAAACCTTCTGTGTTCATAGGGTTTTGCATGTGACAAGAAGCACTGCAGTACATTGGAGACATGGAGAGACCAAAATCAGCCTGCAGCAAATGGACAAAGTAATCCATCCATCATCCTCTATTTGCAGCAATATACTAAGGTCCTGGCCATTTTAAATGCAAAGTATGAAGATACAGTGTATACAGTATTTGAATGCACTGCTCTTCAGTAAACCCAGAAAAATCTAAAACCACAGAAGGATTTTTAGTTATCAGGACAACAATCAGAAGTGTTGGAAACCTTACAGATTTTCCCTCCCTCATGTTTTCACATAAAAAGATATTAAAATGTGGAGGGAATTTCATGTTGTCTATGTCTGGACTGGGAAAAATCTTCTGAAGGGGCAAGAGCAAGATTTCTAGAATTTTTTTTCTTTCTTATTTTTACACCACCACCCTGTTTCTCCTTTAAAAGGACCCAAGGAGGCTTATATCCTTGAAATATTATATTTAAAGCTGAAACCAATGGTATACACAGTGGTTTACATCATTAAAAGAAACATTAAAGCTGAAAACAATAAGTATGCAAATACTAAAAAGGAACAGATACCACTCTGAGAGATGGTAAACAGAAGTAGCACTAAAGACCCAGTCAGAGCTGCAGTGCATAACAATACAGTACATCTAAAAGTTACTCATGTAGTCAGGCATGTGGCCAGTCACTCGTGTAGGCAGTCACTGAAGGAAAGTTTGCCTGAAGAGAAAAGTCTTTGCCTGCTTTTGGAAGGACAGCAAAGATGGGGCCAGCCTGGCCTTCCGTGGGAGGGAATTCCAGAGTCTGGGAGCAGCGATAGAAAACACCCTCTCCCGTGTCCTCATCAGATGCACCTGTGAAGTTGGAGGAACCAAGAGAAAGGCCATTCCTAATAATCTGAACACCCATGCCAGCTCATAATGGGAGATACGGTCTTTGAGATAGCTTGGACCCAGGCCATATTTAGGCCCTTATACGTTAAAACCAGCATTTTGAATTGTTCCCAGGAATGGATTGGCAGCCAGTGGAGCTGCTGTAACAGGAGGATCATGTGGTCTCTGTAACCAGCCCAGTTAGCAATCTGGCTGCCGCGTTTTGGACCTACTGAATTTCCTGAGAGTTCCCATCGGCAGCCCCAAATAGAGTGATCTACAGTATGTAAGCAAACACGGGTCCGAAAACACACGTGTAAGCTTGGACAGAGAGCAATCAGGAGTTTGCACATGCTAAAATAGGCTGAAGAGTCCAAATTCAGCTAGCCATGATACAACACTCCTTCTCGCAGGTCTGCCCACATAAGAACACCCTGGTACTCTCAGATATTATTGTGAAAAGGTCAAGTGGGCTTTGTAGTCCTTAGACTTAACTTGCACCACTGACAGGACTCTAAGTAAGCTAGGCCGAGGCAGCACTCTCAGATGACCCTATGACAAGTGTACTGTTCAGGAAACCAAATGAGTTTTATAATCTTTATTTTATTAAAGAAAAAGCATGTTACTAAGCCGAATTAAACCAAAACAAATAAACTAGCATTGTGCTGTTTAGTTACACAGATGTAGTGAGGCAAAGAAAACATGAAAAATATAAAAGAGTTCAAAATCCTTATTAAAAATACAAAAAGCCATTGAAAAGAATCAAAACAGTTCCAGTCCAGGAAATCATTAGTAAAAACCAAAATAATCCAAGTTGGTTATAAAAAGGCTATAGTCCTCAGTGATCCTATAGAATAAAAACCCCTAAACAAAAGTAAAAATCCATTATATGTCCCATAGTCCTTAGAAAAGAAAAATCCAGTAAATATACCATAGTCCTTACAAAATTACAAGAGCATAGTCCATATGGAGTATTCCAAGAAAAGAAGTCCATAGAGAATATTCCATAGGTAACAGTCCATAGAAAATAGTCCAGGCACAGTCCTTAGGTAAAATCCCATAAGTCTAAAAGTAATCCAGCAAAGCATAGAAACCAGTCCATGTAGGTAGGCCACCAAACTCTCTCTAAAGACATCAGGGTAAGTCCCAAATGGCTGAAGTGTAGGTCACGAATCACTGAAAGGTCGGTCTTGGAAAGACAAAGTCCATAGAGAAAAAGTTCCTTTTTCAAGAGTAACTGGCAAGGGCTTAATGCACCTTCCCACGATGTCATCCAATCAGAGTTCGTTACTAGGCAAACAGTCCTGTTGCACCACATGACTTCTTTCTCATACACAGCAGATGTTATTTGGGTTAACTGTGGTTTCTCAAAGAGTCACAACAATTCCCATCTATCTAATCACACAGAGTCCTTTCTCAGGCTTTCAGAATAACATTCTGTCGGCTCGTCTGGAAAACACTTGTCAGCATAGCAAAGATACTTTATACAAAGAAACAAGATGGAACCTCTCTGGCTTATTTCTTAATTACAAAACCCATATGCCTTAAAAGATTTTAACTCAAAAACCCATCTCATCCAGCCAGGCTGTCATTATAATGACTTCTTGATTTATTTTACTTTTGTTGTTGTTGTTTGATTTTTCTAAAGATACGAGGCTAAATCTAGTGCTCTGCTTACTTCAGGACTTTTCTTCCCCCATCCCTCCTTCCCGCAGTTTTCAGAAATGCCCCAAAACTGTCTCTAGAGGGTTTTCTAGCCCCTGAGCATACTTTTCAGGATTCCATAAAAGGGATTAATTAAGGAGTGAGCATTGCTTTCACCTGGATTCATTGTTGTTTCACCAAGGCAAGGTTCAGTTTTGGCTATTGTCTGTTACTCCACAAAATTGAAAACTGCAAATTGTTTTGTGCACACAGAATACAGAACGGGTTTATATCCCTGAAGTGTGGGCATGTATAGGTGATGCTAGTTGATTCCACATTTTACATGGTGGTGGGGATGAATATTATTCATGCTCCTTTCAGAAACCCTTGATGAAATCAGAACGGCTGGCAATCTTTTCTTCCATCTTTCCCATTGCTTTGTTCTGTGGAAATGTGGCATTGCTTTTTATTTTCTAGAGTACTGTGTGGATGTTGATTCTATAGTGACTGAAATATTTTGTCAGTGTGTGACTTATTAAAAACTGACTTTGTTCTGAATGGAACTGGCATTGAATTCCTTTAAAACTGAAGAGTTTTTTATATTTTTAATACTAAATCTATATGATATAATAAAATCATGTCTGGTTTAGAAGAGGTCTTTTTTTTCATGAATGGATTAATGAATCTGCGGTAAAGATTCTGTTCTTGCAAATGTTTCTGGGTGTGCATCTATCCATTTTCCCCCTTTTACATCACAGGCTCGCTACAGGAAGGAACAAGCCTTGCTTAAGCAGTTGCCCTGCATTCCATTGGTTGAAAATCTGTTGAAGGATGGTACAGACGGCTGTACTTTAGCTGCCCTGATCCATTTTTACTGCCCAGATATAGTCAGATTGGAGGGTAAGGCTGATATTTATGATTCATGATAATACCTCTGTTTATTAGAAAATAGCTAGAACTTGGGGGAAATTGTGGGTTTTTTGCACTACTGCGCCCAGAATCCCAGAACAAATGTTTCAAAGCTCTAAGAATGATATAGTTTTCATAGTTAATGTTCGTAGATTTTGGTAACCAACGTTAAGCCAGAATTCTCTGGCTCAGCATCAAAAGCTAGAATGTACCGTGTAATGGAGGAAGGCAGGGCAGAATAAAGGATGAGTGCTCAGCTGCAGTGTGTGCTAATTTCCTAAACTATGTTTTCTGGAATGTGAATAATCCCTTAAATCTGACCACAGTGATTGAACCAATGAGTAACATTTTAATGTGTCGAGATAATTTGACATTGACAGATGGGTTTAAATGATGTGGTCATTTTGATTGGACATCACAATAACCCATGACTTTAGGTTTGCATACTTCCTCTTCCTTTTTAGCAGACTTGAATCATTTTCTTCGGTTCTTGATTAATTTCATCTTGTCATTTCAACCAAACCTGAAAACCCACCATTAATAGTTATTTGAAGCAAGACCATTTCAAACCATGGTTCATGAAACTGGCTTCTTCTAGAAGTGGTCGACCAGACCAGATGGGCGGGATATAAATCAAATAAATAATAATAATTTTTAATCATTTAAATTCAGATGATCCACATTTCTGACACAAATTTCTATATGACAGTTAATAAAGAAACAGAAACAAAAGCTTCTAATCACTTTATGGCCATAGGTTAAGGAGATGAGAAGGAGTCTCTTTTCAGTTTACTGTGATGATCAGTGTCATCAGATACAAACACAACAGGCATGGCTGTATTTGCCCATATGTAAGCAAGTCATTATTAATAAACTACTGTATAAATGAGCTTCATGCTCTTGTGCCCTATGAATTAAATTATTCCTTCACATAAGCACATTAACACACTAGGAGTGTGAAAGATGAGCAAATAAAAAAGTAAATAAATAAAGTGCCAAAATACTGGACTGTGGTTAAGGGTACCTAAGGAAGCCAAAGATGTTTTTTGATGCTTATAAAAAAGGAGGAGTGAAGTACCTACATGTGCAAGTATGTTTATCATTTACACAGTAGCTTAGTATACCTTTATTATTCTGATCACATATGAATGTTCTTAATGGACAAGTATCATCATCATAATTTTAGAACCTACAGAACTGGAAGGGACTCTATGGATTATCGAGTTCAGCCTCTGTTAAGGAGGTACAGTGGGGAATCGAACTCCCAACCTCTGGCTCCACAGCCAGATATCTAAAACATTAGCTATGTAAATTAGTTTAATGTTCAGAAATGCTAGCAAGCTTTTTTTTTAATTTTGCAAGCATTTGTTAGAAATAGAGAAATGTTGATGTATTTGTTCATTTTTAAAATCTATATAATCCGGAATGGTCTTGTGCAAGAAAACAATTAGCTATAGCATCCTTCACAATTCATTTATTGATTTATTGATTGATTTATTGATTGATTGATTGATTGATTGATTGATTGATTTGATTTGATTTGATTTGATTTGATTTGATTTGATTTGATTTGATTTGATTTGATTTGATTTGTACCCCACCTATCTGGTCTATACGACCACTCTAGGTGGATGAACTGTTGTTTTAAATTTGTTCAGAACAGCTGAAAGCAGGATGTTTCTTTCCTAATGAGCCTACGGATCAAAATTCAAAAACTGTGCGCTCTTCATCCCATCCCTGCTGTCCAATCCCTAACTCCTTAAAAAAACAAACCAATGTAGAATATAGTGTATGGGCTGGGTGGGTGTTGGGTTAGTTTCATACAATACTTAGGCATTCTTTTTCATTTATTTATAGATATCTGTTTGAAGGAAACAATGTCATTGGCTGATAGCCTGTATAATCTGCAGCTGATACAGGAGTTTTGTCAGGAGTACTTGAACCGATGTTGCCATTTCACACTTGAAGATATGCTCTATGCTGCTTCTTCAATAAAGGTAATTTTGAAAAGTGCCATGTGTTTGAATTATTCCGCACAGGGAGGGGTGTGTGCTGTGGTCATATATTCACATCTATATACATATTTTATTCTGTTTATGGTGTGAACGTATGTTACAAAAGGGGTAAGCTTTATTTAATTTTGGGGGGTTTACTTGGTTTGGAACTCTGCCTTGGATGTAACTCACCTTTATACTGTGTATATGTATACACACACATGAGTATACTTTGTATTTTCTTGTGGGCTTGCTGTTGCATAACCAATTGCCCTGACACAGCCAGCTTTGTTTTCCTGTTTTTATCAGTGTTCCCCACACTTCTGATACAGGGGTGCATTTGTTCTGAATTGAAACCAGATACCCTTCACTTTTGGAATGTAGGACGATCTCCTTTTTAAAGCATGCTGCAAATTTTGGTGAATAAATAACTGGATTGAATTTAATATTTTGTACCCTGAAAATATTTTATATTTCGTCACACATTCTAGGCCTGATTCAAAGACTTTGATATTTGTATAAGGTTCCTCTCCTTTTTTGCCTGGAAGTAAGTTCCATTCATATAGGGACGTGGTGGCGCAGGTTAAACCACAGAAGCCTCTGTGCTGCAAGGTCAGAAGACTAGCAGTCATAAGATCGAATCCACGTGACGGAGTGAGCTCTCATCGCTTGTCCCAGCTCCTGCCAACCTAGCAGTTCGAAAGCATGTAAAAATGCGAGTAGATAAATAGGTACCACCACGGTGGGAAGGTAATGGCGTTCCGTGTCTAGTCACGCTGGCCACATGACCACGGAAACTGTCTACGGACAAACGCTGGCTCTATGGCTTGGAAATGGGGATGAGCACCGCGCCCTAGAGTCGGACACGACTGGACTAAATGTCAAGGGGAACCTTTACCTATGTTCCATTCAATTGAGTACAGGTTTTCATCTAATCTTTCTTAAATTTGGAGCCCCCAAAACATGCCTGTGGGCTAAATGGAAAAACTACTTATTATCCTGTTTTTGTTTTATTTAGTTTTTTTGCAAAGCTCTAATTTTGAGTTAGTTTCTCACATCATGCTAGCATGTCTCCATGCCAGTGGCATTGGGGGGGGGGGTCAGAGGGGCAGCCATTCCAGTGTGCAACCTTGTTAGGGCACAGCCACCACCCTTCCCCCCCCCCACATTCTGTCTTGCCTCTGGGCTGCTCCAGGCAGCTCTGCCTGTCTGTCCTCCCTCCCTCCTGCTGCCACCTCCCTGCCTGCTGAGTTTATCTGGCGAGCAGGGCAAGCCGGCCACCCCCAACCCAGCACAAGTACAGTACTGGACGATGAAGGGGAGTAGGCTGCGATGTTGAGGAGAGCACACCATTAGCCTCTGTTGGACCAGGGCTGGTGGAGGGGGTAGAGCTGCTACTACTCCTACTGGGCGGCCGGTGCCCTTTGGGCTGGGCTGGGCTGGGCCTGCTGGAGATCTGCTATGCCTCCTCCTGGCCTGCCTGCTTCCAGGCTGCTGGCGGCACTGAGCCCGGCCAGCAGTATTTTCCTGTTCAGCTAGTGGTGGGAGCAGAGTGCAGCTATGCAGGCAGTGTAGGAAGTGGCAGTGGCAGCATACCTGTGGGAGTTGGAGGCTGAGCCCAGTGCAAGGTAGGCAAGGAGGAGGTGGGGCAAGATGGGGGAAGGAGAGATGATGATGGAGATGGAGGAGGATGGTGCCCTGGGGTTACTTGTATAGGGAATGGAGGGAGGAGGAGGGGGGTGCAAGTCCACAGGTTAGGGGGCACATTACTTCCCCTTGTTACTGGCAGACAGCGCTATGCCACTGCTCCATGGTAGCCATCAAAGTGCCTATAGATCAAGACAGTCATCTTGAAGAAATCCCAGATACTCACAGGTGGGACCGGGGCCTAGATAGTATCTCCTCTTTATCAGTGGATTGAGCTGAGATGTCCAGTGCATCACCTTGCCCAGGAATTTTAACACAGTTTCAGCCCATGATGTCAGTTGAAGTTGACAGGGTCCTTGATTGCTGCAGGGCCACCACCTCCTCACTAGATCCTTGCCTGATAACAACTGAGTGGGTGGAGGTTATTACCCATGGGTCTCTCCTTGAAGACAGGGTCCCTCTTATTTATTTATTTATTTATTTATTTATTTATTTATTTATTTATTTATTTATTTATTTATACCCCACCTATCTAGTCATTTCGACCACTCTAGGCGGCTTACAACATAAAGGATAACACGTTCAAGAAAAATTTATAACAATTAATTAATTAAATGATTCTGCAAGATGGGAAAAATACAAAATAAATCAAATAAAGAGAAAAAGAATAAAAAAGGAAAGAGGACAGGAATTAACTGGAAGGGAAGGCCTGCCTATACATCCACGTTTTTAGTTGGTTCTTAAAAGTACCCAGCGAGGGTGCAGTGCGAATCTCCAGAGGTAGATTATTCCAGAGGCGAGGAGCCACCGCCGAGAAGGCCCGGTTTCTAGTTCTTTCTTTCTGGGCCTCCCTCGGTGTCAGGCTCCTCAGTCTCACCTCCTGGCTTGTGAGGGTGACGCGGGTAGAACTAGTTAGGAGTAAGCGTTCCGCCAAGTGTCAAGGTCCTAAACTATTTAGGGCTTTATATGTAAGCATTAACACTTTGAAGTCAATGCGGAAACGGATGGGCAGCCAGTGCAGCATGGCCAGAGTAGGAGAGATATGTTGGTATTTTCTCACTCCAGTAAGGAGTCTGGCCACCGCAGTCTTGCCTTCAAGGATACACTCATTTGGCTTATCCAGGAGAAAAAACAATTTGGCAGCTGATGATGTTAACAAATATTGTCCAGTCACCAATATCCTCTTTACTGGCAAGCTGGTGGAGAGAGTGGTGGCTGACCAGCTTCAGGCTTTCCTGGAGGAGACATCTTCCCTTGATCCAGTCCAGTCCAGGTTCAGGCCACATCATGGCATGGGGACAGCATTAGTCACCCTGCAAGATCATCTCTTGAGGGATGCTGATAGGGCTAAAATGTCCTTGCTGGTCCTCCTTGACCTTTCAGCGGTCTTTGATACCATCAACCTGTATCCTCCTGGGGAAGCTCTCGGGGTTGGGGATGGGTGGTCAGGCTTTGACCTGGCTCCGATCCTTCCTGGAGGACCATCCTCAGAGAGTTCCGCTTGGGAAGATGTTGTCCACTCAACAATGGAGTCCCGCAGGGGTCAATCATCTCCCCAATGTTGTTTAACATCTGTATGAGGCAGCTGTGGGAGATAATTGGGAGTTTTGGAGCTTCGTGTCACCAATATGCGGATGACATTCAGCTCTATCTCTCCTTCCATCCTTCTGCAGTGGATGCTGTCCCGTCCCTTCAGCGCTGCCTGGATGAGGTGCTGGGATGGATGAAGAACAATAGACAGGCTGAACCCAGACCAGACGGAGATTCTATGGATGGGGGCCCCTTGTGTCTGTTGTCTGGGTGCCTCCCTATTTTTGGTGGGGGGGACTCTTTCCATGAAGGATGAGCTTTGAAGCTTGGGCATGCTTTTGGACCCATCGCTATCAATGACATCTCAGATAGTGTCTGTGGTGCGATCCGCTTATTTCCACCTAAAGCAGATAGTCCAGCTGCGTCCTTACCTTGACACTGGGTCCCTCACCATGCTGGTCCATGCACTGGTAGTCTTGAGATTAGACTACTGTAATGCCCTCTATGTGGGGCTACCCTTGGGACTTCTATGGAGACTGCAATGGGTCCAGAGTGCAGAGGCCAGACTTCTAAGTGGGGTTAGAAAATATGCACGTATCTCCCCCCACCCTGGCTGCCTTACACTGGCTACCCATTTGCTTCCGTACCAGTTTGAAGGTACACCTTCTTGGCGGTAGCACCACAATTATGGAACTCTCTAATGCTCAAAGTCTGCCTAGCCCCTTCACTGGGCACATTAAAAAGCTACTAAAAATCTGAACAAACTACACTCTGATACAACAGTGTCTAATAATATAACTTCTATCATAGTGCCATGCTCAATGATTTTATATTTTTACGCTTTTAATTGTATTTATTGTATTATAATTTTATCCTCATTTCACTTTATGATTTTTGATTTTCACCTCTGTGTATTAATGTCGCTATTTGCCATTTTGCTACTCTGTTGTTTTTTGTTATTTGTTGTAAACCGACCAGTGTGGCCTTGGCTGCCAGATGGGTGGTATATAAAATAAAAATACATAAATAAGGTGGCCAACACACTTGTTGGAGTACAGTATGGTTAAGCTCTTTAAATTGAGATGCACACATGACTTTATCTACACGAATGTCCCCTTCTATCCTCAATTTAGGACAAGTCACAGTTCTAGGTTTAAGTCCCTGTGGAAGTATAGTTTCCTGTTTCCAGGTCAGAAAACTATTGCCACTAGGTCTAGAACAGCCAAGGATTTTAATGGAACCATGGTTTAATAAGCTGATTTGTTCTATCATTAGTGACCATAGTTCTTCATTATAGCTACAAGAGACAATCGCCAAAATCATGTTGCATAGAAGGAATTGCATCAGCAGTGGTAGCAGCTTGCCAGTAATTTAAGTATCCAAGCTTTGATTTCAGGTTGTTCATTGTGCACAATGAGATGAAGTCACATGCAACCTGGAATCAAAATTGAGATTCTTTACTTAGTAACAATCTGCTGCTGGTGGTGATGTCATTTTCCTTATACCAGTGTACCTCTGTGGCAGGATCCAGGCAATGGTTTCTGTAAAACAGCCCACCTAATCTCATGCATTTCTGACAAGTGGAGTGAAGCTTCTTCCCCTAACATGGGCAAAGGGCTCACTCATATCTTGGCTTTAATAGCTTCAGATAATCTATACCAGTTCATTGTAGCCAGGACTGATTCTAGTTTGCAGAGCAAGCAGCAATTGAGGTTTGTCCATTTTTATGAAATAAGGTTTTGCCTTAACCAAGATAAGAGGCAGAGAATTGCTATGGGAGAGAGGCAGTATGAAAGTAAATGAGCTTGAGGTCTTGGCAAGCAGCAATAATTTGAGTAACAGCAACACTTTCCCCTCTAAGTAGTACTATTTTTGTTGCTTTTAGATCCTCAAGCTCCTTGCTGTTGTCAGCAATTTCAACATGCATTCTAGTGCTGAGTGCCAAATGGCTGAGGCTATCAGTTTGACAATACTATCGATCTGTTCAGGGGTTAGGAGGAGTTTATTCAAAGACAGTGTTTGAAGTTGCCAGGGCAGACAGAGTGGAATATATGTTAAACTGTGGCTGTACTTAGATGTGTTAGCCACAGTTTAATGCCATGGGGGACACAGCTTGGATGTCCACACCCCCACCCCAAGTACTGCAAGGCGTTCAGAAGCCCTTTTGAGCTAACCACGGTTGCTCTCCAAGCTCAAATCAGTAATTGGTGTTAGTTAGATATGGTTTAAGAAAAAGTATATAGCACTGTAATTTGCATGTCAGTTTGCCATTGTCTTCTCAGCATGTGCATGAAAGGCTAAACCAGGGTCTACCATAAGATGTGAACAAGGCCAGTGCCTGTGGCGTGCTAGCCTCTCTCCCTGCTTCCTGACTCCACAACCTCTTTTTGGCATTCATAAATCCAAATCTGTTTCCACGTGTTCTGTGTTCCAGGGCACTAACAGGACAACATTGACTGAACTGGGATGACTATTTAGGACAGAGAGGTGTCAGGGAAAACCTTCTAGTTCTGTTAGTTCAAACATAACATACTTTCTCACACTTGACATTGAAATGAAAAGGTATTAGAAATGTAAACACCAGTACAATTGGGTGGAAAGCACCATGCTGTGCTGATGGATTTTAGTCATGCGGTGGTGTGTATGTTAGGCGATAAGTGTGAATAGGTTTTCATTCAATGAACTTGGAGAGTTTGCTACACACGGTTTCCTTTCTCTCCAGAGCAGAGCTAAGAATCATTCTTGGAGCACTACAAGAAAACTGACTTGTGAATTGGATTCATGGGATAAATACATACTGAGAGGGGGAAAATGTACAGAAAGGGTTGTCAAAACTTTGACAAGAAAAATCCTTAGCTGGTCCATTAAGTATGTGTGAAATTCAGCTGTGCTTTAACAGAATGAAATCCCAGGCAGGAGGTTGTATAAATCTGCTAGAATGTTTGTGGGATGTCACTTTCAAATGTGTTTGTTTCCTTAGGAGCCCTTAGGTTAGTTAGGTTGGTGAAAAATTAAAGCAGCGGTAATACAAACTTTCAGTGTTAGTGCCATTCTGGCCTGCGGTTAGATTCAGTGAAGTAATACAGTGGTGCCTCGCTAGACGATTACCTCACCAAACAGTTAATTCGCAAGACGATGGGTTTTTGTGATCGCTATA
The DNA here is from genome assembly GCF_051106095.1 of Pogona vitticeps. Lineage (NCBI taxonomy): Eukaryota > Metazoa > Chordata > Lepidosauria > Squamata > Agamidae > Pogona > Pogona vitticeps. The sequence goes on along the minus strand of NC_135786.1, from coordinate 101,746,576 downwards.
GCGCTTCACAAAACGGTTTTCCCTATGGGCGATTTTTGCTAGACAGTGTTTCGGCCCGTGCTTCGCAAGACTTTTTTTGGGGGGGAACGGTTTTTTGCAAGATGACAATTTTGACATCTGAGTCCGCGCTTCGCAAAATGGTTTTTTAAGGGACGGTTTTTCACAAGACAGCAATTTTGACAGCTGGGTCCGTGCTTCGCAAGACGGTTTTCCTATGGGCGATTCTCGCAAGACGACGATTTCCCCCCCATTGGAATGCATTAAATAGATTTCAATGCATTCCAATGGGTAACCGCATTTTGCAAGACGATGTTTTCACAAGACAGCGATTTTCGTGGAATAAATTAACATCGTCTTGCGAGGCATTACTGTAAATGTATGTTTATAGCATTTTGAAATATCAGTCAAAAATTAATTTTACCAGCAGGTAAAATCTCTCATTATTTTAATTGAAGTTAAAGGTATTGGTGAGAAAAAATATATTATGATAGGATTCTCAGAACATGACCTGCTTTGATCTAAGCTGGATTTCTTACACTCTTCATACAGCCTGCTTCGATTCACCATAGCTATTCTTGCATTGTTTTCTTTTATAACTCTTCCTCTGAGGAATGTACGACCTCTGCTTAGCAGTGAGCTGGTTTGCATCATATCTGCAGTATGTGCAAACTGCAAAGCATATGATTTCTGCCTTTGGCATTTTGGGTTGGTGCAATTAGCATAATCAGCATTCAGGGTAATTTCTTTTCATTGATTTGCCTACAAGATACATTTGCTCCTGTGTGGTTCATGCCACCTTCCTAAACAACAATAAAAAAGCAGTTGCTTATTAAACACCCTATTTTCTCTCCAGAATTGTCATTTTTTAAAAAATCATTTTAAAAAATTGTTTGGTAAAATTTGTGTATAGGCGAGGAAAATATCAAGCAACAGAAAAACTGATTTGGCACCTGTTTAGTGCAAAACCTGACAGGAGATAAATTACTTGTTTGCAAGATTGAAGGCTTGAGTGCAGTTCAACAAAACCACCTGCTCATGAACAAGGAGACAGTGGTTCCATGCTGGGTGTTTGCATTGGTTTCCCCTTGGTTTAGACAGCAGGATGGGAATCCTTTCTCTAATAAGCCAAGCTGAGAAAATCTCAGTCTAGTTTTGCAGAACTGAACAAGGAAAGAGATTAGACTGCCAGAAAAATCTGGAATAGATTTTTGGGAGAGTCTAACCGTGAACTACGCAGGCAGAAATTTCGTCCCTTTTCTTTCCTTTCTTTTTTTCACCCTGTTAAGTAGGTACTGTAGTTTAAAAAAAATAATACAGTACTGAAATGTACCGTCCAATTACCTGCAGCCCATACTCAGACTGAAAGAAAACTGTTCACCTTTAAAATGCTATGTAGTTTTGACTTGTTTTGCTAGCACAGTAGAGCCATATGAGTTGAGTGGTCAGGTTCATAGACTGGAAATCAAGAGACTGGAAACTAGCTTCCTGTTTACAAGCTCAGTGGGTGACCTTGTGCTGATCACCATCTTCCAGGCTAATCTATTTTCCAGAATTGTTGTACCTTGGGGAACTTTGGCAGGTCCAGGGTCAATGTTCTGCTCCTGGGATTGTTTAAGGACCTAATGACCACCAAAAAGAGAAAAATAATGAAACTTGAAGGGGCTGGAAAATCACTTCTGTTTTTGAGAAACGGACGTCTTCAGGGGACGCTGTGATCTACAGTATTTAAAAGGTGAATTGATCTCTTACAGGCTTCCAGAAGGGAGGAGTTTTAAAAAAATTAGGACTATATTTGCATGATAAAATTGAGAAGAGCATATGTGCCTTCTTGTTAGGGGAAAAAGTCAGCTATAGCTTTAACAAATAAAAATCAACAAACCTCATTTCATCACCGCATACTTGGAGTTGCAAATGAAGGCTTTTAAGCACAGCCAAAAGTACTTCTTCCTATCCTTGATTGCTAGGTTGCAGGTTGTTTCGGTCTGTCTTAAGCAGGTCCGCACATGGTTTTAATTAGATATATGTATATCTGTGTATATGTATATGTGTGTGAGTGTGTGTGGAATTTTCTGATTCCTTCATTTTCCCTTTATACACTGTGAAGTAGGTCATGTTTAGCCATTGAGAGTTAATTGCTTTCAAAGGGAATCAGCAAAGAGAGGAAACTGGATCATTTTCTAACTGCCTCCTTGTGGCACCCGTCCTACTTAAAACCATTCAAAAGGTCTTCTGAACAATTCACTGCTGTCCAAAGGAACCTTGGTTTGACTGCACTATGAAGAATAATCCAGTGTCCCTTCTCCGCTGTGTCTCAGCTACTTATAAAATATTAATGTTGAAAGAGCTCAAGTCTGAACCCACTTTTCTCAAAAGTCGGTCAGCCAGAATGAAGATGCAGTCAGGTACGATAACACATGCTTCACTTAACAGCGAGACAAGACAGACCCATTGGTGTACTTTCTGAAATGTTTATTTCGGAGGGATACGTGTATACCCGATGCTACTGCTGCCTTCATGGTAGCATTTGTATCAATGAGGCATATTCTGTGCTCTGAAAAGCTACTGGTCTCTTTCACACTGATCAGATTGATCTGTTTGGGAAAAGAAATTATACACCCTATGGTGTGCCTCCCATCTTTTTATTTGAAATTCCTGTCTTATTTCAGTGTTCGATTGAGCTGTAAAAACCTAACATTGGTACCACGAGATGTGGCTTGCTTCTGAGAGAACCCTTTTAGATCTACAGCATTTTCTTTGGTTTTATGCATTTACTTTGATTTTTTAAAATACTGAGACAATTTGCTTTTTCAAAAAATAAAAAATAAGTATGTGTTTTGTTATTGTTGTTCAAATAAACGTAAACTGCTCTAAAAATCTTCTGCCTAAGATCAGGATAGCTAACAAACAATTCTATTGGTTGCCCATGTTGTGGTAGCTCTTTTGTTTTGAATGGGAGGTCTGGTCATCCATGCAGTACCACACTTCAAAGGACCACACCCAGCAAATGGGCCTGCTCTAGGTGTGACTTACTAGGCTACAGGAAGTTGCAACTGAAGTAGATCCATTTGGTTCAACACAAAATAAGAAGGGGTTGACTCACCAAATCCCCACTGATTTGATGAGCCTACTCTAGTATGACTTACTACATTGAACAACAGGATTTTAGTCAGGGTATCTGTTCTGTTTTAGAAATAAGTGTTCCCTCCCTGGCAACTCACAAAGAGTGCTTGGGGAAAGATCTGAAGAGAAAGGTTCACTCTACATGTATAGACTCACCATATAATGCATAAACCTGATTACTGAGAGGATTCTACATATTGGGGGGGGGGGAGACTCTTTTTCATAGGGTAGATTCCCTATCTTCTTCAAAATGTAGATGGGAGTGAGGAGTAAAGGAAGAGACCTCACTCTTCTACTTCCGATACCAAGTAAATAAAATGTATTTAGGTTTAGTAGCCCATATGCCATGTTGAGATTTTGAATTTTAAAATATGTTAAGACTGAAATTTGCCACAATTTATCTTGAGCAAAGACTGCTCAAGAGTTATTTTATTCTTCAGGTATCTGAGAAGGCTGAATGTTTCAATAGCCATTTTTATTTTGATGAACCACTCTTTTTCTGTTGCGTATTTCAGACAGTAAATGAAGGTATGGGATGGTGTATCAAGTTCTAATAGGGGACAGTCAAAGTAATGTTGGTCTGGGGTACCTTGAGAAATCATCCCCTCATCTGAGCTGTTGGGAGCACATTGCAATGAGCAATCATATGTGACCGCCTTAGCTTTTTAACTGTCAATATGTTGAGGTAAAGGGGGTAGATCAAATGGGGTAGAATATTTAATTCCCAGGCAAAGCGAGGAGCATTTCCACCTAGCATCCTCTCCAAGGGCATTCCAGTCTTGTGAAGTCATTTTTCCCATATGTAAAATCTGCTTCCCATAAGGGTCAACTGCCTGAGCCATAGTGACTTGAGTTGTCATTTACCTCACCTCATGAAGGCAGGAGGACCTTGAGGAGAGTCTCTGTAAAAGCCATCTCAATACTCCATGTAGGAAAAGCCAGTCCTTCAAACACAGAAATGCAAGCTCTTCAGGGCTTTAAATATTAAAAACAGTGTACTGAATTGTATTCAGAAATGGAACAGCAACCACCCCATAACTGCTTCAAAACTCATGGGAGCTTCCAGTGATGCTAATGTTGTTATATTTTATGCCAACTTAAGTTTTTTAACCAATTTCAATGGCAGGCCCATATACAGTGCATTAGTTTCATCTGAACAAGATGTTAAGATATAGCTAGATAATGGTGGCTGAACTGTTCCTGCCATATTGTATGAAGCAGCATCCTTGTCAACCACCTTCACAGCAATGTTTCCAAGGCACCAGTCTTCTTTCTTTATTTGGGCTCAAAGAGGGGAAGTTTGTTGAGATTCGGACTCATCCACAATCATCAGTTAGCCCACAGTGTCAATAGGGGAGTGTGTGTATTCTTCCAAAGGAAAAGGGAAGTCTTATAATTTTTTGCCACTTCCACAGCCCTGATGGTTGATGGGTTGGCTACCATCATTTTGGGTGGGGGTATAGTGCCACGCTGAGCCAGCTGAACGGAATGCCTCTTGCCCAAGTTGGCAGAACCTGTCTTGTCTGGATTGAGCTACAGTTTTGTGTGTCTAGTTTTATTTTATTTTTAATTGACTCAGGGTGTAGTGCTGTGGTACACTACCAGCTGCTTGATCTTGTGCACGGTTCAAAATAGAAAAGAAAATTACTCATTTATTTCACTGCATTGCAACCTCATTTTTGTGCTGGCACATTAATGGTTAGCTTACTGAAAATGCATGCGTGCACACACACACACACACACACACACACACACACACACACACACACAACCCCCCCACACCCACGAAGGCCAGAATACCTTTACAAAAAACAGACAGAAATCTCAAGCTTGCCGTCTGTTAAACAAATATGTTGTTGTTTTCCAAATAGGTGAAAATAGTATGTGTAAACAATACTTTAGTTTTAAATCACTGCCCAGGATCCAGACAACTGTGGAACTTGTCCTGTGAGTCTAAAGGGGCTTTCGGTATGCTTTCCTTGCAACAGGTCCTCACTCCCATCAATGCCACATGACAAACTGCTTTTAAAATGGAGGATCCTTTCAAAAGCAGTGTGCAACGTGATACGAGGTGTGGCTCTTCAAGATACAAAGTAGAACATTCCAGTGGGCCAGTGTAAGCCTCTTGAATGAGCCTAAATCACAGTGGGGATCTTAACATCTATTACACGGAATGTTTTATTCAGATCATGTATAATTAGCCCCAAAAATGCTGACATGATTGCTTCACTACCACCTTTCTTTCTTAAATGGAAAACATTTCAATATGTTTCCCTTCATTTTAATTGCTGTTGTGCTGAATATAAAAGCCAGCTTATTTCATTCTCCTTCCCTTGCAGTTTTTGGCTTGTGTTTGATCACTGTGGCAACAAGAAACTTGTTCTGAGTTACAAGCAGACAATGTCTGTGTTCAAAAAATTGCATATTGGCTTAATAACCAATATAAAGAAGCATATGAAGTCCCTTCCCAGTTTGTGCAAGCTGTGATTTAATCAGGAGCCTCTATTTAATCTTAATTTCCTGTCTTAGCTGAACTGGGAAACTATGCTTGCCAGCTTCTGAACAGGCTCAAGATTCTAAACTGAATTTTAAAATGGTTTTAACATCCTGGGCTTGTTCCAAGGTGGCAAACCTAGCTTCATCACTTTGGATGAAATATGCTTAATTAGAAATGTATGCACTGAGGCCAAATTGTCAAAAAGGAAGGAGCAAAGGAGTTCTGTGCATGGACAAAACATCAATCATAAATTGGGTTATTAGGTTTGAGCATTCATATTTGACCCAATGACCTCTATGGTGTTAAGGCTAACTAGTTTTTTACTGATGCAGTTATTAGCCCTGTGTTGTCGTTATGTGTGCATTCATGCTTGAAGGTGCTGTAAATTATTTAATTAGGCCATCATGTGTTCTATATTTTATATATTCAAAAAGACTTTTCTAGGTTTGCAGCTCCAGCAAGATTACCTTCCACAAGAATTGAAGTGGGGAAATTCTGCTTTAATTTTGAGAGAAATACGATTGTGTTTTCATTACGTTATGAGAAATATTTGGGCATTCATAGCTAAACTGGATGGTATTAGCTGGATGTTAAAAATTTCTTGGATTGAGAGGGTGATAAACAAAGAAGATACAAAGTTTCTGAGTAAAGACCAAGAAATCACAAAACACATAATGTGCAGAAAGCTAAAATACTTGGATCACGTAATAAGAAATCAGAAGATTGTACAGCTGAACATTTGAGGCAAAATGAATAGGAAACAAAATACAGGAGACGACTATATTGGCCAAAATCCTGTTGGATAGTGTAACATAATTTGTAACATTCAGTTGGTTCCTACCAAGCAAACAAAGTGTCATTGCTGCGATTCTGTTGATTTTTTATGCTATGCAACAGGATTTATCAGCCTTTGGCTGGGAGACTGATTTGGATGCAGTGCAACATTGTTGTATAGAAAGGTCACAGCTAGCCAGTCAGTATAGCCATGATAACATCTAGTCTCCAGTAGCAGAAGAACAATAACAAATACAGTGGTGCCTCGCAAGACGATTTTAATTCGTTCCGCGAAAATCGTCATCTTGTGAAAAAATCATCTTGCAAGGTTCCCTATGCATCGGTCTATTAAAAAAGTCTTGCGAAGCATCAGTCTCAAAAAAAAGTCTTGCGAAGCACGGTCATAGAAAAAAAGTCTTGCAAGGCACCATAGTGATCACAAAAACCAATCATCTTGCGGGTTTTTCATCCCACGAGGCAATCGTCTAGCGAGGCACCACTGTAAAAGGATAATACAAGACCTTTGGCACAGTTGGACATGGTCCCACCTTTCACTCTGGTTTCTTACACTTTTCCCTTGGGTCATGTGAACTTCAATCTGGCCAAGTGCAAAGTTCTGCACCTGGGGGATAAAAAAAAAACAGTTACAAGATGGGGAATACTTGGCTCAGTAATACTATGGCTGAAAAAACAGCAAATGCTATTTTAAGCAGCATTAACAAAAATATAGTCTCCAAATTTTGTGAATTTCTAGTTCCCCTCTAATTAGCACTGATTAGCCCTGGACACCAGGCTTTAAGAAGGATGCTGATAAACTAGAACAAGTTCAGAGAAAGAGAACAAGGATAATCAGGGGACTGGAAACCGAGCCCTATGAGGAAAGACTGAAAGAACTGAGAAAAGAAGACTGAGGGGAGACATGATATCACTTTTCAAATACTTGAAAGACAGTCATACAGAGGAGGGGCAGGATCTGTTCTTGATCATCCCAGAGTGCAGGAATGTAATAATGGGCTCAAGCTATGGGAAGCCAGATTTAGGCTGAATATCTGGAAAATTTTCTTGACTGTTTGAGCAGTATGACAATGGAACCAATTACAGTGATGCCTTGCTAGACAATGATAATCAGTTCCACTGAAATCGCTGCTTAGCAAAATCATCGCCTAGCGAAAAGCATTTCCCCAATGGAATGCATTGAAACCTGTTTAATGCGTTCCAGTGGGGAAGAATCGTCGTTGTCTAGCGAAGATCGGCCATAGGAAAGCCGCTTTGCGAACCGCCGATCCGCTGTTTAAATTGCTGTCTTGTGAAGCTTAGGTCCCGAAAACACCCATTTTGCGAGCACGAGCACGGAGGGAGCTGTCAAAATCGTCTAGCAAAAATTGGTTTGTGAAGCAGGGACCAAACATTGTCCAGTGAAATTCCCCCATAGGAATCACTGTTTTGCGAATTGCTATAGCGATCGCAAAAAGTCAATCTCATGCAGGGTAACTGTCTAGTGAGGCACCACTGTACTTTGGGAGGTGGTGAGAGCACCAACACTGGAGGCATTCAAGAGAAAATCAAACAGCCATCTTTCAGATATATTTTGATTTTGATTCCTGCATTGAGTAGGCATTTGGACTCAATGGCCTTACAGGCCCCTCTGTGATTTAGCTACTACTTCATGAATTTTGCTGCCCATTGTGTGATTTTAGTTTCATTTAGTTAAGGTTTGCTCAAAGGAAATCCTAGAGAAGACAGAGACAGCTGTGAATAACAAGAGATATTTCCCCTTCCTAAGGCAGCTCTTAATGATACTAAACTGTTTCTAACAGAAGGCTGAGACAAGAGAGTTTGTGTATTTGAAAGGCAGCATCTGCATTCATAGCGAGAAGTGTATCTAAAGCTGTGTGAATTTAGCTGTCACTGCCTGGAGATGTATTGTGCACTCAATTCATCTCAGCTGACACCTCAGTAATATTCTGTTTTATTTTATCTTTCACCTTCAATCAGATTTCTGAAAGACAAAATGCCTTTACTAAAATGTTGTGGAATGACTTTGCGAGGACACCCCATAGGTGTGTGTTTTATTTTTCTGCCTAAGTAGGAAGTTATCTTACAAGTTGCCGATGACACCTTAGCTGCTTTAATCTTTTCCCTGTATTGCCATCTGGTGGCCAGGTGAGAAAAGGACATTCACTCACCCTGCAGTACTTCTTCCTGAGATTGTCTGTTCTGCCATTGGATTCCTATTTCTAGCAGCAAGCCCCTGGCTTTCAGCTTCCCACTTCTGTTCCAGAACAGTATCCTACATATTATGGCTGTTTCTACTGCTAAGGCCTTAGCATAGGGAGCAAGACAGCAAGATATGTACCATGGCAATTCCACATTCAGTTGGAATGTGGTTACAACTACAAGTTCTTTATTTACAACAACATGAAGGTAAGGTAAAGATAGAGGTTCCCCTTGACATTTAGTCTAGTCATGTCCAACTCTAGGGCACGTGCTCGTCCCCGTTTACAAGCCATAGAACCAGCATTTGTCTGTACACAGTTTCCGTGGTCATGTGGCCAGCGCGACTAGGCATGGAATGCCGTTACCTTCCCACCGTGGTGGTAGCTATTTACTCACATTTTTACATGCTTTCGAACTGCTAGGTTGGCAGGACATGAAATTCATCAACATGAAATTGTATGCAATTCCAACCCATCTTGCAGTCCTGCATGTGCCCTAAAACTTATTCTGGAGAACTGCAGGAAAGAAGGAAAGAAAATCTCAGTACTACTGCAGGCATGGCATTGGTTCTATTGTTTCTTTCAACATGTAGGCTGGATTTGTGTTGCATAACTTAACACCCACAGAAGTGTGATGGCTAATAATATTTTTAGGAAATAAAACACATCCTGTTTCTACCCTGCAGCTTTTCTGACTTCCATATAATTCCTTTCATTGTGTGATTTGCTTAGTGAGAGCTCTGGAACAGAAAGGGGGTGACTTTAATTAACAAAAATTCCCATTCCCAGCAGATGGCATCAGCAGGGGAGATTTTTGGTAATTAAAGAGTTCATCCCTCCATGCTCTAGCTTCCAGATAACAAAAGGGAGCTATAAAAGCTGCAGGACAGAAGTGGGAAGTTTTTAGTGAACTGCAAAATGCCCCCTTGCCACTGATGTGTTAGTCTTTTTATTGATGATTTTAATTTGATTGTCTTTTTGGACTGTAAACCACCCAGAGTAGATTTGTCTAAATGGGCAGTATAAAAGCCAAATAAATAAATTAAATTAAATTAATGATGTTGTCACCTTTCCAAGGGGGAAATTAAATAGCAGGATTTCAGCTATAGTTTTAGGTACTACAGTGGTGCCCCACATGACGATGATAATCCGTCCCCTAGAAATAGCTGTTTAGCGAAATCATCATCATGCGAAAACCATTTCCCAATTGGAATGTTTGAAACTCGTTTAATGCGTTCCAGTGGGGAAAATATCTCGTTTTGCGAAGATCCCACATAGGGCAGCCATTTTGCAAAGCACCGATCAGCTGTTAAAATGGCTGTCCTGCGAAGCATGGGCCCCGTAAACACAGGGCAGCCATTTTGCGAAGCCGCCGATCAGCTGTAGAAATCGTTGTCTTGCGAACAGTCTGCAAAGCATGGACCAAATCATCGTCAAGCAAAAATAGCCCATTGGAATGACTGTTTTGCGAATCACTATAGTGCTCACAAAAAGTCATCATTATGCGGATTCGTCGTTTAGCGGGGTCATCGTCTAGTGAGGTACCACTGTAATCTAAATAAGAGTTTTTGGTTAGTATGGTTCCCATCATAACTGTCACGTTATATATAACCTGGGTTCCAGTCCACACTTGTCCATGAAAACTTGCTGGTGAGTGACAACGGTAAAACCATCACGTCTCATATACTTTGAAAATCCTATTAGGGTCATCATAAGTTGGATGCAACTTGATAGCACATAACACATGCAAACTGTCTTTAGCATTTATCTGTTAATATTAATTAAATATCCATCTTTTATTATAGAGTAATTATTTAGTGTTCATGGCAGAACTCTTCTGGTGGTTTGAAGTGGTAAAGCCTTCATTTGTCCAGCCTCGAGTTGTGGTTCATCCTCAAGGTAATTTTTTTGTTTCATGTTGTGATAAACAATACAGCATGGGCTCCATGAATGTGACCAAAAGAATCTTAACTCACTGTAATCCATTGATCCGCCACTGTTGTGTGTGTGTTTTTTTTAATGGACTGTTTTTGAACTGCTGAAAATATGCAGGCTGAACTTATTGGGATATAGGTGGATGACTTCTTAATCCCGACTTCCACAGTGTGAATATCAACATGAGCTTTGGCATTTTGTGAAAGGCCCATGCTTTGTTGCCTGGCTGAGGCCCAGATAGCTATGGGATGGATGGATGGATGGATGGATGGATGGATGGATGGATGGATGGATGGATGGATGGATGGATGGATGGATGGATGGATGGATGGATGGATGGATGGATGGATGGATGGATGGATGGATGGATGGATGGGGTAGTAGGCCGTGTGAAAGACCTCTGCTTAAGTGTTTGGAGATCTGCTGTGATTCAGTACTAGGCTAGAAGAACAAACAGTCTGACCTATTAGATGTAAGCCTATTGTGGCTCATGCAGGTAATGTGAACTTGAAATGTAGATCCTCACTTGTCTCATCCTTGTAGGCAAGGACAAAACATTACAACATTCTTCTCTCCACCATCACTATGAATAGTATCCAAGATGGCTAAGGAGGAGCCCTGTGGTGCAGTGGTTAAATTGCAGTACTGCAGTGAAAACTCAGCTCATGGACTGAGTTTGATCCCAGTCTCAGGTAGCTGGCTCAAGGCTGACTCAGCCTTCCAGCCTTCTGAAGTCAGTCAACTGTGTACCCAGCTTGCGAGGGGCGGGAGAACATGTAGCTTGCATCTTTTATATATATAAAAGATTTATAAACTGCCCAGAGAATGCTTTAAGCATGATGGGGTGGTATGTAAGCAGAATACTTTGAGTTTTCTTTAACACGATTCAGAGAACCCCTCCCAAATGCAGCAATGATCGAGTAATTAAAACAACTAAACATTGAAACACAGGAATAACAAGGCAGGACTAAACATTCCATAGCTAATGTAAATTACCAACAACAGCAAAAAGCTTGCCTGAATAAAATGATCTTTATTTGACAGCAAAAATAAAAATAAGCAGGGTCAAAGGAATCTCCTGCAGGGAGAGATACACAACTGAGCTCTAGCAAGATCATAGGTCCTCTCATATGTCCCGACTAACCTTGAATCCTCCCATGTTGGAAACCAGGACACCTCATTCTCAGATCTCGAAATATGGACAGGATGGTATGGGAAAAGGGTAGCAGCTTATTTACAGTATTTATGTATCTGGTAGGGGCTTTAAAAGTAATCATGAGAGAAATAGTTACAGCTGTATATGTAATGACCAGCACTTGGAATTGTACCTGGAAGTGAATTGGTAACCATTGCAGATATTTTAAAAGGAGTGCAGTTATAATTACATAGACCTGTTTTTTGAGTACAGTGGCTGCTGCATTCTGGAGCATCCAAACCTTTGCTGGTGTCTTGACTTTTATATTGACAGGCATCTTAAATACTTTGATTGTCTTTTTTTTACCCCTAGCTGAAACTCCAAAAGAACCATCCTCTGTTCTTTCTGCAAATGCCAGTAGAAGAAACTATCCAGATGTTTCACCAGGTTCTGACCTGACACCTAGGTAATCATCTGTTTTTATGCATACTTGTAATGCAAGTCATAACTGAGCAGAATAATTTCATATCTTCTCACTTTGGCTATCTCTTTTCCTTTTCTTTCCTTTTCTTTTCTTTCTTTCTTTCTTTTTTTTTTGGCTTATTTTGTTTTTAAACTGGTTAGAATTATCAATGTCAATTTTTTTACTTATTTAAGCCAGTTTCTCTTTCATTGGCTGATGCTTATGGATGTTTTTGTTTTATTGTATGTTTTTATACATTCCCCTGGCTTTGTAAGATAAGAGATAGTAGATATTTTTTTAAAATAAACAACTATAACTTTTTAAAATTTCTTTTCCCCTTTCTGAAAGGGACTCAGATTACCACAGAAAGGAAGTGTGTTGCATACTGCACCTCCATTTTCTCATGCAAGGGAGAACTTAAAAAGTGTCTGAAAGTGGGCTTCTTTTACCTAAAATGCTAATATTCTGTCCCCTACGCATTAAATGGGGCAGGGGGAGAGTATTAAGTTAATATACTAACATAATGATATGTCTGTTTACAGGCTAAGCAATGTACAATGTTAAAATAAAACCAATATTTCATAAAAAGAATAAATATTGTGGAACATATTAAAGCTCCAAGTATATTAAGCCATGTTAGAGTGATAGGAAAAGCACAGTTTGAAAGGATGAATAAAGGAGACATATTGTGAGGTTTCAAACATTAGAATTAGTGTTAATTTAACTTGTGAATTAAATAATTTTTTTTTGAAATAAACAGGAGACATTTATGAAAAACAGCTTTTGGGTTCTCAACACTATATGATGCCTTTTTAAATTGGATCCTTCAGAAGTGGTCTTTTTGTTGGTTTAAAGTGGCCTTCCCTGATTTGGCATGTTTTCACAGGTAGACGGCAAATCCTGTAATCCTGAGAATTTGGCTGGGGATGGTGGCAGCTAATGTGTCTCCAGACTGTCAAGCTGAGGAAGTCTGTCTGTCCTCAAACAGATTGTCAGAGACCTGCATTTCCCCGCCCCTTTCTTTCCACTCACACCTTGCTGCATCTTTTTATGCTCCATAATCAGTCTCTATATGTATCTCTAGATAGATGTAAACTGATCTCGAAGTGGGACCCTGTATTTGAAAGGATAAATAAGGGGCATAATTTTATTCTTACTAAGAGAGGAAGGGTTTGTGCAAAGTGTTCATAATTGTACTGTAAACAGCTCAGAGAGTGCTCTAGCACTATTGGGGCAGTATCTAAATCAAAACAACAACAGCAACAATAACAATTTAAAGACCCAAATCATCCTGTTTAGTTACACTGTTGGAAAAGGAATAACTCACGGTGTCAAATTGCCATTAATTAACAAGTCCCCACTTGGGTTTCTCATTGTGTGCTTGTTTGGTAGCTTGAAGCACACTTAGGATTCCAGATGGGGACTCCTTAATTAGTAATAGTTTGCCACTGTGAGAAACACTATTTCCCTTCCACTAGTATTCATTACTACAAAGATACTGGTCATTATGTTATAAAAGTAATGTTGCACGTTGAGATTGTTCAGGTAACAAATAAGCACAGAATGGAAATATAAATGACATTTCTTTCCCTTAAAAAGTAGTATTCTAAACTCATGAACAAATCTTTAACCCCCCCCCAAAAAAAATCCCAGAAGTTCTATAGCTGTTTACACTGAAGAAACCACATGATGGCAAAAATAAGAGTACTGTATCTTTCTCACCACACTTGTTTATGTTTTTTTTTCCTGACCTCTGTCCATTTCTTCGGAGTGCAAAGGATACATTAGAGATCTAGAAATTTCTCTGATAGAATTAAGAATCAGCATTTTAAGAGGGATCGGCGCTCTGTCTTTTTAGACTGGACTCAAATGAGTAAACACCCAATATTCTTTCTGTTTGAAATTAGAAGAATTAGAATTTCAAATCACCTCTAACAGTGCAAGGGAAATTGCCCAGCTGGTAGTTTCTTAAGCAGAAGGCACTGTGATGATTAATAATACTTAATGCAATTAATAATTAATGATGATCAAAGATGATTAATTTTAAAAAACCTTTTTACTTTGAAAGTGCTAAATAAGATTAAAATATTAATTTGCTGCCATGTATAATGCCTATCAAAAATAAGCAAATTAAATTTTAGTGAATTAAAATAAATAATTTCCAAGCTTGGAAATTGAGAGAATGGAACCTCAGCCTTATTTCTGAATATGGCAACTTTTCTTATTTATTAATAGCAGAGAAACAGAAATAATAATACATTTCTTCTAATTTTTCTTTAACCTGGCCGATCACACAGCATCTGATTCATCAAATTCTTGCAACGTATTTGTGACAGATCAAAACAGGCATTATGGCCTGTGAGAGCATACATCGTACATGTGTGCTTGTTTTCCAGGCAACATGAGAATGTCTGTCTTGTCTACAGAGACAGACTCACATGAGTACCCATATGGAGGTTGCCTCTTTCTGATCCACTCATCTGTTCATCCCTGATCAATGTCTAAGCAAGCTCCAGACACTCAGATGGAAAACCAAGGAACATGGAAAGATAGGAAGGCACAACTCAGGTTTTCATAGCCTGCCCAAGATGCAACATTTGGATCTAGATGCAAAATAGTAGGTCAGACACAGGCACTAATTACTTATGGACCCCATGTGCCTGGGACAGCTATGGCTTATGGTATTCCACAGGTAATTAGCTCTTCTGCCTGACCTGCTGTTTTACTTCAGTTTTATATACACAGGTACAAATCTACAAATCTAGGGACGTGGTGGCGCTGCAGGTTAAACCGCAGAAGCCTCTGTGCTGCAAGGTTGGAAGACCAGCAGTCGTAAGATCGAATCCACGCGACAGAGTGAGCTCCCATTACTTGTCCCAGCTCCTGCCAACCTAGCAGTTCAAAAGCATGCAAACACAAGTAGATAAATAGGTACCACCACGGTGGGAAGGTAACAGCATTATGTGTCTAGTCACGCTGGCCACGTGACCACAGAAACTGTCTACGGACAAATGCTGGCTCTATGGCTTAGAAACGGGGATCAGTACCACCCCCTAGAGTCGGACACAACTGGACTAAATGTCAAGGGAAATTTTACCTTTACCTTACAAATCTACACATTGGATCATGGATTCTGAGTGTCCAATTTAGGCTTAATACTTGTAAATATTAAACAGTTTGAAGTTAGAAATTCTTGCAGTAGTATGGCAAATCACCAGAAATTTACTGACGACCTAGTAAGAAAACCACTATAATGAATGTTGTTTTTAATATTTTTTTTATAATCCCCAGTATAAAGTCATTAATATTCCAAATTACAATGAAAGGATTGTTGCTCCCTTAGAAACAATGTTCATAACAGTTCTTTGTTCTTTTTCACTTTGGCCCTCAGGCAGCACATAGATTTGCTTGTGGAATTAATAAAGCCTCGTAGAGTTCAATGTCTCGTTAAGTATCTGACATTCTATTCAGTAGGAAGTCAATTAGCCTTTATAGACTTCTGGTTAGTGGTACTTATACGTTTGTCTGGAATACAAGGGGCAATGCAAAGCTTACCATGTCTATATGGGGGTATTCTGTCAGCAGATTCCCACTGTATGAAAAAGCTAACTGGTGTTCTAAAAATCAGAAGGAAGACTTTGTTGCCCCTTATGAGTTGTTCTCCCCGTGTGAACTGTACACACAGTTTATGAGAGCACAGCTAGCCCTTTACATGTTTGCAAATTTGCAGCTGAGAATCAAGTGTTTTAGAAAATTTGTTAAATAGAATATATAAGTACCATTATGTAATGAACAGTCTTGCTTAATCTAGGAAAGGTTTAAAATATCACAGTATAAATATGTAGATGATATTTTAAGCAAGTGTGATACTATAATACAGCTGATGGCTTTCTGCCCGGGCAGACAATGTATTGGAAAATTGCATTCAATTCACTGACTGAATGAAAGGCATAAATATAAATTGTAATGCCAATACAGACATTACTGGATGTTTTCTGACACAAGGTAAAGTTTCAATTAAAATCCTAATTTGGAAACTTTGAAAAATAATTGCAACTACACTGATTTATCAGTCAGTGCTTTGTGGACTAATTGCAATATTGACTGAAATCCTGTTGCCTAGTGTAATAACTCACACTATAGAAGGCCCAATGAATCAGTAGGGATTTGGTGGGTTAATTGCTCCATAAATTCCATTGATTCAAATAGCCTTAGTGTACTTCAGCATAATAAATTGCATGTAGCCTATTTGGATCAGAGGAACTTACGGAAGAGTTGACTCACCAAATCTCCACTGATTCTTTGCGCTTTCCGTAGTGCAGCTTACTATGTTAAGCAGCAGGATTTCAGCTTTTGTTTCTTAGCTTATTCATGTCTGGAAAAAATTAATCTAATAAAGTAAAATTTACAAAGTTTCATTTTTAATTTTTCAGTGTAGAAAGTCCAGCTTTTCCACCATCGCATCAGATTTCTCCTGCTACTCGCACTCCCCAACAGCCTTATTCATTTGCTCCAGGTAATAGGACAACACTGAAAAATTAGGCTTCCAGCATGTTGTTTTGCCTTAGAATTCCAGATTATATTCGTACAATGCAATGTGTTGATTAGAGTTACTAGATTTTGCCTGGTTTGTCTCTTTCTGATCCACTTATCAGATGGTACTAATATACTTTTTATTATTCATGTCATCTAAAATATCGATGCCTTTTCCCTCCACTACTACCATACATGCTTCTGGCTCTCAGAACAACACAGTGGGACTCCTATGATACATTATGATGAAGGCTATAACTGACTTCAGATCACTCAGTTACCTTGAAGGCTGAACAAGAATTTGACCCTCATTCTCATGATCTAAATTGGACAGTGGCATGAAAAAGTCAGAGTTTGGGCACATCTTTTGGACTGCAGCTCCCAGAAGCCCCCACCTAGGGAAGTTTTGGAGTTGTAGTCCAAAAAAGTAACTTAAAAAAAAAAGCTGTTGAAAATATCAGCTACAATATGGGGAAACATATGTCACTTTTTGAGTTAAATGGGTGTACATTTTTGTAATCTGATGTATGGACAAGCAATATACAAACTTCTGTCCAGTGACAGAAGCAAGATAAACTGCTACTTGTTTTCTCTTACCCTAGATTTCTAGCTGTGGGCCATTCTTATTAACGATAAAACATTTTTAAATAGTGGAAGATTATCTGCAAACATGTAACTCCCATAAAATACAGCTGATAGAATGGTTGTGTTGTGAGTTTAATTTATTCTAATGGGACATTAATTCAGTTTAGTCAAGATTTTGCTTTGCTAATGACCTGGGGTTCAATCCCAGGTAGCCGGCTCAAGGTTGACTCAGCCTTCTATTCTTCCGAGGTTGGTAAAATGAGTACCCAGCTTGCTGGGGGAGGGCAATATGTAGCCTGCAGAATTAACTTGTAAACCACCCAGAGAGTGCTTGAAGCACTATGGGGCAGTATATAAGCAGCACGCTTTGCTTTTGCTTTTTAGCATGGTCAAATATGTACCTTTTAATTACCGTATTTTTCTGTGTATAAGACTATACTTTTGTCTAAAATCTTTAGACTACAAATTGAGGGTCGTCTTATACATGGAAGTAAGCTGAGGAGAGAACAAAAACAAGTGGAGGGGAATGCAGGGATCAACGTGATCCTGCAGGGCTTTGATCGCTGCTTTCCCCTCCACTTGCTACCGTATTTTTCACTCCATAAGACGCACGTCTCCATAAGATGCACCTCTCCATAAGACGCAGATAATTTTTAGGGGAGGAAAACAGGAAAAAATATTCTGGCAATTTCAGCCCGCTGGGCCCTTGGCAGTGGGGGGAGCCTCGGAAGGGTCCAAGAATGTCTTCCAGGACCCTTCAGAGGCTCCCCTCACCCCCCCACGGGGCCAGTGGGGGAGAAATCACCAGCAATTTTGCCCCTACTGGCCCCGTGGGGGGGGAAGCCTCCAAAGGATCCTGGAAGGCACTTTCGGACCCTTCCGAGGCTCCCCCCACCATCCCCCCACTGGGCCCTGGGGAATGCTGTATTACAGTATTTGCTCCATAAGACGCAGACACTTTCCCACCACTTTTTTGGGGTGGAAAATGTGTCTTATAGAGCAAAAAATACGGTAAGCCACACTTAGATTTCTTAATTTGGGTTAGAAAAGTGGGGGTGTCTTATACATGGAAAACTATGGTACTTTTCTGCACAGTGTCATTTGAGATGTGATTAGTTTATTTAGCCTGTTCTAATTCACATCAACAATAGAACTGTGTTTCACATTGAGTCACAGAATTTGAATTAACTACCTTAGATTCAAATGTGTTTTTTAAAAAAAACAATTCCAGAATAATTTGTCTCTTACATTGCACTGTGTGTCAATTTCCAGCAGGCAGCATTAGAAGATCTACATCTATGTCTTATATGGATGGATATGTAGGAACATGGCCTAAAGAAAAAAGGTAAGTCCTTTATTATTTAGCACCATATTCCATCAGTGCAGTGATGTATCACTTATAATGCTATATTTGATGCAAGAGGAGTGAATATCCTGCAGTTCAGATGCATGCTGATTAAACAGGAAACTCTGACATCTGAGCATTCAACCTGGAGGCATGCGGTGCATCACGGCCTCTCCCAATTTGAAGAGACCCTTGTCCAGCAGGCCGAGGCAAAGAGGCAGTCACGCAAGCAGTAAAATCAGGGAGCTAGACAGGGTACAGATTGGATTTGTCTTCAGTGTGGAAGGGATTGTCACTCTTGAATTGGCCTCCTCAGCCACACTAGACGCTGTTCCAAGTCCTCCATACAGAGCACGTTACCATAGTCTCTCGAGACTGAAGGATGCCTAACCTAACACAGGAAGAAGCAGGTTGTGGATTTTAAAGCTCACATCACTTTTTACCAGATGTAATGTATCTTGTTTGTTTTTGTTTTGTTTTTATTTTTTGCTTGTAAGACATCTGGAATAATGAACAAACAAGTCAAAATAGCTGGACGAAATATTTACACACATTAGGTTGTCAGTTATATTTGGGACATTTGTCAGGCGTGACCAACTAAATTATGTAGAGTCACTTTTCACAAATGCATCTAGAAGCAGGGGAACTTATCCTTAAGCATAGTGGAAAAGAATGGAAGCATTTGCCTGTTCAAGGTGAGAACAGTAGGCAGTGCTGCTGACTAGGATCAGCCATGTGATCAGCTTAAGCAGGGCCTTCATTCTCTTTGCCTTGATGGTTTGACCTCAAAGAGATCAGCTGGTAGTATCTGGATTGGCTGTGTAGTGCTCATTTTCCTTACATGATCTCTACTTGATCCCTGAATGGCTGGGATCATAACTGAAGCAGAAAGAATTCCTTGACAAAAAGGTTATCAAAGCAGCTGCAAATGTAGAAACAATGGCCAGACTCTTACTGCCAATTTACGCCTGTGCCAGGGAACTCATATAAGTCTCTGTGGCAAATTGCTCACCATCAATATGTATGTTGCATTAATAGCTGCTTGTCAGGCACATGTTTAGGAACATAACCAGCACCTCATTAATGAGCAGCAGTCTGCCATCAATGCCTACGTGATTTCCATTACAGAAGGATAAATCATCGTTGAGACTCTGGTCAATGCTCTAAAAGAAAAGTTGAAAAGAAGTAAGGATAGGGCTTGGCTTGGTTTTGTTTGAAATGTCCCAAAACCTTAAATTGGCAAATGTTTGTTGTGGGCTTAATCTCTGCTAAATGACCAGCTGACTAGGTAATGCTAATAGAATACGAATGCAATATAATTATTTTAATTTTCATAATATTACATTTTCAGCACTTTATTGTTAGTTTGCAGCTTACAGTTATGATGTAAAAGAGAATGTGTTACTGTTCAATGCTAAAGATGTTGGTATGTTTCTGACATTTTAGTATGAAAAGGGAATAATATTAAATAATAGATGAAATAATATAAATACTAACACTTCAGTACTAAAACTTTGGAATATTTCCAACATTTTAATATTAAGAGAGGTTTGTTTTAAACACTTTCTTTATTTTTCTGTTCCTTTTTAGATCTTCAGTGCATGGAGTTTCATTTGACATTTCCTTTGATAAAGAGGACAGCATCCGCATGACGCCTTCCAACAGAGGAATGACCCGATCTCTCAGCAATGAAGGACTGGCACAAAATGCTAGCCGTTTGCCGAGACATGTTAAAAAGAGCATGGTCTTCAAACCTGTAAATGGTGAAGAGGAAAGCGAAGATATTGAAGAAGAAAAAGATGTTGAAATGTGCAGTGATTTAGAGGCCAATAGCAATCAAAGAAACGCAAACCAAATTAGCCCATACAACCTACCAAATGGAGCCCTGCAAAACAGATTGGTTACTGATGAGTTTGGTAATCAGATTGAGGCCCCAAGCATTGAGCAGGCGTTACAGATTATCCACGACAATGAGAAATCTTCCAGTGTTACTCAGCCAGAGCAATTTACAAATGGGTTTTTCCTACACAACAAGGAGATCAGTCTCCTGAACTCAAATGGAAATCCCAATCAGGGCAGTCCTGACATTATCGCAGATACAAAAAGTGCCCTCAGTCCTGTGACTGACAATACAGAAGTGGATACTGGAATCCATGTTCCTTCAGACATTCCAGAGACAATGGATGAGGATTCTACCTTGAGAGATTATACGGTGAGTCTGGACTCTGATATGGAAGAACCATCCAAATTTTTGCATGAATATGATAGCAGAGGTGTGAACCATAAGGAACAAGTAAGTCCTTGTCCAAGCTCAGTAAGTGCCAAATCACAAGCGGGCAGCAGTGCATCGTCGAGTTCAGGAGTTAAAATGACCAGCTTTGCAGAGCAGAAATTTAAGAAATTGAATACAGATAGCAGAAGTAGTGGAAGCAGTTCTCAGAAAACCACCCCTGAAGGCTCTGAGCTGAATATTCCTCACATCGTTTCTTGGGCTCAGATACCAGAGGAGTCCCCTCTCCCTCAGGGAAGAGACACAACCCATTTGCTGGCCTCTGAAATGGTGCAACTGAAAATGAAGCTGGAAGAGAAGAGGCGAGCAATTGAGGCCCAGAAGAAGAAAGTTGAAGCTGCTTTCACTAAGCAAAGACAAAAAATGGGAAGAACAGCGTTCCTCAATGTTGTCAAGAAGAAAAGTGAAGGAATTTCTCCCCTTAGAGAAGAGGCTGCTGGAGCAGAGGATGAGAAGGTGTTCACCGACAGCAATAGGCCAAAAGAAAAAGAAGCCCAGAAGCCAGGAGAACATCTAAACAAAACGGTGGCAACGATAAAAGCAAGCACAGAAACACCACAGGCTAAGTGGCTGAAGTATCCAAGCACCCCAGTTGATCCTGAAAAGCAATGTAATTTGGTCAGCCCCTCTGAAGAAAACTTAAATGAAGGTGACCTTTTGGAATATACAAAATCTATTGAGAAGCTGAATGCATCTCTTAATTTCCTTCAGCAAGAAATGCAACGCCTCTCACTTCAACAAGAGATGCTAATGCAGATGAGGGAGCAGCAAGCTTGGGTTATCTCGCCACCTCAGCCTTCTCCCCAGAAGCAATTTCGGGAGTTCAAGCCTTCAATGAGGCCTGCGGGGTCAGCATCTCCTGTCACCCCATTTTCAGTGGAGTCTCCTCGACCTTCCCACCAGTCCCCACAGTCGTCTTCTAGGAAGAATTCTTCTCTCCCCAGTAAAGTACAAAGGACTCCTAGGCCCAATGAACTGAAAATAACACCTTTGAATCGCACTTTGACTGCCCCACGGTCTGTGGATAGTCTTCCTCGTTTGAGAAGATTTTCTCCAAGCCAGGTATCCATTCAGACGAGATCATTTGTTTGCTTTGGAGATGATGGCGAACCTAACCTTTTGAAGGAGGCCAAGACTACGACAGAAGAGGTTACTGATAGAGAAGAAGTGGGTGAAAAGGAAGAAGTGAAAAAAGATGCAGTGGAGCAAAATTCAGAGGAGGAGCTGATCAGACCTGTGGAGTCTACAGTGTCTGAAGTACTGTCACAGCCCATTACTGAGACTGTCTGCCTTACTCCAAGTGAGGAGCCTCCGAAGCCACCAGCATTGCCAGTGCCTGCATCTAAATCTGGTAGTCTCATAGAAGTTTCCCTCACAGATTTAAAACCATCAGAAAAATCAGAGGATTCTCTTGAGAAATCAGAGGGCGAGAGTGACAAAGAACAGGTGGAGGATGACCAAAAATTGTGTTGTGGATTCTTTTTCAAGGTGAGTAGGTGCATCATGGCATGTTTCTACAGCAATATTGTAGTTAAAACAGGGGGGGGGGAAATCAAATTATATCATGCCAGAAAGCATAGTTGCTGTGAAACATATTTTATGACAATGTTCTGAGAGATTTGGGGCCTTTCAACAACTGACAAAATGTGTGAAAGGACACGTTTTTCAAATTCATGTGGACTTTTGTCCTTGAAGTGCTTAAGTTTCTAACTGCCCTGGATCAGATTACATTGGCTGAACTTCCATAGTAAGTTGCAGCTAGAATAGGTCCATTAAGTCATTAGGGATATGACGAGTCAACTCCTCTATAAGTTTCGTTGATTCAATGGATCTACTCTAATTGCAGCTTACTATGGGATTTCAGCCAATGTGTTGTACTGACCCTAAGAACTAGTATTTAGAATTGTACTGCACAATATATTCACAATCCCAGATCAACCACATTTCCCTGGTATCTTTCTCTGTTGTCTCTTTGTCTTCATTTTCTATATATTCTTTGGAGTATTATCATGTTAGCCATCTACCAGTTATTTAATTTTCTCTGTATATGGAGTTGTTCTGTTCGATGCAATTTTTTGTCCCTAATAGCGGAGACCCATTGAATCAACAGGACTTACAATGATGGTGATTTAACAGGTCTCAGTCATTTTGTAGATGTACAGTGGGGTCTTGACTTGAGAACTTAATCTGTATTGGAAGGCGGTTCTCAAGTAAAAAAGTCTGTAAATCAAGTCTCCATTGACCTACAGTGCATTGAAAACCGATTAATCCCGTAACGGGCCGTTTTTGTTCCATTTTGGTTTTTTTTCTGGTCTGTAAGTCAAATCTCAGTCTGCAAGTCAAACCTAAATTTTGCGGCCAGAGAAGTCTGTAACTCAAAAAGTCTGTAAGTCAAGCCGTCTGTAAGTCAAGAGTCCGCTGTACTCTAATTGGAAATACTCTAGTTAAGACTAAAACAGATTTAAGAAACTCTCCACAATACAATAATTTTAAAGTGGGTATAGTACAAGTATGTTCTGTCTATCGAGCAAACATAAAATTATAGAAAAGAAACTCATTGTACCATCCCATCTTTCAGTTGGGCAAGCTGGTATATCAGAATAATATCATTTAAATAACAACTTGATCTTGTACGTTCTACTATATCCCAGTGCTGCTGCCACCTCACTTCCTTTCTGTAACTTTAGGCCATCCTTCAAAATGTTTTGACCCCCATCATTTTTCCCCTTTTATTTCAATGACTACCCTGTGGATAAAATGGCTACCCTGTGGATAAAATCTGCCATGATATTATAATATCATTTAGTTTGTTCCTTCTTAAATATTGCAACTAGGATGATCAAAAGCCTGAAAATGATATGGCAGTGAAACGGGCAGCATTATTGGAGAAGCGACTGAGAAGGGAAAGAGAAACTTTACTTCGAAAACAGCAACTGGAAGCAGAGTTGGAAACTAAAAAAGAAGAAACAAAGTAAGATCAAGTGCACATGATAGTCATTCTGACTTAAATTTAGCTGACTTAAATTTATCCTGTCAAAATCTGAATAGCTAAACTTAGAATTGGTGTTTCTCATAAAACCATTTCCCCAATCTAAACCTCATGAACCAATTAAACTATTTTGTTTATCTGATGATCTGTTCATGGCAATATCCTGATCAGTTCTGGAAAACAAACTTCTTTTACATAGAGGTACAGGAAGAAATGTGACAGCTAACCAATGCACAGTAACTTTCAGAACTATCTGCAGTATAGTTTAAGAGACATTTTATTAATGCAGTTGTTAATCCCAACAAGAATAGACTCAGTAAATCAATGGCATTCATGTAGTTGTTGATGTACTTACAATCAGTGGGTTCTACTCTGATTGGAACTAATAGTTGGATTTAGCCCTTTACAGTTAAATTAGATTTTACATGAGTCTGCCCTAAGCCTTTAGACAGGGTTCTCGCATAATAGGAAGCCAGGGTTTCTCACTACAGGCACATATTGCAGCTAGCCTTGGGCTCAGACATTCCCCACACCTCCTTCTTATGCCAGAGGAAGAGCGGAGAAGCAGACAAACTCAAGGAACTGTGATTTGCTTGTACTACAGTAATCAAGGGTTTGACGCCGCAGTTGGATCAATGATTATGATGACCTGATGTGATCAGTATAGCCATTCTCTTTCCTTGGTAAAGTGGTAACAGCCTGTAGTAATTGATTGATTGATTGATTGATTGATTGATTCATTCATTCATTCATTCATTCATTCATTCATTCATTCATTCATATCTACTTATACATGTATTTGACTGCAAATCTTAATATTATAAATGTCTTATCTAATCAAATCATATTGGCCAAAAACGTATTTCTTATTCCCATCAGTAAGTCAAATGGGATAAATCGCTGTGGTAAATTGTTATTAGTTTAGAAGTCAGCACTCGCATTTTTCATCACATGCCAAGCCACATAATTTATATTTGATGAGAAAATACAAGTCATGGCTTTTTAACTGGTTGGTGATTGATACTCTTTGAATTATGCTGGTGAGCATATCAATAGGATTCTGACCATTAAACATTTTTTTAAAACCTTGTTTTATTTTTTTTTTTAATGTTGCTAAGAAATCAGATTACACATTTGATACTGACAAGAACCCAGTGCTAATGAGATGGTTCTTTTCCACCGTAATTTTTGATAACTTGTGATAATCAAACATACTTTTTGGGTGTGAGCAAGGGATGATTTACCAACAATGATGTTGATATTCCAAGGAGGAAGTCTGAAGAAGAACGTCAGAAAAAGGAAGATGAAAGAGCACGGCGTGAGTTCATTAAGCAAGAATACATGAGACGGAAGCAGCTGAAACTCATGGAAGACATGGATATTGTCATAAAGCATCGCCCCCATTCATCCAAACATAAGAAGCCACGTCCCAAATCCATTCACAGAGATCACATTGAGTCACCCAAAACCCCAATCAAAGGTCCTCCAGGTAATAAATATAGGAGTAGAGTGGTGCTAAAACTCCAGCTTTGGTTTGCAGTACTATGTTGTTGAAATATGACACACATCTAATTCTTAATCTAGGGACTTTAATTCAGGGAACCATCATGCAGTAAGTTTCCTGTTAAACCTGTCCTACCCCTCTAGCTGTTTGTTTTTACTCGTCCCTAGAAAAGCGGGAGGGGGGGGGAGATCTAAATACTTTTCATATAGCTGCTATTTTTTGTCATGCATTAACTACATTTAGAAAGATACAAGCAAGTGTCAGATTGAGTCAGCATAAAAGAAAGTCAGAGTTTAGAAAAATTACTTTTTAAAAATCAGCAACTTTCAGCAACCCCCCTGCCAGTATGACTAGCACTGGTCATTCTGGCTGGGATATTCTGGGAGTTGTGGTTGAAAAAATAATAATTTTACCAAGCTTTGAACGGCACCCATATTAGAACATTTTCTCTGTTTTTACTAGCCGTTTATACCTATAATTGCTAAATCTGTTTTGATGCTTAGGTTTAGAACCACTAATATCATGCTTGAATTTATATGCCTCAGTGGTTCATAAGAAGACAACATACCAGTTCTAAATTATGCACCATATGTGTACAATTCAAAGAGACAGTAAAAGGAGGAAATATTTCTTAGAAATCTGGAGAGTGAGTGAGTTTGTTTGTTTGCATATCTAATGACCATTCTGTGGTTCTTACTGCCCTTTGCTTGAAATGTCTGCTATTTATTTGGTTCACAATTTGACTGTGTTGTGTATGTTGTTTCCTCTGTAGTATCCAGCCTTTCACTGGCATCACTAAACACAGGAGATAATGAAAGTGTGCAATCAGGAAAGAGAACTCCAAGGTAAATCCTCAGTTAATGGTTTCCTTTTGATAGAATTCATTGAGTTAAATCAGAAGAAATCACATTAATGTCAACTTAAG
Organism: Pogona vitticeps; assembly: GCF_051106095.1. Lineage (NCBI taxonomy): Eukaryota > Metazoa > Chordata > Lepidosauria > Squamata > Agamidae > Pogona > Pogona vitticeps. The sequence goes on along the minus strand of NC_135786.1, from coordinate 101,720,265 downwards.
TCACATTCATTCAGTAGGTTTCCTCTAGTTGTGCTCCATAATTGGATTCAACTTCTTGTCTTTGATATGCACAATAGTGTTCATTCAATGATGCAACAGTTTAATGTGTACTTTAAAATAATACATGAATTAAGTCTTGATAGTCAATGATGCTCATCTAACCATTGGATTGCAACGTGGCCAGAGGTTAATCCTGCGCATATTATTTCTCATCCCATGGTGACTCACTCACAGTCCTCCCCCCTCCAGTATACAGCTTTGTCTGTATTTACAGTGACATGATATCACAAGCATAGGTACACATTACTCAATTGCTGCAGGCTGGAGGCAAGATATATGGTGGTTTCATTCAGTGCTTTCCAGGGGCTAGCACAGGCCTTCTGGTTGTTTAAGATCTGAAAATAAAATAGGATTAGGTTGCACTCCTATACACAAGTAACCCAGTACACAGGATTGGATTTGCTTCTGAGCAAACATGTATATACAGTGGTACCTCACTAGATGGCGACCTCGTAAAACGACAAATCTGCATGACAATGAGGTTTTGAGATCACTATAGCAAGTCGCAAAACAGTCATTCCAATGGGGGATTTTTGCTGGACAATGATTTGGTCAGTGCTTCGCGGACAATTTTTTCACAAGACGACGATTTTTACAGCTGATCAGCGGCTTCGCAAAATGGCTTCCCTTTGTTTTCAGGACCCATGCTTCGCAGGACAGCCATTTTGACAGCTGATCGGCACTCGCAAAATGGCTTCCCTATGGGCGATCTTTGCTGGACGATGACTATTTTCCCCATTGGAACGCATTAAACAGCTTTCAATGCATTCCAATAGGGAATGCATTAAATCTAATTTAATTTATCTGACTTTCCTTATCTATCTATTATTTATGATTTATGTTATGTTTTGTTAATTGATATTTTCGATTTATGCTATTATAATTGTATATATGTTGCTGTTAGCCGCTCAGAGTGGTATAGACTTATCAGATGGGCGGGATATAAGTCAAATAAATAAATAAATAAATAAATAAATAAATAAATAAATAAATAAATAAAACGGTTTTCGCATGACAATGATTTCGCTAAACAGCGATTTCTATGGAACGGATTATCATTGTCATGCGGGGCAACACTTTATTAGAAATGCAACAATACAGCTCTCCTTAATTTTTAGAAGTAATTCCTTGAGAAGTGTCTCTTCTCACTGGTGACAGCTACAGATAAATGAGATTGACTAAATTGTATAACCTATGAAGAATTTGCAGGGGAAGTATACCTGAGGGTTTCTGGGATGTGCAAGATTGGTCCTACCCCTATAGCCTGGGGGGGCAACTTTGGTCAGACTGGGGGCCACATTTGCCTCCTGCCAGGACTTGCTGTAATCTCTTCCCCAAGAAAAAAGTGGGATTTACCCCCTCATTTTGCTAAAACAGGAAATGACTGGAAGGTTGGTTAAAACAAAACCAAAAACTTATATTTTTCAATAAATAAAACATAGCAGTGTTACTTGCTTTACAGAAGAATTGTAATTTTTTTCGATGGGAGTGTTGGACGCTCAGTCAGAGGGAGGGAAATCAAGCAAAGGAGCATGTAATCAATGGACGATTGTTGCCCACCCCTGTTATAAACATCCCATGATTTTATCAGCTTTGTAGTCTATTCTCTCATAAACTTTGTTGATAATATCATAAGCAAAAGTACTGCAAATATCACCTTCTCCATCCTCCCTAGGTGCCAGAAAAGGGTATTGCTAAAGGTACAAAACAGATTTACATATTCTGTGTTTCTTCCCTTTGGCAGCACTGCAGGGAAATAGGGTGGAAATATCACATAATCTACTAGTAACTGACAAGCAGTTGACAGACTGATAATGGTTGACATTTTGCCTACCTATTATTGTGGCTTTCTACATTATAGACCCTCTAGATCCCTGGAAGAATGAGCCTGCCATTAGTTCATTCTGCTCAGTGTTCATTTTTAATATAGTGTGCACCTTAATATTGTTCCAAATACAGCGGTGTGCCGCACCACGACGATAATCCATTCCCCTGAAATCGCTGTTAAGCGAAAACATCATCCAGCGAAAACAGTTTCCCCATTGGAATGCATTGAAACCCATTTAATGTGTTCCAATGGGGAAATTACCACGTTGTCCAGCGAAGATCGCCCATAGGGGAAGCCATTTTCCGAGCACCGATCAGATGTTAAAATAGCTGCCCTGCGAAGCATGGGTCCGGAAAACACAAGGCAGACATTTTGCGGAGCCAGAAAACATCATCATCTTGCGAACAAATGGATCGCGAAGCACGGACCTAATCATCGTCAAACGAAAATCCCCCATAGGAAACATTGTTTTGCGATCGCTATAGCAGTCGCAAAAAAGTCACTGTCCTGTGGATTTGTCCTACAGCGGGGTCATCGTCTAGCAAGGCTCCACTGTACCTGTTTTCATCCTTACATTGAATAAATGGTTTTTGAGACAGCTTTTTTTGTTTGTGCCTGTATGCATACAAATCTAGGTCAGAATCTGTGGAAGGGTTTGTATCTCCAAGTCGTTGTGGGAGTCGCAATGGGGAAAAGGACTGGGAAAATGCATCAACCACCTCTTCAGTGGCTTCTGCTACAGAGTATACAGGTCAGTAGTGAGAATGTTCTTTGAATGGAACTGCTTGAAAATGATCATTCCTTTAACTAGGTGGTGCAAACCCTCTCACCCTTCCCATGTACCACTCTGGACATATTGGAGAACGGGCCCCCTCCCCTGCCAACCTCTCTCAACCCTTGGGGGGGGGGAGAATTGCACCATACTACAGTGTGCCTGACCAGTACTTCCACTAGGAGGCGCTGTCCATGCTTCCCTGTTCAGATGAAGAATCTTCCACTTCCCAGGGTCCCTCATTCACAATTGACTCATGCCTTTTAGAGGGAAGATCGGAAAGGTTCCTTGATTTTCCCCCTGAATGTTATGGTAACTACTTTCCATTTAGTTAATACATGTGCAGCAATTTATTCCCTTCTTGAGCATTCACAAGGGGAATGTGTCCCTACATTTTATTCACACTTGTTGGGCTTCTGATGACTAACTTTTCACTTCACAAGCCTGAAGCCTTTCAGACATGCACTTAAAACAATGATTTGGGGGACTTTTGATTTGTCCATGACAGTCCTTGGGCTGCCCTTGGAAAAGTTAATGTTTTGGACTGCAGCTCCTAGAACCCCTGTCAGTTCCTTTCCAAAAAATACTTTCTGAAGATCTACTGTATATTGGGGCATCTGCATCAAGGCTCTATGGGAGAAATCTTAAAAATACTTAGTTGGAAACAAGTTCCACGGAGCTTAAATGGAGTAAGCAAATTTGGAAATGCAGTGTCAGAGAGACATGTCACAGTTCAATTTTCCTACTGAAGCAGAAAGATTGTCTAGCAAAAGGAAGACAAAAACAGCAACAAATATGAAAACACTGGCCAATGATATTTTTTTAAAACCGCAATATTCTTCATCATAAGGATATTTAGAGTGAAATAAAGCACATGAAAGGCAAAAAAAAAGCCCAAGTAGCCTCCTTTTAAGCACTTCTTTGAATAGTGTCATATGATAATGCTGACAGGTTTAGCAACACAAATCCTACGATGTCCATGGCATTTTTAAAAAAAAAATGGGGGGAAATGCATAGTGTTTAAACTTGCTTCACTAAACCTTGTTGATCTTATCTGTCTAGGACCAAAGCTCTTTAAAGAACCCAGTGCAAAATCCAACAAGCACATCATCCAGAATGCCCTAGCTCATTGTTGCTTGGCTGGAAAAGTAAATGAAGGTCAGAAGAATAAAATATTAGAGGTAAGGTTAACCTGTGAATGGAGAGACAGGGAAACTTAAAGTCTAAACTTGAGGCACTGACATTTGATATAGAAGAGTAGATAGAGCAGGTTCTGTGTTTTTTCAAGCATATTCTATGGTGGACGGATTGCCGTAAGAGAAAAAGAAACATTTCTGGATAGATGACCTTATGACTAAGTCTTTTTCAGCAGAAACCAGAAAGAGCTTTGTGGCACTGCAAAGACTAACACGCCCACTTAGTCTGAAGAAGTGGGCTACTGTCCACATCATCATATGTGTTGTCAAATCAATTCTGATTTATGCTGAACCTTTTCAGAGTTTTCTAAGTAGAGAGTACTCAGGTATGATCCCTTCTTCTGGATTCCCTTCTTCTGGAGGCACCCTGGAACGGTGCAGCTGTATTCACAGGTGGCACAATTGGAAATCAAACTCCCAACTTCTGGGAGCTCCACAGCCAAATGCTTATCCCGTTGAGCTATCCAGCCAGCTAAAGTCCCCAAAAATAGAATAAATATGGATAGTCTTTAAGGTGCCACAGGACTCCTTGTTATTTTTGCATGAGGTCCTGCACAACTCCCACCTTGGCAGACTGAAAAGGAGAGGATGACACTGAGGCCTGTGGGATACACACACACACAAACACACACACACACACACACACACATATCCTCTATAGCTGATTGTTCAGCAATAAATAATGTATAATTTTGCTCCATTTTAAAGGCAAACCATTGCGTTGAATCCAGTAGTCATGTGTATACTGAAATCTCAGGGACTTAAGGTAGTGATGACTGATTTTTCTCCTCAATATCAGTGAGTCTTTCCTAAACATAACTAATTCTGGATCTGATTGATAATGTTTGAAAGGATGGGGGAATTATATCTGTGATATTAGGTCCATGTTGCTCCATTTATATATGCAGACAAACAGTTAAGGCTACAAACATCAAGCAATGACCATGAATGTGTGAACCTCTTTCATATTTTTCAAGCACATAAAACAAGGTTGTGTCATAAGAATTTTAGTAAGGCATTTTTAATTGAAAGATTCCCTACCTGAATTTTAGCTTTCCCATGACATGAATTCTTTTTCTTTCTTTCTTCTTCCCTGTCGGCCCTCCCAAGGAAATGGAGAAATCAGATGCCAACAATTTCCTCATTCTCTTCCGGGACTCAGGCTGCCAGTTCCGATCGTTGTATACGTACTGCCCTGAAACTGAGGAAATCAGTAAGTTGACAGGAATAGGCCCCAAGTCCATCAGCAAGAAAATGATTGAAGGGCTTTATAAGTACAATTCTGACAGGAAGCAGTTCAGCCACATACCCGCGAAAACGCTCTCCGCCAGTGTCGATGCAATCACCATTCATAGCCATTTGTGGCAGAGCAAGAGACCAGTGACACCGAAAAAACTCTTACCCGCAAAGGCATAGTACCTTGCGGTAGGAGGTGGGGAGCCTTGCCGAAGACCTTTGTGGCAAACGTGCACTTTTTATTTGCTGCCTATCCGAAAATAGGTTCCTATTTGCCAACAAGACTTCTTTGACCTTCAGTCTTCAAGAACAAGCTCTGTTGTCATGCACAACTGGAATGTACACACAGTATTGGAGACTCGTGGAAAACTCACACTTAGGTGATCATGCATTCATCTTCTCATGCAAGATGAGTGACAGGTGTAAATGGGTATGTGCTTACACACATATAGGAGTTTATTTCTTCTCCGTTCTAAAACACTGAATATTGAATGTTTGCAATTCTGTAGTGACTGAAATTAAAGCTTTTTTTAACGTTTATTGCCTTATACTTTGGTTTGTTATGGTTGCTTTGAAATTTGCTTGTGCTCTTTATAACTTTACTGGAGAAATGCGTGGTCTTTATTTTCCATACTGTTAAATTCTTAGTGCCCTACGTATAGGAAAGGGTACAAGTTTTTATGCAAAGAAATGAGAGTTTGTTCCTTCTTTTCCAGCTCTCATTCACTTCAAGAGAAAGTTCAGGAAAGCTGCTGGTTCAGAATACCCAGAATTAAATGTTGCTAGCATGTCTTAAATTCTGACATGACATGTCTGTCATTTCTTGTTCTACAAGAAAGCTTATTGTTTAAAGGGGGTATAATTACATTTAAAAATCTGCCATGGTCCTGATCCATGGAAGGATAAAGTAGGATCTCCATATTAACTGGTGGGTCCCCACCCCATTTGTTTCTTTTTGCCAGGGGTCCTCCCTGTAGTCCTCCCCAAACTGCTATTTAAAAAGTGTGCTGAGTAGCTAATAGTATGGGGATGCTATTATGATATGAAAATACACACAAGCAAAACAGCATCACTGATCCCCATACATATAAAAGAGAAGATCAGATCAGGACTTACACGTTGCTTCCATTTCAGAATCCTGAATAAAACATTATTAACTCTGCTAAAGCTATACAATTCACATGAGTCCTTCTAATACAATTTATCTAGGTATATGTATTACCGTATATAAATTTTATTTGGATATTTCATCAGGATGCTAACCCATCATTTGGACCAAAGTAGATTTTTTTTTCTTGACACTTAAAAGAATGGATGTATTTTTATTTTAACAAAAAAAAACTGTATTAATTAGCATACATAACGTTTTGAGTGTGCTGAAACCATGAATGGCACGTATCTACAAGATTATAGCAACACAAGTTAATTGAAATAATTAGAGTATATTCTCAGTATTTAAAAAGGGCTGCACATTTGATTAGGTTAGAAAAGCCATTTCTGTTTAGCTCTGCATTGTTTTTTAAGGATTCTATTCAATAGAATCATTGTGGCTACTGAAAAGTTTCAGCAGATGAAGATGTTCAAACTTGAAACCTTTCCTTATTTTTCTGGTTGCTTTTTTTGACATTTGTGCACCAGAAGATTTAGTTAGGGGTGGGAGGGAAATTGGTAGAACCTCATTCTCAGGAAAAGACTTGAATAACTGATAAATGTGTTCCGTTTCAGTGTTGTAAAAAGTGTTGGAACTTAAAGACGGTGTTGAAATACCTGTCTCAAGTGTATACTTTATTATGTACCCCACACAGGAGAAAGTAAAGCAAAAAACAAAAAGAACAAAAGACAACTCCGTGCACTTCTCCCGTTGAACTGCTTGATTTGGAGAAGTAGTATTTCACTACAGTGTGCTTGTGTTCTTTATATAGAAGATGTACAGGAATGGGAAGTCCTTAAATAATTTAGAGAACAGTACTTTTTTAAATTATTAAAAGGCCTTAGGCATCAATGCATCTGGATTGTTTATCAACACTTTCTCAGAAATGCATTCAATATTTTACTGTAACTTATGTTCTTATATTTATGTATATTTGTTAAAACTGTAAAAAAAATCTGTTTACTAGAGGTACGTAGCTCAAACCTATTTGTGGCTAGCTGATTCCTACTGTTTGCATGTACATGGACCAGGCTATCTAAACCACCTTCTATTCTAGGCTTCTCCTCCTGTGAATGATATAGGGAACATTTATGGCACACCCATGTAAACATACATGTAAGATTGGAAAAAGAAAACCTGGCTCAAATGCATCTGTAGCTGGTGGAAAGATGCTTGGACATAAATTGAATAGACAAAAGCAGAAATCACATGAAAGGATGTATAATTAAACTATTCTTGCTAAAAGAGAAATGTAATTTTAAAATGTGTACCATCTACTGATTCATGTATGCCTGTCTACGCAGGGTGTGTTCTGAAATGCCACAACAGAGGATGTTGTTTTAAATTATTGAATGTATTGTGATTTTTGCCTACAGTTCAGAAAAAGGCGTCTGTGCAATGTCTAAAGGTAGAATGTGAAGAATGCAGTTACAGATTAAGACACGTGGGCTTGGAATTTTACTGCATACTAGGAAAACAAGGACAAGGGATTTTTTTTTCTTTTATGCTTTCAATTTTTCTAATGACAGTACATCTTCATTTGGGATCTTGTTTAGGAGAAAGACAAGCCTTTTGTGAAGAAGCCTGGTGTTTCTCAGTGACATTATCGGAACACACTGGTGGTTTCATCAGAGCTGTGTTGTTTTTATTGTTTATATTGCAAAATTTGCCAAACATCCTAATTTTCCAGGCCAGGTATTCAAACTCTGACAGTCATTGTGGCTACTGAAACCATTTTTGGATGACTGTTAGTTTTAAATTCTTTGGCTGTTTAAAGCCAAATGCTGTTTGTTTATAATTTTATGGGCACCGTCCATTGAGAAATGTACAGTGTCTTGTGTGCTTACATGTCCACTTTTGTGGAGTATTGCTACCTTGTTTTTTTCCCTCCAGAGGCTGTGCTGTACAATAATTGTCCTATAGCTGCTTACCTAGTACAGTGTAGTTCTTCCCTTCCATCTAAATAAAAAAGCATGGCACCAAACAGTGTTGTTATTTATCATTGGTACATATTTTCTTTAAAGTCTCTGCAGCCATTTCGTATACCAGTTGAGCAACCAGATCTCCTGGTGTGCTAGTTTGTGAGGCATTGTACGGGTCTCACCTCCCTCCACCCAAAGTGTCTTGTGGCACCCTTAAGCCTGAACTACACATTTGCAGATAACTCACTGATTTTTTTAATTTATTATTAATTTTTTGCATTAAAAAAGGACATGGCACAGCTGCTAGCCCACCAGTGCTGGGTAGTTTCCCAGCTACTAACAGCACTGGGGTAGGGGCAGCAGCTAAGAATCCTTGCCCATTCAGCATGTGGAGAAAATGGAGCTGCTGAAGATGCCCACCTTCTGGCCAGCGCCAAGGTAGCTGGGGAGCCTCCAAGCACTGGCCCGCTGGTGGCGCTGTTCTTGTTCAGGGCAGAAGGGGGACACCTTCAGTGTCTCTGTTTTTTGCTGCATGTCAGGAGAATGAGGACTCTTAGCTACTATGGGGACACTGATGCTTTTGATGTCTGGGAGGCTTCTGAGCATTGGCTGGCTGGTGGTAGAAACTACGTACGCTGTGGTTTTTAAAAATATGAAGTAGCACAATTTTAAAACTGCAGTAGGGCTTCATTGTGTGCAGCAACAGAAGTCTCTGCAAATTCAATGTGGATTTAAGACAATGTATAGTTATTGCCAAGGTCTGCTAGCAGGGAATTGGAGAGCAGGGGCAGACAGTATCTTGACAGGGCCAGATTTAGCTTCAGATTTGCCACCAATGGGATGCAGAGACATCTGTGTGTACTCCTGAAGGCCATTTAGTTCAGTGTTCTTGTCCCAGCAGTGACCAACTTGATGCCTCCAGTTGCTGTGTGTGTGTGAGAGAGAGAGATCTCACTGATGATGGAACAGCTTTCTCCATTGTACCTGCAGACAGCAGTGTATCTTAGAAAATGCAAGACAGGCTGTGTGGCACCTTTTAGCAACTGCCTCTCTTTCCCTAATGGTAGGCAGAAAATTTTACTTTACATGGGGATGTCACCAAACAGTATTTCTGTATAGAATTCTCTTTCTCCTTCCTAAAACATGTTGGAACACTTACTCTCATTGAGAAAAACACTCTTACATTTCTCTGTTCCCAGCTCACAATACTGGCCAATGGAGAAGGTCACAATTTAACTTCATGTCACAAAATGAGTGTTCCCCACACAGACACTAGAAATTACAAATATCTTCAGTATTATGAAAAGTTTTAAAATATATTGAAGAAAATGTCTTCATCTGCAGCACTGTGACTACATTAGCAAAGCATCTAGTGCAAGTCTGACAAAGCTCAGTAGCAAGTAGTATTTCATCATGTGTTTATTAGCCTACATCTTGATAGTAAGTCCTGGCAATACCTTTGAATGTAAACATATTTATGAATGTTCCCAGATGTCTATAATCATCCCTTCAATCAGTATCACTGGTTGTTTTGACATACCTTGAATATAACAGTACAAGAATTTGGATGAGAGATGCCTTATATAAATATCATTAAAAGTTTTGTAAGCAGTTAGTGCTCATTTGTGAACAATGTTCAACCGAAGTAATATTGTATGAAAGATTCTTTAATTAATAAGTAGATTGAAAACCAAACAGAAGAAGCCATGCTGGTCCATTAAAAAGTAGATTCCATTTTTGAGTTGTATCATTAGATTTTAGTAACAAACAAAACAAAAATAGTAAGCAAGCTTTCAGTTTCTCCAAAATTCAGCCCCCCATTTAGTGTTTTTGTTGTGTTTGGTACACCTCTAGAACTCCTGATTAGTGGTAATACTGGGTAGTAATGGTAGATGATGAAGCCCAAAGAATCTGGAGGGTACCAAGTTGCAGAAGGCTGTGTCAGGTTTTGTTGGATTCTGTAACCAATGGTCAATGATGATAGAGTTGCAATCATATTTTGTTTGCAGGGCACAAGATTTTCCACACCTAATCTGAAGGAACTGGTCTAAATTCACACAACCTGTACGAATTTTGAAATCTTATTAGTGTAAAACTATAGCTGGCTGGACACTTCACTGAGCTGGAGCACCAAGGAACTGGGAGTTTTATTCCCCCCCCCCCCCGTGCCTCTTGAGAGAAGAGCCAGGTTGTGTAGCCTTGGCCAAAAAGCTGCACAATCCCCGGGTGCACCCAGAAAAAGAGGAATCCCACTTCTGTGTATTTTAATATCTAGATAACTCTGAAAAGGGTCTCCACAAGTTAGAATTGACTTGATGGCACAAACCTGTTATTTATAAAGTGTAATAGCTGAGATGTGGAATATAATTACAGTGACGGCTGACAGGTTAAAAACATATGGTGTGGTAAAGAGGAAATCGGTCTTCTGAAAACCCTAACTGTTCTTGGTCGATATCTTGAATTAGAATATTGAGATGTTTTAGAATAAGGGGAGTAGAGTGCACAGACCATCCATTAATAAACTACAGAGCCCAAGACTATGCAGGGATGTTTTAGGAAGAGAAAAAATGATAAATAAAACTTTTTTTTTTACTTTTCTACTGTGCAGATCCTCTGCTGCCTTGGGTCCTTTTAAGGTGAAAGGCAAGGTAAAAATGTTTTAAATAAATAAATATTATATAGACTCCATTCATTCATTCATATACCACCCACTCCAGGTGGTTTACAACAAATAACAAAACAACAAAGTAACAAAATAGCAAATAAGAACATCAATACATAGGGGCAAAAATAAAAGATCATAAAGTGCACTGAGGATAAAATTACAATACAATAAATACAATTAAAAGCATAGAAAAATATAAAAACATGGAGCATGGCAATATGATAGAAGTTATATAATTGGACACTGTTGTATCAGAGGGCAAGGAGGACTCTAGCATGGAATCCCTCTTGGAGTATACATATGTAGAAAATAAATTTAAAAAGCTGTGGTTCAGGAGAGAAAAAAAATTCTCTTTCTCTTCCCCTAGTAAAATTCTCCAGTAGAGTCTAGTAGCACACCAGGATTTGTTTTATAGGCTGGATGGATCTGCAAACAAGATGCCTCTTTTGAAGGGCTGGGATTATACTGTAATATTTCATTGAAAATCCTGTTCCCTTAGCTATAAGTATAACATTAGTTCCTGACACAGTAAATTCGATAACTTCTGAGGTTTGTAGTTTTAAAAGAAGTAACCATGGTAGAAGCATATCAGACAAAGAAACAAAACAAACCTCTCCTGCCAAAAGGATACAAAATGTTGTGGCACCTTAAAGACTAAGTGTTATATTGTAATGTGAGCTTTCATGGATCAAGTCCACATCCTCAGATATTAAAGTGCACCTATATGACTGTCATATCTATGCATGGCCCCATGACTCAGGTGGGGATCTAAATAGCCGGCAAAGTGACGGTAGTTTATTAGGAATGAAATAGGCTACTGGGGTGTAAATAATTTCAGTCATCAGTGTGCGAGGTAACCATAGCATACTTGACACAAATGGCAAACTGTGGGGCCATGTATAAATATAATGATCATATTGTTTCACTTTAATATTTGAGAACGTGGACTCCACAAAGGCTCACATTAAAATATAACAGTTAGTCTTTAAGGTGCCACAATATTTTTGTCTCTTCTTCTTCTTCTTCTTCTTCTTCTTCTTCTTCTTCTTCTTCTTCTTCTTCTTTATTTGATATTTTGAGGTTCGGCAGGCTTATGAATCTTATCAGAACTATGACATACAATGTATTTTTTAAAATCTTACAGTTTAATAGGCAGAAATTATTCTATCTCACCTTCCATTGTTTATGTGCCCTTGAAGTCTATATAAAAAGAAAGTACCCAAATTTAAATTGCTGCTCTGTATTTTAAACAGTTCCTCAGAACTAGTCAGAGCAAAGAATCGTCAGGCAAAAATACAATTTTAAAAACACTTTGCCTATGCTGTAGAATGTATAGTACAGATATTTAATCAATTGAAAACATTTAAAGCTATTATTTCTAATTAATAATGGAGTTACTTTGATTTGAAGCTAGGAAGACAGCTTTGTATGGGTTAATTTTTAATTTTTAGTGAGGGTCACTATTAAAGTTTTTTTTAAAAGGCTTTGCTGAAGCAGTGGAAAATATGAAGAAAGATTGGGATCCCAAGACTTTCAGATGATAATTATATGCTCTGGTAACTAGTCAGAACCGTGTGCTGCAAAAAACAAGGAAAATGTGATGTTGATGATATGGTACTGGAGCCCAACTGTGACAAGCAGACAGCTGTCTGAGCACGACCTAATCTGAAGATTGGGGGGGGGGAACCTCTCAAAGGTCAGTAATGGCAGAAATAAGAAAAGGGGTGGATGAAACAACAGGTCAAAATGGAGAAAAAAATTGTCCTCCTTCTACACACATGTGCAGAGGGATAGAGAAAAAAAGAAAGAGAGGAATATGTCTTTTGTAGTTCAGTTCTTTGAAGTGCATGGTGCCATCAAGTGATAAGTGAATGGAATGCACTCTTTTGAACTCCCATTGTGTTTTATCAGTTTTATAATGTATAGCGGTGGATACACTCACTGCAGCAAACATGGTAGAACAGAAGTGGTACACCCAACCCTATAAATGCATATTATAACGAGAAACATGAGCAGAACTCCCCTGTGTGCATATGTGTGTTACTTTCCTCTCAGGATTATTCTGCGTTACCTTTGTGCCACATTCTTCATTCAAAGAGACCGGCCACAAGCAGTATACATGAGGTTTTATCTTGACAATGCGTTCTTTGATGTAGCCTACTTATTGTCAGTTTTCCTGCTCATCCAGTCCAAGAAAGCAATTGAAGTGTACATATATGCAAATGTACCTGAACGCTGCCTATGCCATACATTGCCATGAGGTGTGGTGCAGGAACAACAAACCTCCTCTTCCTCCACTGCACACTACTGAATTCCTGACCGTACTGCTTGTGTGATCCAACCCCGAGCTTAACAGGTGTAACATTTTACTAGAAATTAAAGAAAATTTAATTGATGGGCTTTCGCAGTGCCAGTGAATAAGTTTAATTTTCAAAAGATTAATCAATAATTATTTTTCCATGGCAAATAACTGTGATTAAAGTGGTTTATTGTCAGGTGACTCCTCAAAAAAAATTTATTCAGAAGGTTCCCAGCAATGCTTTCATTTGAAAGATACAAATAATACACTCCTACACCTCCCCTGAAATAAATCTATTCTGGGCAAAGAGATTTACCTCAGCAGATCCTCTCTATAAATCTAAGATGTGACCCACTTAGGTTCAGAGTTAGAATTATTTCTGAGGTGGTAAGCTTTGTTGGGTGTGGAACTGGTAAAGTCACTCCTTAAATACCTCATTTACCTTGCAAACACTATTTCAGTTGTGATAAATCAGTTCCAACTTGATGCTACATAACAACAAGAAACTTTGTTTAATGCAATTTACAATTAAAGCCCTATTCAGGCATTCAGCTGAACCTGGGGCGGTTTAAAAAGATGGTAGGGATGTGGACATGCACATAAGATCCTCTCCCAATGTTCCCGTTCACCCAGAAGTCATGTAGGTCATCACACATTGAGAATGGCGTTCTGTAGAGGAGATGGGAAGTTCACTCGGCTTGCAGAATTCCTGTGCTCCAGAGTTCTGCCTTATCAAAATGTGCCTATTCTCTCTGTTGCCAGACTCCACACTATAATGGACAGAGATCTAAGTGACTTCCTTGTGTGTGTGAAAAGGGGCTTTCTGGACAGGCTTGGTTTACATGTCACCCCAAGGCCAACATTTGTTTACCCCTCCAGGAGTCCAGGCAAACATCTTACATGGGTATCTTAAATGTTTACAGTGTCTTCCCCCAAAGAGAATGAAGATATCTGTGTTCATTATATATGTCCTGTATGATTAGTGAAAGATGGAATTAATGTTTGGTAAACTGAAGAAATAAAAAATGGTGGTGATGACTGGCTTCTGTTGTTGTTGATGGGCCAGAAAATACAACAACCAATGATGGACAGAGCCAGACGAAGAATTAGGGCCTCAAATATAGACAGACATTCTTTCTGATACATACACATATACAAATAGGCAGGTAAGCATTTACACAGAGAGAGAGAGAGAGAAAGAGAGAGAGAGAGAGAGAGAGAGTCTTTGCCTTTGGTAAGGTGTCAAACAGAACCAGGCATGCTGGAGGTAGGTGGGTCAATGGCCCATTTGCCCTAATGGATAAGCCTATGTTGCAAAATGATTTAATAATATAACAGAGTGCCTCAGTTTGTATCCTTGATAAATAAGGGCCCACAAGAGACAACAGTTCTATCAAACTTCCTACCACAGATTTGTTCCTGTTGTGTCCTAATTTTCTTACCATATGACAGGGTTAAACAGTTGCTATTATTGGCTCCACAGCTTATCATCAGCTGGTTTGTCCACATAAGTTTTAAGATGTATGTATAAACACACATATACACGTGTTTGTGTGTATGTGGGGTAGGTTGTATCATAAGAAAGGAGAAAACTACTGTATAAAGAAACAAAGTTTCAAATATTTATTATATTAATCTACAGACTGAACTTAATTGTTGAGGCCTTTTATATGGTTACGTGGGAGTGGACACCTAAATTACAAGTGTGATTATGCACAACTGATCAGCTCATTTTAGTACACACCTACAGACTCACTGTCTGTCATCATTACTAAGCAATCCAGCTTTGAAAATCATTGCAAATATGTCACAGTTTTATGTTCTTTGTCTTTCTAGAATAAATCAGTTTAAGACAATAAGCTTGTCATTTCAATTGGACACATTGGTACTGCTTATCATCTCCTGAATCCCCTTAAGTGATAGCAGTTAGGATTCTGAGAAACTATGGCTAACAACCTGTTCAATATTTAGGTGTGTGGAATTCCAATGGTGAAAACTGCTACAGCAGTCTAATGAGATGCCAGTCATGTGCCTTAAGTGTGACCATCACCTCCTACTACTGAACGTACTGTTGAATCCTTATTTGCTGTTGTTATCAGCTGTCAAGTCGCCTCCAATTTATGGTGACCCTATTAATGAGCAATCTACAAAATGATCTGCTCTCACCTACCCTGCTCAGCTCTTGTAAACGTACGCCTATGGTTTTCTTAGGGAGCCAATTCACCTTGTATTTAATCTTCCTCTTCTCCTGCTGCCTTCCACCTGTCCTAAAATTATTGTGTTTTCCAGAGTATCCTGCCTTCTCATAATGTGCCCAAAGTAGGACAGCCTCATGTTCAACATTTTTGCCACCATAGATGGTTCAGGCTTGATTTGCTCTAGCACCCATTTGTTTGTCTTTCTGGCAGTCCAGGATATCCACAAAGCTCTCCTCCAACACCACATTTCAAATTAATCTCTTTTTTTCTGTCAGTTTTCTTAACTGTCAAACTTTCACACCAATTACATGGGATTGGATATACAAGAATGTATATGATCTTGGTCTTGGTCTCCAGTGACACATCCTTACACTTGATTATCTTTTCTAATTCCTTAATTCCTGCTCTTCCAAGTATCAATCTTCTGATTTCTTGGCTGCAGTCTCCATTTGGATTGATTATTGAACCAAAGTATACAAAACATTTCAATTGTTAATGCTAAAGTTGTATAGTTTTTCTGTATTCATTATTTTTGTCTTCTGAACTTTCAACTGCAGTCCTGCTTTGGTATTTTCTTCTTTCATTTCATTAGAAGTCATTTCAAGTTATTGCTGCTTTCTGCCAGTAAGATGTTGTCATCTGCACATCTTAAATTATTGATGTGAAGTACAAAGGGAAGGGACTAGATAGCAGTTTGAGATTGATAAACAAATAGTCAAGGAACAACTTATTGCTTTGAATGAGATCAGATCCCCAGGGCCAGTTGAACTGTATCCAAGAATATTGAAGAAGCTGGCTGAAGAGATCTCAGAAACTCTGTCTATTATTTTCTTGAAATCATGGAGGATGGGTGAAGTGCCAGATGATTGGAGGAGGGTTAACATTGTCCTTATTTTCAAAAAGGGCAGATGGCAGAAACCTGGGAACTATAGACCAGTCAGCCTGACATCAAGTCCAGGGAAAATTCTGAAGCAAATTATAAAGCTATCACTCTACAATGCAGCAATAACTAGACATCCACATGGATTTGTCAAGAAAAATCCTGCCAAACTAATCTTATCTCATTTTTTGATCAGGTAACCTCCCTGGTAGAAGGTGGGAATGTTGTAGATGTAATAAATCTTGACTTCAGCAATGTCTTTGACAGGATGCCTCATGATATTCTGGTTTGCAAGCTAAGTGGGTGTAGCACGACTATCAAGTGGATATACCGTTGGTTACAGAATTGTACACAGAGAATGTTTATCAATGGCTCCTCCTCAAACTGGGAGAAGGTGACAAGTGGGTACCACAAGGCTCAGTCTTGGGCCCGGCGTTCTTCAACATTTTTATTAATGTATGAAGGAGTGCAGGGAATATTTACCAAATCTGCAGATTACACAACATTGGGTGGAATAGCTTATACCTTGGAAAACAGAAACAAAATGCAAACATTTTTGATAGACGAGTACTGGACTGAAAACAACAGAATGAAATTTTACAGGGATAATTGCAAAGTTCTACACCTTGAGGGAAAAATTCAAATATACAGTTACAAAATGAAGGATACTTGACTGAGTTATACTATGAGTGAAAATGATCTTGGATAAATATGGGCACTTTGTATTTGTATCCAGAGATATGAAGTATAAACCACTGTACCACAGGTGCCGCGGTGGTCCAATTCCCACCCCTAGAACCAGCCAGACCACTCGCTGGGCTCCACACGGTTCTTGGGTCCATTTTCGGCAGCAGCACACCAACCCTGGCAGAAGTCCAGCTGGCCTGTCTCCACACTCAGCTGACTACTCATCAGCTGAGTGACAAGGCTCCCCATCCCACCTCCACGTTAAAGTGGTTGGTTGCACGGGGAGGCAGAAAGGGGCCAGCCAGGCTCTTACCAGAATTGGTGCATCACCACCAAAGACAGGCTCCAGTGTCATGAGGAGCCTGGTGAGTAGTCCAGCTGGTTCTGGGGGTAGGAATTAGGCCACCATGGCCGGGATTTGTATTTCATATTTTTACATATGAATACAAAGTGCCCAAGTCTATCTTGGAATTGTTGTATATCATACATTGAATATGAGCCAACAGTGCAATGTACAGTATATCACAGAAGTGAGTACACCCCCTCACATATCATAAACATTTTAGTATATCTTTTAACGTGACAACACTGAAGAAATGACACCTGGCTTTAATGTAAAGCAGTGAGTATGCAGCTTGTATAACAGTGTAAATGTGCTGTCCCTCAAAATAACGCAACACGTAGCCATTAGTGTCTAAACCACTAGCAACAAAGGTGAGTACACCCCTAAGTGGCAATGTATACTCACTGCTTTACATTGTAGCCGAGTGTCATTTCTTCATTCATGAAATGTAAGGGGGTGTGTTCACTTCTGTGATATACTGTAGCTACAAGAAAGGCCAATACTATTGTAAACTGTATTAACAGAAGGATAATCTCCAAGTCCTGTGAAGTACTGTATTATTCCCCCTCTGTTCAGCACTGCTTAAGCCTCATCTAGAACACTGTGTCCAGTTCTGTACACTACATTTCAAGAAGGATGCTGACAAATTGGAACAAATTCAAAGGAGGGCAATAAAGATGCTCAAGGGGCTGGAAACTACGCCTTATGAGGAATGACTGAAAGAACTTGGCATGTTTAACCTTGAGAAAAGAAGACTAATGAGATATATGATAGCACTTTTCAAATATTTGGAAGATTGTGGTACAAAGGGGGCCAGGATCTGTTCTCAATCATTCCAGAATGCAAGGCATGTAATAATGCGCCCAAGTTAAAGGAAGCCAGATTTTGGCTGAGTATCAGGAAAAACTTCCAAACTGTTAGAGCAGTACAGCATCTGAACCAATTATCTCAATAGCATCGAGCAGGGGGTTGGACTCATTGGCCTTATAGGCTGCTTCCAACTCCACTATTCTATGATTTTATGTTTCTTCCACCAATTTTCACTCCTATATCTGAATCTAGTGCTGCTTTCCGTATGATACATTCTGCATACAGATTGAACAAATAAGGGAATAAAATGCACCCTTGTCTGATACCTTTGCCTACAGGAAACCATTGTCTCTCCATACTCTGGACTGAACATTTGATGCCGAGGAGAAAAGGTGTAGAAGTACCGCTAAGGACATGTTCATACAAGCATATGCAATATTATTTGTTAGTCCTGTGTGCATTGTATAAAACTATCTCAGTGACTACCTCTGGAAAAATATAGCCCAAGTTTAAAATATTGAAGTGAAAAGATAAAATAAAAGGCATACGTAAATTGCAGGTTTAGGGTTAACACTCACAGGATACATACACTACACACTTAAACTGATTTGATAAATACACTTCAGCCCTAAAAACTACATAATATTTCTCTTTATTACCATATAATGCTACAAATAATAACAATACTATATAAGGATTAATACAATATAATAATAACATATTATATTATATTATATTATATTATTATTATTATTATTATTATTATTATTATTATTATTATTATTATTATTATTATTATTATTATTATTATTATTATTATTATATTATTATTATTATTAAATTACATCATAATAATGTATGGATATGCATAGGAATCTCTTCAGCTTTTGGCTGAAAACAATTATCAAGATTCTTTTACACATTACTGCTAAAGTGGTATAAGACAAAATATGCATATGTACATGCACACACACATATAATTAAAGGAAAAAGCAAAACACAGGCCTGGAAACACGGAAAGTAAGAGAGAAAGAGAAGTGTCTCATAGAAAGCCACAGGCTTTGACAGCCTCAAAACCAGGTCCTTGTCAACAGGCACAGAAAAGCAGTCATGGAGGAAAGTTTGGAAGAACTTGTCTCTTGCAAGCAGCAGCTTAGAAAGCTTGCCTCACATTTCATGAAAGGGATGGATCCAGACTACCCTGTTTCATAAACTAATGTTTAGACATGAATGCTACTGGTCAGACAAGTTTTAACCTGCCTCAGCAAAGGATTGTTACAAGATTATTAACCAAACAAATTACCTCAGTTTTTGCATATGAGGGGAAGAGAGGCATGCTACATAAGATTTTAAAATATCACTTTGATAAACTGTCTGCATGCACATGCATATTCTGCCAAGTTTAGTTTTTAAAACTACACACACACATGTACACATCAATTGACTTAAAACTGCTGAATGCATCCTTGGAGCACACAGAGCATCCATTCCTAACTGGAATCTCTAGAGATCAGCAGTAAGAGTTAGGAATAAACAGACTTAGCCTACTGAGGTAGTTTTTTGGGTGACAAAAAAATAACTCAAACCACAAGTACACTCTTGAATTAAATCAAGAGCTGGTTCATTTTTTTTTTTTTAAAGAAATTGATATAGCACCACATAGTTTTGTATCAATGTGAGCATCCTCATGGAAGTTGGCTTTTTCCAACCTCCAGGAACTCTGCAGAGCCAAGAGGGAGGGTGCCGTCCCGCATTCCAGCAATGGGGAGTTTCCAGGAAGTGGCATCAATCCAGGGAGGGGAGGAGAGCAGGTTCCTAGCAAGACACGAAGCTGCCCACACCCCATAGCTTTAGGGCTCCCTTTGACAGCCTGCCAGAGGAGGTTGGGAGAGCAAGAATTGTGAGTTTTAGCACAGCTGCGGGGGTGACAGCAGCAGCAGCCTATCCCCAGTCTCCTCACTTTTGTAATATTTAATTTTTAATATACGTTTTGAACTTGCTTTTAAAAATGAAAGTATACATAAACTACACAAAATTTGAAACAGCAACTTCCCTCATGATTTATAGTATGCTTGCTAGAGGAGGGCAGAAACAAAAACAGTTGGGATATTGCTACAGTCCTTCTGTGCCAAAATATTTGGAAGGGTTGTAAAGGACTTAATGAAATGGTGAAACAAAAGTGTGAGGGAGTACAACACATACAACAGAGAAACATACACACCCTTTAATCTCTCAGGTAAACTAATGTTGCCATGCCCACTTCACCAAATGAAGATTAGAAAGCTATCTTTCAGTGTTCAGACTTTTGCTTTATAAACATGTTGCCTGCATGTTTTCCAAAAGATGGCCCCTGTATCTGTACTTCTTCAAACTTAAAAAAGGGTCTCCATTTTTACCATCAGACACAAGATCCCCTTGCAAGCATGATTCTGATAAGCCTGTTCGTCCAGTAAGGAGTTAACAAATTATCTTTAACAGTAAGCTAATTGATTGACAAGGTCAAAAGTTCAGAAGCCCCAGAGTTGGAACTGATTTCCCCTTTGAAAAGATATGTGAGGAGACTGTTCAGTCTCAATATCATGAGATAATGTTTATTGAAGATAGATGGCAAAGTATGGAACAAAATAAAAAGCCAATCCATTAAATCAAAAATAGATCCTCATTATTTTGTATGATTTTTGATGCAAACCTCCCTAAGCCACTGTCATATCATAGATCACATTTGCACCCACAAACTACACCACAGAAATTTTCAGTTCTGCAGTTCATAGTTTTGCATTGGTGCAAAAATGTTGTTATGAGGCATGGATCCTCACGGATCCACATGATTTTCATGTAGAATCACCCCCAAGCCACTACTTCATCAGAGGTCCCATCTGTACCCACACACCGCAATACAGAAATCATGGGTCTCTAAGTGCATGCCTTTGCTGTGGTGCAAAAATGGCAATCCAAGGGGTGGATCCTCATGGAGCCACAATATTTTTATGCGGAATCTGTCCCCAAACTACTGCCAAATAGTAAGTCACATTTGTACCTACAGACTACAACATAGAGATCATGTCCTTCAGAGCATGCCACTGCAGTGGTGCAGAAATATGGATCCCAGTCATGGATCCTCGTGGACCCACATGATTTTGATTAAAGATCATCCCCAAACCACTGTCCAATCATATGCCCCATCTGTGCCCACAGACTACAACACAGAAATTATGGATCCAGTGCATGGCTTTCAATATCATCAATCATGGTATCCTTCTGGGCCATTTCTCTGGGATGGGACTCGGAGGCACTGTTTTACAGTGGCTCCAGTCCTTTCTGGAGGGGAAAACTCAGAAGGTGGAGCTTGGTGACTCCTCCTACTCAATGCCCTGGCCATTGGCCTGTGGTGTTCCTCAGGGTTCTGCTTTGTCATCCATGCTTTTTAACATCTGCATGAAACTGCTGGGAAAGATTGTCCGGAGTTTTGGGGTTTGGTGTCACCAGTATGCGGATGACACCCAACTATATCTCTCCTTTCCACCTAATTCCAGATAAGCTATCTTGACTCTAAACCAGTGCTTGGCATCAGTAATGGGCTAGATGAGGGCAAACAAACTGAAACTTAATCCAAACAAGACAGAGGTGCTTCTGGTTAGTCGGAAGGCATATGAGGGAATAGGGATACTACCTGTGCTGAATGGGGTTACACTCCCCCTGAAAACTCAGGTCCACAGCTTGGGTGTACTCCTAGATTCATCCCTAAGCTTGGATGCCCCGGTTTCGGCGGTGACCAGGAGTGCATTCACACAGCTAAAGCTGGTGTGCCAGCTGCGCCCATTCCTTGGGATGTCAGATCTGGCTACAGTGACACATGCCTTAGTTACATCCTGTTTGAATTACTGTAACACGCTCTATGTGGGGCTGCCTTTGAAGACAGTTCAGAAACTTCAGCTGGTGCAAAACTCTGCAGCCAGACTACTGACTGGGGCCAGCTACAGGGAGTATTTAACACACCTGTTACAAGAACTGCACTGGCTACCAGTCCGTTTCTGGGCCCAATTCAAAGTGGTGGTCATTACCTATAAAGCCCTATACGGTTTGTGTCCAGGCTACCTGAAGGACCATATCTCCCTATCTTATCAGCAATTAAGATCAGCAGAGGAGGCCCTCCTCTCAGCCCCATTGCCAGCACAAGCACAGCTGGTGGGGACACAGGAGAGGGCCTTCTCTGAGGCAGCTCCTAGGCTATGGAACGCTCTCCCTCGGAAGATCAGGATGGCCCCTTCCCTTTTCTCCTTTCAAAAAAAAGCTAAAGAACCATCTCTTCAGGCAGGCTTTTAATAATTATAACTGAATCCCTGAACCCCATTTTAGCAGATAACTTTAATCTTTTTTATGTTTTAATGTTTTACTCTTTTAATTGTATTTTAAATCATATATTGTTTAATTTATCTTTTAATATTTAAGTTTTTTGTGGTCACACAAAGTTTATATATATGTTTATTATATGTTATACACAGGACTTTTTAAAGTATTTATTTAAGGACAGGGTAGGGAATACAAAAAGTAAGAGGGAAGAGGGAAGAGGGAGAAAAAGGATAGGGGGATAGGAGAACACAGAGTATACCATAATCCAATCAATTCATATTACAATAACAAATCAGCTTTTTGCTTTTTCACAGTTTGATTACCCTCCTGCTTTCATCTTATCATTTAATTTTAGTTTAATTCTATGTTACTCCAAGACTATCTGGTAACTGCAGCCATTTATACAATACACCCCATCACTCTGTTTCCTTTTGAATTGAACAGTCTTTCAGCCCATTTGACAGAATATCCATTTTTGTCACTTCCCATATTTTCACAATAAGATTCTCTTGTTTCAGTGCCTCTTTCTTGAGATTTTTAACATAGAGTGGGCGGCATATAAATCAAATAAATAAATAAAATAAATAAATAATGCTTTTTAATTTTGAACCCTATGAAAGCTTGGCTTTCATTCAGAAATTGATGGTTGCTCTGCTGGATTCCAAAGCCTGGTCTGCTTACGTAGTTGCCGCAGCAACATGGTTCTGAGCCAGCCCAGGTCTACTGGTCATTCGTGCTCTGGACTGGGTCGCTGATAGAAGCAGCTTCAGGTCTCTCCTGCTGCTGGCTCTTGGTTTGGCAAGATTTTTGCTTCAAGCAGGCTCTCCAGCATTAGCACATCATGGCACTGAGAAGAATATCCAAAGCACTCACAGCAAGTGACCAGGAGGGTTTGTGGGGTAGAATTGGGGACAAAGATCGGCATCATTTTGTTCCTAGCACCCAGCCAGCACAGTGTAGTCTTAAAATAGGAGGAGAGGAGAAATCCCAGCCACTCGTGCTGTCACTTTGCTAGTTTGTTAGTTGTTGGAGCATGGGGGTGGGTGGGTTCTGGTCTCGAACCTATAATCATATAAAAATAATTGCTACTGGAGCCCTTTAAAAGTGGAAAAACCAATTTTTAACACGCCCCGAAAACCCATCAATGTCCTGGGGTTGCATTTTGCCTATCCTGGTATAAAGGCCACTTTTTCAGATCTAGGAAAGGGGTCACCAGAATCGAAAAAACACACTTCCTTGGCTATATATCAAAGCAATAACCTGGCTTTCACTGAGTGAAACACCTTTGTGGGTGTTTTAAATGGATGGTTTGAATGTGGTTTTGGTGTAGCTCTTATTTACTGGTTTGTTTGTTTTTTGGTGCAGTATATGTATGCTTACCTTTTTAATATTTATATACTTACTGTTGTTAGGCTTAAATATCATGTTTTAATTAAGGAGAAAAGTGGGGTAAAAATATTTCAAATAAATAAAATAAAATAAAATAGGGATTTTCAAAACAGTCCACAAAAAAGCTCCAATGTTGTGAACAGACTGTGAGGGGAAGTCTGAAAGCAAGGAGGGAAAGAAGAAGGAACATGTCTAGATTGGTGAGCATTGGATAGGATTTTGTCCATATGTTAAAAATGGAAAGAAACCAATGTTTCAAGATGAATCAGAGGTATTTTGCAAGAAGTTACTTATCAGTGCCCAAATACACCTCTCATAACTTGATCATCCAGTCATGGGTCTTCAATTAATCAATTAATTCAGCTGATCATGAAAACCCAACATGGGTTAAAAAGCAGATTTATTTTTAATTGAAAAATAAACCTACATTAAAAACATCATAATTCACAAAAGAAAGACAGAGTTAAGAAAAGGAAAAATATAATAGTTAATACAGACTAATATCTCTTAATCTACATTAGGCATCCTTCAGTCTCGAGAGACTATGGTAATGTGCTCTGAACGGAGGACTTGGAACAGTGTCTAGTGTGGCTGAGAACACCAATTCAAGAGTGACAATCCCTTCCACACTAAAGACAAATACAATCTGTCCCCTGTCCAGCTCCCTGATTTTGCTGGGTTTGGGACTGCCTCTTTGCTTCGGCCTGCTGAACAAGTGTCTCTTCAAATTGGGAGAGGCCATGATGCACTGCCTGCCTCCAGGCTGAACGCTCAAATGTCAAGGTTTTCCATCTGTTGAGGTCCATTTATAAGGCATTCAGTTCCTGCTTGCAGATATCCTTGTATCGCAGCTGTGGTCGCCCTCTGGGGCGATTTCCCTGTAGTAATTCTCCATACAGGAGATCTTTTGGAATCCGACCATCAGCCATTCTCACGACGTGCCCAAACCAACGTAGACATCACTGTTTCAGTAATGTATACATGCTAAAAATTCCGTCTCGTTTTAGGACTATTCTGTTTGGAACTTTGTCCTGCCAGGTGATACCAAAAATGTGTCAGAGACAACGCATATGGAACGTTTTCAGCTTCCTCTCCTGCCATGCACAGAGGGTCCAGGACTCACTGCAGTACAGGAGTGTGCTCAGGGCACAGGCTCTATAGACCTGGATCTTGGTATATGCTGTCAGCTTCTTATTAAGCCATACTCTCTTTGTGAGTATAGAGAACATGGTAGCTGCTTTGCCAATGCATTTATCCAGCTCAACATCTAGGGAGAGAATGTTAGAGACTGTTGAGCCAAGGTACACAAAGTCAGGAACAACCTCCAATTCTTGTGTGGAGATGGTAATAGAGGGAGGTGAGTCCACGCCCTGGCCGATGACTTGTGTTTTCTTCAGGATGATTGTTAATCCAAAGTCTTGGCAGGCTTTGTTGTTCCCTACATTTCTCCTGCAATTGTCTGAGGGAGAATACCATGTCAGTGGTGGATCTATTAGCTCGAAATCCAAACAGTGATTCTGGATAAACTCTGTCTGCAAAGCACCTGCAGCATCTTCAGTACAACACAGGCAAGCAGCTTCCTTACAACGCTAAGAAGAGAGATGCCATAGTAGTTATTGCAGTCACCCCTGTCTCCTTTGTTCCTATACAATGTGATGATGTTTGCATCCTTCATGTACTGGGGTACTCCACCTTCCCTCCAGCAAAGACAAAAGACTTCATACAGTTCGGTGGTAATGATCTCTTTATAGCACTTCAGCACTTCAACAGAGATGTTATCCTTTCCAGGTGCCTTGTCGGAGGCGAGAGAATCCAAGGCCCCTTTTATTTCTGCTAAAGTTGGTTCGCTGTCCAACTCTTCCAGGACAGGGAGGCACTTGATGTTATTTAATGCTTCTTCAGTTACTACATTCTCTCTAGAATATAGCGCAGAGTAGTGCTGCACCCAGTGTTCCATCTGCTGTGCTTGGTCCTGGATGATCACACCTGTAGCAGACTTCAAGGGAGCCTGCTTGATACCGTCATACATTCCCTTGATGTTACCTGTGTCCACTGCTATCTGTATCTGAGAGCAGAGCTGAAGCCAATAATCGGTAGAACATCTCCTGGCAGTCTGTTGGACTTGGCTACGAGCAGCTCAAAGAGCCTGCAAGTTGTACTCACTAGGACAGGCTTTGTATGCTGCCAGGGCTCACTTCTTATCCTCAATGGCTGGCATCAACTCCTCCGAATGGGCCTCGAACCAGTCTGACGTCTCTTTGGTCTTCTTGCCAAATGTGGACAAGGCGGTGTTATAAACAGCGTTCTTGAAATGTTCCCATCATTCAGGTGCATTTGCATCAGTCGGGCCTGAAAGGGTTTCCTTAAGTGCTTGGGCAACTTCCTCCACTTTACTTTGATCGGGAGTCTTGCTGATGTCAATATATGGTCTTTCTTCCTTTTTCGTGTGATACAATCTCTTTGCTCGCAGTTTTACTCTACTACACACCAGGGAGTGATCAGTATTGCAATCAGCACTCTGGTAAATGCATGTGATCATAATAATAGGAAGGCTAGTGAGGATCAAATGGAGCTGATGCCAATGCTTGGCTCTTGGATGTCTCCAGGAAACTCTGTGTTGAAGTTTTGTATTAAAGAACGTGTTGCTGACACAAAGACTATAATAGCAGCAAAACTCCAGCACACGTTGGCCATTTTCGTTCATCATGAACGATGAACCTCTTAATCTACAACTATTCTTATTACTAACATTTACTGCTCCCCACTACTGGGACTATTTGAGATACCTGTTGTTGCTGCTGCTGCTGCTGCTGCTTTCTCTTTCTCATTACAAAACCCCTTGTCCCTTTCAAAATTGCTAATTTTCTGGTGCTAGCTCCTGACCTTTCCCTTTCACTGGAACAAGTGTTATAAAATCCCCCCCATATTGCTAAATTCATTCATTTTCAACAATCCTTTTTAAAATTTTAATCTCACATGTCAACTTATCATTAATGGCTACATTTCATACTTTATATCATTCACTTAATTGAAAATTAGATTTAACTTTCCATATTTCTTTTGCTATAATTAGTCTTGCCGCAACTACTAAATCTGTAATTAATTCTTTTTTCAACCATCCAAAATTCATTCTGAGTTTCCCTGCCGACATTCTGTCCCCACCATCCTTAAACAAGCTTGTGCAAAGGGGTGTAAACCAAATCCATTGGTCCCAGTAATAACAAAAAGAGGGATTTCCCTGGAAAAAAGAGGACACTAGTTCCTATCCAAAGAGACCTCTGGGTAGTGTGGGCGGCATATAAATTGAATAAATAAATAAATAAATTATGAGGGTGGGTTTTTTTTGGGGGGGAATAGGAATGCGCATCCAACATACATAAGCAGATCTATTTAAAAATAAAAATAAAGAACATACCACTACAAGCCCAATTTTATAAATGTGGGAAGAATATCAATGTCACTCCAAGGGTCCCCAAAAGCAGATTTTTTAAAAAACAGAGGGCTAGAGAATAAGAGCCAATCATAGTTCAAATGACGTGGCTAACACAGATTTTTTAGGAGGGAAACCTCTTGATAGCAAATGGAGCCATAGAATTATTATTATTTTAATTCAAAAAGGCAGCCAAGTATTTTTTTTTTAAATTAAAAAATATGGGTAGCCCAAGCAAGCCCCCACCCTTTGCTAAAAGTGGCAGGAGGAAATTGCCACCACTTATAAAACAAATGTAATCACAGGGGTTTTTTTTTAACTTAAAAAGAGGCCCAAGCATTTTCAAAGTTAAAAAAAAAACTAGGCCAAGTAGGTACCTATCCATTTTCTTTTGAAGGGTGGAAGGAGGATTGTTGCAACCCATAAAACAGGGTTTCTTTCCCTGTGTTTTGAGATGCCCCAGTACAACAGAGGGAAGCTTCTTCCAGATCTTTAGGGCAGCCAATGGGATGTGGGGGGAGGAGGTTCTGGGTCCCCATAACAAGCATCCAAAGGAGAGGAAGGAGAAGGATAAAATTCAGCACATACCCCCATCTCCTAGGACCAAACTGCTACTTCTTCACTCAGTCATGGACAGGAATGGGATTTTGGAAAGAGATAACCTGGGTCAGTTCAGAGTTAAGTCCATTGCAATCTCTTGGCAGTGATCTAAGTGGGTGCAAACTCCACCCAAACAGAGAGACACTCACAACATTATATTTTTTTTGCTCTTCTTTCTCTCTTCCAGCATGTCCAGAGGTGGTGCTTGTGTTCCTGCTCTGCAGGCGCCCCAAGAGAGGACAACCCTGCTCCTTTACTTGCAAGTGGTGACCCCAAATAGCTGACACATTGCCATCACAAACATTTCCTATAGCTAAACAAAAACCAGCTCCCTGTCCTCAAGGAGCATCCAGCCACATAGTTTAAAATCAGCAGAAAAAGGGAAGGAAGAGGACACAAGTGTAGGAAGTGATGAATGGAAAGAAAACTCAGGATTGCTCATACTTCCTTAGCTTTGCGAGAGATGCAGAGCACTTGGGAGGTGATGAACAGGAGGGTCAGCCACAGGTGATGCCAAACTCTGTGGTTGACATCTGTAACTGAATATGGTCGGGCTCGGAGGATCTCCTCTCATTTCCTCTTCAGAGACATGGATCGATGCTCCTTTGACAACTGGGTTCCAGGTAAGCCCTGCAGCTCCCCCATATTGTGGTCAGTGTGTGGCTGGTCAGCTGTGCCTCATTCCAGCAAAATCTCTCAGAGGATAGATGGAGGTTTCTAGGAGAGAAACCAGTACTTTCTAGGAATGATCATAGGTTGGCTGCCAGCTGACATGAGGAACTTAAGGGGGTCTGTCAACATTTGCCATCTACTGAGTCATGGGCAGGGGGAAGAGACTTTAGTCTTGGATTGCATGCTTCAGATTGGTAGCCGCTCTCCAAAATGTCCCCTCCAAAGTCTTCCAGAAATGGAGATCTGAGGTACCTGACTCCTATTTTTTCATATCCAGAGATGCCACATATCCCAGGAATTCATTACCAAGTAGGTGCCCTTCCTCTGTGCAGCAGTGAGAGACCCTGCACAGATGTGGCCTTGTGTAAAAAACAGAATCTGGGCACAGCTTCTTTTCATACTGAGGAGCTGTCCAAATCCCCTCAAAGGCACACTTATAGAAGGTTCAGGAAATTCCTTTTTTATTCCTAAATGTGATCTTGCCCAACAGAGCTTTGTAAATGCTATTTTTTGGGGGGTGACATTCCCCAACCCCCAATTTGGCTCAGAAATACTAGAAATCATTGTCCAAAAGAGTAACTTTTACAAGCTGTAGGTATGTAGTGACCATTTCTGTTGGTTGATCTCTGGAACTCAACACTTACGAGTTGCTGGAGAGCAAAGGATAGGAGGTGACGGTGGTCTGCATGGCCTGCTCGAGACTTTAATGGGGCACCTCTGGAAACAGGAATCAGGGATAGTTGCTAAAGCCTGATTTCATCTCATGGGGCTCTTATGCTTTCAGTTTCTGTCCTGCTGTGTCTTCTCATCCCAGTGTCACTAAGCAGCAGCAACAGGAGCACAAAGAGGAGGAGCTGCTGAATGAGATTAGTCCAGTGGAGTCTACAGCATCCTGGGTAAGGAATGAAAGGATGTCTTCTCTCCCAGTAGGATGTCTCCTTTCCCTCCCATTCCACAGCATGCTGCATGATGGCTAAAACTGTGCTTAGTGAGGCAGGCTTAAATTCAGGGCTTACCTACATATTGTATGTGCAAGCAGGCAATAATTCCTGTTCCTAGACCCCAAGAATGTGAGTTGGGATGTTGCTACAGAGAGATGCCAGCAACCCACTGCTTCTCCCTCTAAATGTTGCTTCCATCCAATACTGCAGGATTCTAAAGTTTGTTTCAAGTATGAACCATGCATATGGGGGGGAGAAACTGGATAATGGGTGACCTTGCACTGGAAAACAAGGCTCTTGGAGGAAGATGAAAGCATCTTTCCCTTGTTCTTGTGGCTTCTCTATCCATTTGGCCCTATCAACATTACACTCACACCAAGTGGCAACGCACACAATGTACAGGAAGGATCTTTCCAGAGAATTATGTGGATATCTCTTGTCTGAAGAGGCCTCCCTTGTTTTAAAGGGGAAACCAATTTTATCCAGAGACAGCAGGGGAGACCTTTTGGACTGAAGAGGCAGGTAGGCTTCAGGGTGAGTATCTTAACTTCCAGTTTGTTATTCTCTTTAATTTACAGGATTTGCTGGATGTGGAAGCCCCAGACAGCAGATGGAGCAGCCTTGAGGACTTGGTTTCTGACTGCTCATCTGCTTTAGAAAAGTTAATCAGCTGAGGGATAGGAAGGCGTGCCCTGGTTTGGCCCATATACACCCACAGACTTCCCCTCTACATAAGAGCTAGGGCAACGGCAAGTGGCAGATGATTTATGCCCAGTTTTCTAGCTCCATCACTAGAAAGACTGCTGGCGCTTGGCCAACCTTATTTCAGCTAGCATGGTAGGTGTCTTACACCCAGTTCATGCATACAATAAGGAAAGGGAGCTCTTGTATTCAAAGACAGTCTACCTTTGGAATGAGGAAAGGACAAAGGTATTGCTTGGAACCTTCCTGAAGAGACCAGGCTGGCCACAGCTGGCCTGGAAATGGTCCAGTCTAGCAGGAGTTGCCTTAAGATTTCATGTTCTAATCTGTTGTGCGGGCTATTTCTCCTCATCTTCTGGTGGCACCTCCTAATCTTGCCAACACGAAGACAGAAGAAGAGTCAAGCCTTTGGATATGTTAGGCTTGTCTTTCTCCTATAGTATAAGAAAATGGCAACCTCTAAGAACTAGTGTCTGGGCTGCAGCACATTCTTCACTGCAAAGTGATATATGGGAGGGGCCAATGGATTCTGATAAGTACCAAAGAGGAAGAGGGATTTCACCCACCCCTTGCCAAATGCTTTTCCTTCCAGATATTCCTAGCTCAGCACCATTTCCCCTCCTGCTATACAGGAGGGTCAGAAGTGTGGGAACCTTCACTCAGGTAAGCCAGTGACATATATGAATGCAGAACATAGTTCCCAGAATCTCCCTGCTACCATGACCCATAGAGTTTGATTTTTGAGAATTGTGTTCCAAAGAGCATGGAGGCTATTTTTACATATCAGAAACTATTGCATGGATATAGCTGCAAATGAGTTTTTTCCCCCCTCATAATCTGCTGCAAGAATGTTACTGTCCCAATAGCCAAGCTGAGTGGCTCAAGTAGATGGGCTAAGCAAAATGTCTTCCATGGGATTGACTCTTCTGAGGGGCTGATGTGGAATGCAGCTGTGATAGTAAAATTAAATACTTTTACTAAGTATAACACATAAATGCACACACATTCTGTACATGAACACAACAAATCTTAAGCCTGGATGGATAGTTTGGCTGTGGAGCCAGAGGTTTGGGGTTTGACTCCCTACCAGGCCTTGTAGCAGAGAAGCCAGCCTGAGTGGCCTTGCGTATGTGTACATTTCTGTTTTAGGAACAAACAATAGGGGCCACATGGTTCCCAAGATAAAAAGGATCGTCCTCTCCTGCATCTCTGTTAACAATCTAATCTCTTTGGATTTGGGTTGTAATTTTGCCTTCATTCATGGCAACACTGGTGAGCAGTGGGGCACATGGCAAGTCCTATTTATTAAAATAGTGTCAGCAGCACAGAATGAGAAGATTACTGCAATTTCTAGGAAAGAGAAACTCACAGGAAAAATTATCCAAAGGATTTAGGAAGAGGCAAAAGAGAAAACAGTCTGTTTGATTTTGGGCACAAGATACAGGGGATTTTGAAAAGATTTTATATGGATGTAGTAAAAACTTGACAGTACTCATAAAAATTACTTTTTTGGACTACAACTGCCAGAGTCCCCCAACCAGCATGGCCTGTAGGATTCTAGGACTTGAGTGCCAAACAGTCACTTTTCCATTGTCTGTTCATATCTGGGTCTGCATACACCCAGTGTGGTGTAGTGCATTCAGTAAAAGACTAGGACTCAGGAGACATGGGTTTGATTCTCTAGCTTTCCCATGGAAGCTCACTGGAGTGTGTGGAACTGGTAAAACCACTCTTGAAATACCTCACTTACCTTGAAAACCCTATCAGGGTCACTATAAGTCAGTTCTGACTTATCAGCACATAACAACAAATGCTTGCTATCTCTTGCCTGGGATCTGCATTTTTGCACCACTGCAAAGCCATGTGCAGAATTATCCATGATTTCTGTGTTGTAGTCTGTAGACACAGATGGAGCCTGTAATTGGACAGTGGTTGGGGCAGGATCCTACATAAAAATCATGTGGATCCATGACAATCTGTCCCTTCGATCCATGTTTTTGTGCCACTGCTAAGTCATACACTGAAGGACTCATGATTTCCGTGGTGTAGTCTGTAGGCATGAAATTTAAGATTTGGTGAGGATTCCACAAAGAAATCATATGAAATCATAAGGTTACATTCTTGATTACATGGATCTACCTTTTACTCAGACCCACAAAATAACTCCCTTTCAGGAGATCAGTCACTCCATTGCTTTCTTTAAAGCAAACCTTTTTTTTTTAACTCAAGAAAATCTGTCTTCAGTCTGTTTATGTGGTATTTCTCTTTTAAATATCTTCCTCCTAATTAGAGATGGGGGTATTTGCAGGGCTTGAAAAATGCACTCGTCCACTTGTCTGTGATGAGTGAAAAATTTTGCGCGATGAGTCACAGCTCCCTCCCTCCCTGCCTCCTTCCCCTACGACTGTCTCTTTCTCTCTCAATAATCCTGCAGTCCTCCCCTCCCTCTCCCATTGCAAAAGGAAAACTGCCCTCTTCTCGCAATAAGAGAGTTCAAGCGGCACATAGAGATATAGTTCTGCAGGGGAATGTAGAGTAGTCCCATGCTGGAGAATATGGAGATTCCCTGCTCCCAATTTCAACCGAATGAGGACACATCCTGGGGTGGGAGGGAACTGTGGCTCCTTAAGAGGCCGGGTGCTTTTGTTTTCAATTTTATTTTTGCTGGAGACATTCAAAAGAAAGGCATTCAAAATACAAGCTTCATGACCCAACAGGCACACAGGTAATAAAGCAGCCCAAGTCTCAGGGTATAAATCAGTGATTCCCAATCCCAATAAATTGCAAGGCTATAGTCCAGTCATGCTGACTGGTGAAATGTTTGACTGACTGGTGAGACATTCTAAAAATTTTCAGGCCCTGGGTATTCGTATTTGTAGATGGATACAAATATGTCCCCCGCAGGTGGAAATAATGTCCACTCATAATTTGGCCGCTGTTATTTCCACCTGCAGGGGGATATTCATATTCATCTATGAATACCCCCATCTCTACTACTAATATATACAATATTTCATTTCCTCTTGTTGGCTACACCGGGGTCCCCAACCCCCGGTCTGCGGCCCATGCCGGTCCATGGCCTTGGCAGGACCGGGCCATGGAGACAGATCTCCCGTTCCCCACACATACTTCCCCCATGCACGCCCACCCCACTCACCCATGAGGGCACCCCACCCACCTGAGAGCATGTCCCTCCCACCCGCACATGAGCGAGCGTGCACTCCACCCACCCACAAACACACCCCGCCTCCCCGCGCATGTACCCACCCCCCTACCAGTCCACAGTTTGGAAAAGGTTGGGGACCACTGGGCTAGACTATACCACACATGCTGGGTCTTGTAACAAAGTGGCAGTTTTTCCCTTTTGAAAGGCCTGTTTAAAAAAGATATTTCAGCCCCTGCAGCTTGAATGCTTTCCAAATAAAATAAAGTGGGCTGGGCCATCCATTCTCTTTCAAGATAAGCAAGGTCCGTCTTTTCAATTTATGTGATCTATTTTAAACCTGGGAAAATTTAGGGTCCCTTATTTCTAAATCAGGGAGAGGGTGTAAAGCAGTTTTACATTTTTTTAAAAAAAGTATCTCGAAAAACCTTTGCCCATAACAATCTGTGCCTCCGATCCATGTTTTCCCAAATTCCGCACAGCGCAAGAGCTGACTGTCCTCTACAACTGTGCCCAATTTGGTGCCGATCTGAATCCCAGTTGAAAAGTTACACATTTTTGTATTGGGCTGACGCTGTTTTTGGCATTGCCTTATAGTAGAAGGTTGATTTGCTCTGCGAGCACAACATCGTTCCCGCACTCTTGTGCAGCAATAAGAAAGGCAAAGGAACCACGGAGGAGAGGCGGAGAAGCGTGGGAGGGACTGGGGAGGGAAAAAAATATATATCCCCACCGACAACCAGCAGTTCCCGTACTCCCTATTGGGCCTTCCCTGCCCAGCCCCACCATCACGCCCCCCTCGCCCGCTTCCTCCGCGGTCCTTCGAGATGCGGGCCGGCTGCCAGGCAGCCAAACATCCGCCGCCCTCCCCAGGCCCGCTGGGCAGCCGCCGGCCCCACCCCTGCGCCGCCCCTGCCTGCCGCGGCTTCCCCATTCAGGCGGCTGCGCTGTCACCCCCGCCGGGCCCTGAGGACCCGGTCTGCCGGGCAGTGATTGGCGAAGCCGCTTGACAACCGCAGTCGGGGCGCCGCCGCCGCCGCCGCTCCTCCTGCCTTGGGTGCGGAACGCAGGGACGGAGCCAGCGAGGTGGACTCGCCCCGGCTGGGCTACGAAACGCGTCCCGAGCCCGGCTCTTTTTTCCTCGCCCGTCTTCTTCCCCCACCCTGGTTGGAGGCGCTGCCGCCATTTTGTGTGTGTCCCCCACCCCACCCCGGCTGGTCTCCCCTCACGCAGCCTGTGCTTTTTTTGGAGGGCGCCTCCGCGGAAGAGGTGAGTCTCTTTTCGCCTTCGAACCAGGGAAACCCAAGCCATAGAGGGGGTTAGGATGAGGATGATGGGAGGAGGGAGGGAGTTGGGCAGCGGGACGTCTTCGCTGGCCTGTGTGGCATCGCCCGTTCGGGGGTTAGGCAGCTGCTTGGGAACACGGAGGTGGAGGGGGCGAGGGACGGAGAGAGAGAGAGAGAGAGAGAGAAAGGGGGTGCCCGAGGCCTGACAGGGAGGCCTGAGGCGCCTCTCGGGGTCAAGAGGTGGGTTGCCCGCCCGAGCCCTTGTAAGAGAGCAGGCAGGACAAGCGCCGCCGCCAAAAAAAAAGCTGAGGGCTGGCAGACAGCGGCCGGAGGGGCGAGACAGCAGCCTTCCTTGGGCTGCCCGGATGCTGAATGGGCGAAAGGACCCGGCTTCTTTTAGGGTCAGCCCGACCCTTGTCTCCGCTTCGTCGCCTAGTAGGGCTGTCCTCGCCTCAGACAACGCCTTGCAGATAAAAAGGTGTCTGTGATTACTGTCCCCCCCTTTTTAAAAAAATCTGGCAGTGTTGCATTTTTTTTCAACCTCCTTTTCCCATCCTCTGTTGCATATTTTCTCTTGCTCCTTTGTTGCTTGGTAGTGACAATGGCGAATTTTAAGCACCTGCTACTCCCTCGACTGTGCCTAAAAAGTAACCTAAAACTCTCTTGGATGCACAAAAGAAAGAGTAGGTCTCTGTTGTGCTAGCATGCTCCACAGATAGCACACCTCAAACATAGGTTTGCCCTGTCACTGGAAGGGGAAAAAAGGTGTGATGCTTTTTGCTCTTAAGATTTGTCCATTCCCAAGTTTTGCTTTCTGGAAAAAACATGCTGGACATGGCGATGCTTACTGTATGTATGTCAACCCCAAAAAGCCCATGTACTTACTAGTACATTTATTACAAAGAATGGTCTTACTATTTGAAATCAGGGTAGTTCTTCCTGTCTGTTTCAGCAGAATCACCTAATAGATTCAGATACCCGGTTATAATCCTTTGTTCCATGACTGAGCTGCAGTGAAAGAAGGTTAGATTTTTATGTGTGTATGCTTGTATATATATCTTTCTTTCAAATGTCTTGTGTGAGAATTCTGTGGGCATACAACTAAAGGATGACAGTTATGGATGCAGTCTAAAGAAAAGAATGTAAACTTGAGAACATAAGGGTAACAAGGAATTGCATATGTTGCGGCGACTGTATACAGTAGCTCAAGAGAATAATAGAATACCGTGTTCTTTGCTTTCACCACTGTACCGGTAACCTTAATCTGAAGTATGCCATGAACATAAATCGTACTGACAATTTTCTGGAGTAATGTGTCAATGGTGGTTTAGAATCCTGAATAACAATAGGTCACATTGTGAGATAGATCGGCTAAGCAAAATAGAACACAAAGAGAGCTGTGTTGAACAATAAGCAAAGCCCAAAATCAAAACTACGTATCAGGGTGATACCTCTATTGGACTAACTTTAAAAATGAAAAAAAGCACAGAATTAGCATTAACACATCATGCCTGAAGAATGGGCCCCAATTGCAAAAGCTTGCAAACCATTTTGTGTCCTTTTAAAGAAAAACTTGGCGTAATAAACATATCACCTTGATATGGAGTTTGAAAATAAATGTAAAATACTAATATATGTGTTGTGTCTGTAACATATTCTGATTTCTATATGATAATCTTTCAGTCATGTCCTTCCATCTCTATCCCTATTAACTGCTGTGCTGAATAATACTATATCACCTCACTCTAGTTCCATCCAAGCTCGTTTGTTTTATTTTGATCACTGAGACAAAGAATGTTTGGATAGTGAATTGTAACAGAAACAGATGAAAACAAGGAAAATGCACTGTATGCAGTACGATTATTCATTTGAGCATACAGTGAAGTTCAGTTTAGCCAGTTTTACATAGGGGTTCATTTGCCTGTATTTGCCTGTTTTCAAACTTAGCTCATATCTTTCCTTCTGTGTGTTTGGTTTTTTTTTTTAAACTACTGTAGGGGCTGCTTGTAAGGGGAGGGAAAAAACAAAGAAATGAATATGTCAGTGACAGCTTTAGTTTTTGCTGTTGTTGAAAGAGAAATATATACTGTACCACTCTTCTACAGGATTTATTTGAACACTGCCCAGGAATTATAAGATTACTTCTTCATATGAAGGTGGTATTCAGGCTTTACGGCAGCTGCCATCAAAGGAAGAAAAACTTGCTTCCTGTTTCCTTCAGTAAACCAGACCTCAAAGTATTTTTTAAGGAGTCACTGATATCTGGACCTCTACAGCCTTTCTATATCCCTTCTCTTTTTCCTAGATATCTTAAGTCACATCAACCAAAGCATTGTGATACTGAAACGATTTTATTGAGGATGGAGTGACAGTCATAATGAGTGCAGTAACTTTATACTGTACTCTCTTACTGTTCTGAAAGGAAAAATGATGATGCTCAAGGGTGTGCATGCATTGTCCTTTTGGTCAGTCTAATCAAGGACTACCATGGAGCTGGAGAAGGTTAGCAGTCTTTATCAAGGGATCATTTTTCCTTACAGAACCAAACACGTGAACAATAATAGAAAATTACCAACTTTGTCTGCTGTGTCATGACCTGGCTTGGGTAATTTTTGTCATGACATAATTTAACTGAAACAAAGCGCTGCTGCTTCTCCTTGATTTCAGTAGGGGAATGAAGCTCATGCATAAATCTCTTCCATGTAATTAATAGAATGCAAAAGTGCTTAACGTTAATTGGAATGGCCTAGCTGTATTGTGGTAAAAATAAAGTGGGTACAGCAAAGAACAGCAAATCAGTGGGCCATTTATTTCAGTAGAATGTGTAGAATTATCAGTTTTATTCAGGAATTTGAAATTTCACTGAATAAAGTAGCTTTTTGTAAATCTGATGGTATTTGTTCATATATTTGATAAAATATTTCTAATTTACTCAGTATTGACAGATCAAAAGGCAAGGTAAAGTTGATAAATTCAGTTTTAATACTTAGAGCAGTTAAAATGAGTTTAAAATCTTGACAATTTAGACAAAACAAAATTGCGGATTGAAAGAATAAAAGATCTAGCTGGTTATCTTGGTAGGCCACAGATGCTTGATTGAACAGCTATGTCTGAACTTGGCACTGAACTAATACTGTAGCAGTAACAGCAGCAGTTGAGTCTCCAACGAAGAGCATTCAACAATTAGGGTGCAATAGTTGAGAAAGAGCCCTTTCATATTTCTGTATGATATACTGCTCCCAAGGATCTGACATTCAAAACCAAGCTATCCAAAAGTACTTTGCATCATAACAAGACTAGATTGTAAAATCGTAGTGATACTGTACTGGGAAAATTCATTTCTACTCCAGGTTGCACGTAAGCTCAGAAGAATCAGGGATATCTGAGAAGGGGCGGAAAATGATTGAATTGATCCTGACAACCAAAAAGTCTCAGGACTTCATTTCCAAAACTGGACACTGTTTTATTTTCAATATACGTTTTTGTTTTGTAGAAATTGTGCAATGTTAGAATAAGGTCAAATGAAGAATAAAGTATCATATCCACTGAATATTCAATTTTTGCATATTAAATGCCATTTTGCTTGTTTTTGTATATTTAACAAAATAACTCTATTCCAATATTATAGCACTTACTTCAAATTGATGATGAATTTAAGATACAGGTGGGCACAGTGTTTTTACATGGTAAATAGAACAGCATTTTCTTGGAGCCACTTCTTTTGATTATCAAAGAAAGAACCCTCCAAAGGATTTTGATTTTTATACTAAATAAGTTTAATATGGAGAAAAGAGTAAGCTCCATTGAGCTCATGGATCCATACCTAGGAATAAACATGTGTATGTATGATCATGCTAATAGGCATTCTGTTAATTCAGAACACAAGCAGCTTGGCCTTTGCGGATTAAGTTGATCCAGATCAAGTTACCTTGCTTCCACATGGAACATTGGCCAAAAAAGCTTGTAGAATATATAGCACAAGCTGGCCGAAGTAATTGGCTAAGCTGCAAGCTAGAGAAAAAGGTAGAAATCTCTTTGCCTAGTACTGGACATAGTTATTGTGATTTACTTCATAAAGGTGCTACATTAGATCTGGGCTCTTGCAGAATAGCAATTAAGTCTATAAAGTTGTTTAGCTTTATGTAGTCTTTAATAAAAGTATTGCTGCTTGAGAATTGTAGCAGTTAAGACTGTCACTCTGAACTCTGCAGTACATCACATTGAACAAATATGCACTTGCAATTTAGTATTCTTGTATAGGATTGCACCAACATACTGGCTGTACAGTACTTTTTAAAAATCTTGTGCAGTAATGTCTTATGCAATATAGAGATGCCTTGTTGGGAGATTTGGGAAGGGTTAGTCCAGAATGCCTCTTGTGGTAAGTTAACTGTGGGTGTGACCACACAGAAGTTTGTCCCAGGTTGACATGAAGTTCTCTAGATCACTCCCTGGCATTTAAATTATTATTGCTGTTCACATAGAAATGTTTAATTATTTCAGATAAGTGCGTTTCAAGTGTCTACACGTTACACAGCCCCACTTCCCCCGACCCTTCTCTGCCGTTATCACTATCTTCCCACCTGCATTTTTTGTTTGTATTTAAATCTGTCTTTTGTTAATGTTTAGCAAGTGAAATAGTGCTCAACTGCTAAGAAAGTAGGCATTTGAATGTGTGCTGTAGTGGGTTAGCAGTATAACACTGCGTTTATTCATTTAAGCTATATTGTAAACTAAGAAAAATGTTTTTAAAAATAAATGTACAAATTGCATTCCAGCTGTAGTTCTTACCAGTGTGAGCAGAAGGCAGGCAAAAGGAGTAGGGTTCACTCCCACACTATGCCCACTCTGTAACATGCCCCAAAGGACCAATACAGGTAACACAAGCCAGAAGCAAGATAAAATAATGTGACTGGAAGCACTATAAGAAGCTCCCTCCAGACGAAACAAAATACAATGAAAACTATTACTGAACAAATAGCTACATTTTTGCTTTTATTTGATTAAATTTCATACTAAGAAGATGGGTTACTTAGAAAGTTTAAATTCTAAATTAAATTTTAAACTTTGAATTCCCTTACGTTACCTACCTGTACTCACTCAGAAGCTTTTTGCTTCTGAGTGAGTACAGGGTTTTGCACGGTGGGTTTGGGCTGGGGGGGTATGTTTCTGTGCTGTGATTTTTTGTGTGTTTTTGTGTATTTGTTTTTTCAGCACCAGCGCATTCCGATGGGGCTTGCAGTGGTTTTTGTTTTTTTGTTTTTTGTAATTCTTTTTTAGCCAGAACGGATTAGTCACGATCCAATGCATTCCTGTAGGAAATGGTGCTTTGACTTACAACAATTTCGAGTTACGACCATCATTCCGGAACAGATTAAGTTCGTAAATCGAGGCACCACTGTATTAATGAAAAAGAACAGATGTACTTGGGATTAGTGATATCACCATGTAATTGACAGATAAGAACAATAAGAAACAGCACAGATAGTGAGACAAATACCTGTCACTCGCTCCCTGTTATTTAATTAATTAATTAATTAATTAATTAATTAATTAATTAATTAATTTATACCCCGCCCATCTGGTCTAAAAGGCCACTCTAGGCGGCTACAGAGATAACTATGATATTATATAAGCTTAACCATCTCCATCCATTAATTGTCAGATTGGTCCAATATGAGCAGTCCTCACAGGTAATACATAGTAGACAACAGTGAAAAGAACGTGCTGTACATTATAAAAGGCTGTACTCCTTTTAGACAAATAATTAAGTCAAAATGAGTAGAAAACATGAGAAGTATTGTGTATGCCTTGTGAATTTGAAGCTATCAGTCTTATCATAGATGTTTGACCTGTATTCACTCATTCTCTTCTAAAATTAGGGAGTTAGTAATGATTGCATCTACTCTTTGATGGTGATTCCATCCTCAGTTAGTTGCCAGTGCATTTGTCTAAAATATTCTTATACCAGTTAACAGGATACACAAGGAAACAGGAACCTTGCATTTTTAATGTGCATATAAGAAGGAATTCCAGCATGCAATCATGACCATACAAGGTTTTTAAAAAGCAGCATATGCTGAAATTCCGTCTTTTATATAACTTGGGGAAAGTAAGTACGCTTTTCTCTTTTTTGTCTAGTTTCTCTGTGGACATCTGATTGTAAGCGGGTTTCTGTTGACAATGCTTAAAGCTGTTGCTTAGTGTATGCGAACTGCTAAGCAACATACTGTGTCGTTTTTGCAACAGCATGTATAAATATTTAATAAAAATCACAATACTCACTTGGTATGTGAAATGAACTCTTTTAACTTATAAAATAATCTTGCAATCATATTGCAACTATATATGTGGTATTTTAAATCTAAGGAGCTTAGTGCATAGCTAAACATGTTGGGTTACTTTACATGCAGCAGTGTGTTGCTGTATTTAAAAAGTCCAAAGAAAATCCCGTATCTAGAGCAGTGGAGAGATAGGAGAAATTTAAGTGGCTGTGTTTAAAGATTGTATCGTTTTTGAGTTTAGAATTATCAAACAGTTAGGCCCTCTGAGATTCCCATTCTCTAAAGGGAGTATCTCCCAAGTATCAAATGTCGGTCCCCAACTGCTTAATGAGAACTGAAAAAAATTATGATGAAATGCTACCAGCTGTCTTTAGCAGGAAAAGACATCTCACTTGCCTAGGGGCTTTGTGGTTTCTCATCCTTCATACAGAGGCATATAGTTATTGAATGTTCTTTCACTGAATCCTGTGGGCCAGCTGCCTCTCCGGTCTCCTTCATCAGATTTGGCAGCCAAAAGTATACAATAGATTTCAGGTTACGTCTGTCACTGGATCCACAAAAACATATAATTATTCTCATTCTAAATTACCGTGCCTTAAGATATGGAGGCAAGTTAAAGCCAATCCAGTCAAACGCAAAATGGAGCTTGCTTTCATCAAAGTCAGCATTCTGTATATTAGCATGTGTTGGTAGTCTCTAAGATTGATTATTGCAATGCTCTCTATGTGAGGCTGCCTTTGAAGGTGATACAGAAGCTACAACAGGTGCAAAATTCATCAGCTAGGCTTGTGACAAAATGTGGAGGTATGAGCATGTCTCCCAGGTTCTGGCACATCTGCAGTGGCTTCCTTTTTTTATTTCTATACTAGTATTAACTTACAGAGATTTCACTACCTGTTGGAGCAGCTTTCCCTAAGATTGTCTACCAAAGCTATTTGGTCTTCCCATGCTTTGCAGTTATGGGTGGTCACCCCAGGAGAAGCCTAGAAATATACCAGCAGGACCTGGGCCTTTTTGGTGATGGTCGCAGCGTTGTGGAACACGTTGCCTGTGGCTATATGCCGGGTTGTCTCTTTCTCTTGACCTTCAGGAAACACATAAAACACATAAAATCCTAGCTTTTTGAGGAGGCCTTCCTCTCATCATTTTCTTGCTGTTCTGTGTGATCATACCAGAATTTAGTTTGCTATTGCCTTTGGGGTCCCCCCCCATTTTTTTAATGATTGGAGTGTTTTCTGTTGGTGGGTGGGTACATGGGTGGCTTGTGTGTCTATTTGTTGTTACTACAAAATGTTTCATGCTATCCATAAAAAAACATTTCTGTCAGTGCATTGTGCTATTTGTTATGCTGGGGACAGGCAACAAATTATACAGTACCATTCTTTGTTGCTGGGCATAATGCAAGCACGTTTACACTGACATAACTTTATGTGACATTGTCATGAACAGGAATTTGCCCACTGGGTATGATACAACAGGCT
Source organism: Pogona vitticeps (assembly GCF_051106095.1). Classification (NCBI taxonomy): domain Eukaryota; kingdom Metazoa; phylum Chordata; class Lepidosauria; order Squamata; family Agamidae; genus Pogona; species Pogona vitticeps. Next base: position 101,677,921 of record NC_135786.1, on the reverse strand, counting down.
TTGCTAGCCAGCATGTTCAGATCTTTGTTTTTAAAATAAACACTATCCACATAAACTAAGCATGTAATTTTAATTAATGTCAGTTGCAACTCTGCAACCATGTACTTACAATATAGATTCCAGATGGAGGTGGGGGTGGTGAACTTCAAGTAAGTGTTCTTAAGGTACATAACACTTCAGGCACGTAATACTGAAACATGGGAGTTGCCCTGGGAATGGAGAGTTGACAAGGAAGCATACTATAACTTTTTCTATCCAGAGAACTAAGAGCTCCTGAGAGGTGACTTTTCCCTAGGAAGATAATCATAACAAGTATGAGTGCTGCCATTTAACCTCATAGTCCTTTAGGTCAGCCTTTCTCAACAGGGACATATGGCCAGGGGATGAGGGGTTTGGCACATTTGAAGAGTGCTACAGACTGGAAATAGTTCTACACAAACCATCTTATAAGGTTCGTTATGCAATTTATATAATCCTGATTCAGCATGTATTTCATATTGTGTTTATAGTCATGACCAAAACAAGGTTGAGAATGGCCACTCGAAATAATAAGGTCTTTAGTACTATCAAGGAATTCCTCTGCTACAGTACAACTACCTGAAATCAGACTTTAAAATCTTATTCTATATTGTAAAACAAAACTATCTTACCCTTTAAAATCTTGTAACATCTATCCAGACAGGCTCTCAACTGGACCTTTCAAAGAAAAGCGAACAAAAGCTTCAGGGAAGAAGCTAATCATTTGTCTTTTTTTTTTTTTTAAGATTTGCTGCCCAATGTACACTTAATTTTTTCCCATTTCCTCAGCCCCTCTACAGAGCTTAGTAAACAATCTTATTGAGTCACTTCATGATGGCAAATTAGAGGAGAGGTCACTTTTGGTCCATTTCCTTCTATCACATATACTAGAAATAGACAAAACCAAAACAATCCTACCTGTATCAAAAAAGTAAAAGACCCTGACAGGAGCCAGAAGGGAGTTGGTTGAAACACTCTGAAGATGATTTAGTTGACTCCAGCCATCACATTGTGTGGTCGCTGTCAAAAGGAGCAAAACAATTTGTCTTCACAGCAGTCCAAACAGCAGGCTAAATGACCATCTGATCACACCTTTATTTATTTATTTTATTAGATTTATACCCCGCCCATCTAGACTGGGTCTACTCTGGGTGGCATTACAAAATTTAAAAACATAGAACCAATAAATATGAAAAAATCCAATATGTAAAAATATAAATGTTAAGATGCAGCAGGAGGGAAAGCCTGCCTGAATAACCATGTCTTAAGTTTATTTCTAAAGACACCCAGAGAGGGAATCAGGTGGATCTCTATGGGCAAGTTGGTCCAGAGGTGAGGGGCCACTGCCGAGAAGGCCCAGCTCCTCGTCCTTTCCCTCCGGCCTCCCTCAGTGTCAGGCCCCTCAGTCACCCGCCTGGCTAGAACGATTGTCTCTGGCAGAACTGGGTGGGAGAAGGTGCTCTGTGCTTTCTCCCACCCAGTTAGCAAATGTTTCCCCATGTGGTATATTTGAGAACAGGCTTCTGCCTCTGCCAGCATGGTTTGAAAATGGTTCTTTAATTAACAATTTTACATTTTTCTCTTTGCCATGTTTTATTACTGAAACCAGTTCTTTAATTGGTCATTTCCTGCCCCCCAATGGCCTTTCAGTTGTTTCTGTTCTGTTTACATTCAATGCAATACCACCCTTCACTAACTAAACATTAATAATTATTCACAATTGTGCTTTAGTGGAATAATGTTTAAAGAAAAAGCAAAAACTGTCGCTGTGAGGGAAGGAACTGTACCAGTAGATCATCAATATCTTATGTACGTACCAATATTTGCCTTAATTGCACTTTCTGAGTCCATATTGGCCAGCTGGTACTGTGGTAGTCTTTAAAGATGGGGAAAACAACTGCACTACACCAAGCCCTTAGTAGCTGGCACTGCAGTGGACGAATGCATAGTGCTCTTTACCGTGTTGTCCTTCCTTGAATGCCATGTTCCCTACTGTATTCTTTCCCAACTGGATTCTGAATAGATTAGCATTCCCTATCCTTGAACCATTAAAAGAAATACAATTGGGAAACAGAAATCCAGTAATGGCAAAATGGAAGGAATGCCCCTCACTAGATTGATTGGTCACATGCCAATTTAGAATACCACATATATAGTTGAAATATTAAAAGAAAAATCCAAAATATGTATTTTAACAATGTATTTTAACAATAGGTTCCACTAGACAGAGCCAGAGACCACGCTGTGTGTAAGGTAAAAAGGTAAAGGTTCCCCTTGACATTTAGTCCAGTTGTGTCCGACTAGGGCGCAGTGCTGATCCCCGTTTCCAAGCCATAGAGCCAGCGTTTGTCAGAAGACAGTTTCCGTGGTCATGTGGCTAGTGCGACTAGACATGGAACGCTGTTACCTTCCCACCGAGGTGGTACCTGTTTATCTACTTGCATTTACATGCTTTCGAACCGCTAGGTTGGCGGGAGCTGGGCAAGCGATGGGAGCTCACTCCGTCGTGGATTCAATCTTACGACTGCTGGTCTTCTGACCTTTCAGCACAGAGGCTTCTGTGGTTTAACCCGCAGCACCACCACACCTCCCTCTTTACCTTTACTAAAGAAATATATTTCCACAATGTCATTACAAGAACTGGCCATGAGAAGGGGACAGGGACCATGTTATGTACTGTATAGCATTTGTTATTATAATAGCATTTGCTATAATCTGCGCTTTTCAGCGTCTGCTGGGGGGCTTAGAACCAATCCCCCATAGATAGGGGGTGCTACTGTACATGTTTCTTTATGTAACCATACTTTTTACCCTGACATGCCATTGCTTCTTGCAATTTTAAATATGTTACACTAGAGTAAGGTGTGCATTGTTTAGATTTTGTGCTATGTCTCATCTCTGTATGCTACTGGGGGATGTAGTAGGACCCTTGTCTGATCTGTCCCAACTCTGTTTTTGGTAATAATTAAGTGAACACATTACTCCATTTTCAGAGATCACCTAATGTAAAAACAACCCATATGTCATATTAAGATGTTATTACCTTTACTAAGAGTTGCTTTTCATATCTCTAGTTTATTTGCATTGGAAGAGGTTTCTAATGACAGTCCAGTTTTTCCATAGAAGTTCATAACCATGCTACAATTCTAATTGCTTGAGTTTGCTAAGTGCGGAGCATAACTAAGTGTAAACAGATACAAAAGAGTTTTGAATCTGGATAATATCTGATAGGATTGAACCATAGCATCTGAAGTTTAAGGGTAAATTATTTATTCTGCAAGATGAAATCTAACTAATACTATGCAGCCTTAGGTTTCAAGATTCAGTTAAATCAAAGATCGGCTACAAAGGTACAAAGGTTTTCTTTATTTCTGTTAGCATTACATTTGGTGTGCTAATCATGCAGTTTTAAATATGAGAACTTCAGTCCCAACTGTGGGAAGAATAAAGAGAGAAACTCTGAAGTTGAATCATTGTAAGAATGCCAAAGATTAAATTGCCACGCTTCACATACCATAAGCATTAGTTTTCTATAGCACTTTACAAATAGTCACTCTGTTGGTTGATTGCTCCTTATGATTGACCACCTCTGTAGATCAAATGAATAATAATGGTGTCAGATGAACTCAGGTTAGGGCTACTTCATACAAGATTATACTCCAAAGCACATAGTATTGTCCTTTATAACAATGCCTATGGATATGGTGGATGCAGGCAATCTTTTACTGAATTATAAATCACCACAATATGCATATAATATGTGATATGCTATTTGTTTGTCTCCTATTGAATGATAATGTGATGTATACATAAAATGACAATTTATCACGTACTGGCAGAAATCCAGTAGTAAGTCATAGCTAGGGTAGGGCCACTCAATCAATGACATTTACATAGATGTTGACTTACTAAATCCCCATTGATTCAATAAGTTGTGGCTTACTGCTGGATTTTGACCAGTGTCAGTTTTCAATTTGTATCCCACTTTGGAAGTTAGTAATATTGTATTAAAACACAGCTATTCATTTATAAGATAAACTATATCACAACTGCTGATCCCTCTGCCAAACCTTTGGAAGAGAGAAAACTCACATGCATAGCTTGTGACAAAACATTCCCTGTACATACTTGTTATACAAGTACAAGTGCAGCAAACCATTGAATATGCTCCTTCTAACTCTCTTGTTTGCTCTTTGTAGACAGATGGTATTATGAAGCATGCATGCTCACTGGATTTTTGGGTTTGCCATGAAAGATAGCATAAGGGAGTAGAAAATGCCAAACTGTAGAAATCTGCTTGCCTTGGTTTTGAGAAGCTGTACTTAGTAGAACAAAATGTAGTGATAATCCAAACAGCATTATTTGTAATTATTTAATAATGATACACCAAGTGGAAGAAATTGAAGTATTACCAAATACATATGCAGATCACAACTCAATATTGATGACCTTAGGACAAGCAGTAAGAAGAGGAGGTTGGAGATTAAACAGCCACTTATTGAGAGAGGAGACCTTTTTGAATAAAATTAAAAAAGAATTAGAATTTTTCTTTCAAATTAATAAACCTCATGTTATAGAGATGACAGCGATATGAGATGCAGCCAAAGCCTATTTTCGTGGCTTCGCGATAGAATTCAGTGCACAAAGAAAAAAAGAGAAAAACTAACAATACCAAATCCTAATCACATCTCTAAAGAAAAGAGAAATGGAATTAAAGAAAACACCTACAGCTAAGTACCTAATAAACAAGATAAATATATTACAGCATAAAATTAACTTACTAGAACAAGAAGAAATGGGGGGGAATAAATTTGCAAGGCAAATTTTTAAAAAAATGCTAACAAACCAGGTAAATGGTTAGCATATAGAATTAAAAAGAGAGAGAGAAAAAAACAATGATCAATGTAATATTGGATAAGGAAGGAAAGGAAATATTTCATTTATTTGTTTAGTTATTTAGTTATTTACTTGCTTATTTACTTATTTACTTATTTACTTATTTACTTAGTTAGTTAGTTAGTTAGTTAGTTAGTTAGTTAGTTAGTTAGTTAGTGGATTTCTATCCCGCCCATCTGGACCAAAGGTCTACTCTATACCAACAAAAGGAAATCGAAAAAGAAATTAAAAACTTTTATGCCAATCTTTATAAAAAGAAAGAGATTGAACAGGAGCAACAATGGAACTATTTGGATAAACTTCCGAATTGGGAATTTAGTTCTCAACAATTGGAAAACTCAAATAAACCAATCACAGCGAGTGAAATTGGAGAAGCATGGAAAAAACAGAAAAATGGGAAAGCCCCTGGACCAGATGGACTTCCAGCTGAATATTATTACAAAGCATTTGAAGAAACTTAAAGTCCACACTTCAAGAAATTAACAGAAGATACTGTATTGAAACTAGAGAGGAAATCCCGGATTCATGGAAAGAGACACATATCTCCTTAATACAAAAAGTGGGGATGAGGAAAAAAACAAATCAAGAATTACAGACCAATCTCTCTCTTGAATGTTGATTATAACATACAGTATATATGACCATTTGGGCAACAAGGCTAAAGGAGGTACTTAAGGAAATGATTCGCAAAGATCAAACAGGTTTCATCCCAAAAAGGAAACTATCATCAAATATAAGATCAATAATAGACATTTTGGAATATTATGGAATACATCCAGAAAAGGAAATGATGTTAATCTTTTTAGATGCAGAAAAGGCCTTCAATCATGTTGATTGGGAGTTTATGTTGCTGCAATTAAAGTAGATGGGAGTAGAAGGAATTTTTCTACAAACAATTAAAGCAATATATACTAAACAGAAGGCCAAGGTTAAAATCCATGGTCAAGTAACTGAAAATATTCAAATTGAATAAGGCACAAGGCAGGGTTGTCCACTTTCTCCATTATTATTTATTATAACATTAGAGATTCAAAACAGACAATTAAGAGGGAATGCTGGAATTAAAGGTCTCAGAATCAAGGGAGAAGAATTTAAGCTGCAAGCATATGCTGATGATTTAGCAATAATACTAGAAACCCCTCTGGACAGTTTGGAAGAATTAGTGAGAACTATAGAAGAATTCAGAGCTGTTGCAGGTACAGTATTAAAATAAACTATCAAAAAACAAAATTCATGACTAAAAAGATAAAGAAAGAAGACGTGGAAAGACTGGCAATGAAAACTAATTTTGAGGAGGTACAGAAAGTGAAATATCTAGGAGTTATCATTACAAAAAAAAAAAAAACACCAAGTAATTTGGTGAAAGAAAATTATCTTACAACAAAGAAGGAAATTCAGAGAGACCTGGAAGAATGGAATAAGCTACAAACCTCTATGATGGGAAGAATCTTGACAATAAAGATGATGATATTACCAAAACTGTTATTTTTATTTCAAAATTTACCCATTTTATTAAATTACAAAGACTTAAAGGACCTGGATAGCATGACTTCGAAATTTGTATGGAAGGCTAAGAAACCAAGAATAACACTTAGAATACTGCAAGACTTAAAAGAAAGAGGTGGTTCAGGACTACCAAATTGGCTATTATATTATAAGGCATGTGCCATGGTCTGGATAAAAGTATGGATAACATTAGAAAATCAAAGATTATTGAAATTGAAGGGTCATGTTCTAAAGAATGGGTTGGCATGCATATCTGTGGTATGGGAAATACAAAGAACAATCACATTTTGCAGATACTTACAATGACAATAAATTATTATTATTATTATTATTATTATTATTATTATTATTATTATTATTATTATTATTATTATTATTATTATTATTATTATTATGAGGAAGGTGCTCTGCTTAGTATGGCAAAAATTTCAAATACAAACCTACAAGAAAATTTCAATATGGGTAGCACCAATAGAAGCATTCACTTTGAAAGTATTGAATCAGAAGGGAGCATTACTCACGTATAAAGACATTAACTAAAGATCAGAATATAAAAGATAAACAAGGTCTAGAGAAACTGGGCCTAGCTACAGTAATCTATGTAGAAATTAGAATCGAGATGTAAAAAGGACAAAATTATGGGCTTTTTTGAGGGAAAAGTCCAGGTGGATGAATTATGGATTTACACTAATGAGAAAATAATTTTAAAAATGTATACATATTTATTAGAATATGGCTTAGAGGATGAGAGGGTGAAGGAGGCAATGGTAAAATGGGCACAAAACTTTGGGTACAATATTGATATTGATGAATGGACAAAGATGTGGAAAGAGAATCATACAATTATTAAGCTAGTGAATCTTGGAGAAAACATCCTTAAAATGTTTCATAGATGGCATTTTACCCCTGTAAGATTGGCAAAAATGTCAGAAGTGAACAGTGATGTTTGTTAAAGTGTAAAAAAATCCAGGAACTTATTATCGTATATGGTGGTAATGTGAAAAAGCAAAAAAAAAAATTTTTTGGATACAGGTTTGGGAAATGATAAAAGAAGATTATTCAACAAAAATTAAGTTTTAAACCTGAAAAGTTACTATTGAATATAATGCCAGAAATTATTGACAAGAAAATAAAATATAGTCTACTGTATATATTTACAGTAGCTAGGTTACTCTGGGCCCAAAAATGGAAGAATGTAGAGACACCAACAATGGATGAGTTATTAAAGAAGCTATTGGATATTGCAGAACTAGACATGCTTTCAGAGGCACTACGGGATCAACCAAGAGACTTTGTAAAGCAAAGCTGGAAGTTAATTTATAATTGGGCCCAGAAAAAGACAGGAACTTAGGGGGAAAATTAGTCAATAGCGAACCAGTACTCACCAAGATCCCCTTGAAGATATTCCGATGACAAGATGACGGTGAAATCTCCGATCCATAGGGGAAGGATGGATATTTACCTATGGTTTTTTGTTTTTGTTTTTGTTTTTTGTTTTGGTTAATTATCTGTTAGATTGTTTAATGTTTTTATGTTTGTATGTTTAGATATGAATAAAACGGTTTAAAAAATTATTCTAAAATATAGGGGATTTTGTTCTGCAGTGTGATAACCAAAACTTTACCTTTCAGAATAGGCAGATCTTTTGCTTTAAGGCTTATTGAACTTTCTTCAAAAAGTAATATTTAAAGTAACTTGCACTGCTTGAAGGTTAATAATAAATCATCATGGACCATCAAGTTGATTCCAGCTTATGGCAGTGCTTGACAGGGTTTTCTAAATAGAGTACTCAGACGTTGTTTACTATTCCCTTCTTTTGGGGGTACTATGGGATTGTGTACTTTGTCTAAGGCTGTACAGTCAGGCCTTCCTTCTGGGAGGCACAGTGTGGGAATCAAACTCCGAGCCTCTTGCTCTGCAGCCAGATACCTAACTAGGGTGTGAAAACCTGGCAGTTTCATTGAGTGAAACATTATATTACGTTGATGTTAGTAGTCCTCTGTGCAAAGTTATGGTATCAGCTGCAGATGTTACTGCATAATTGGGCTGGATGATTATTGTCACATTATTGGACTGCATTAATTTAATGTTTAAGTCTGCCAAAAAAAACCCTCTTACATAAAAAAATGATCGGGAATAATTATTGTGGTGAAACCTGCCTGATCACTCAGTTCTGTTAAGGAGGTCCTCCTCCATGTCCCACCATTGAGAACAGTTTCTTATGAGGAGAGGGTTTTTTCTGCCACAGCACCCTCTTTGTGGAATGCTCTTGGAGGCTCAATTGGTATAGACATCATTTCAGAGCCAAGGCAAGATGTACATATTTATTACTGGTAGTGCCTTTGGGGGTTGAGAATCATGGCCTGCACAGGTTGTTAGTGTAATAGTTTTAATGTTTTTAATGTTTAAATTTTTGTGCTGTTTGAGTTTAAGTTGTTTTAAGTATCACTTGTTTCAAAATTGTTTTGTACAGCCTTATAATCTCTCCTGAGATCCTGTGATATAGGGTGGGCTAAAATGTTTAAATAAAGTAAGAGTTTGTTTTGTTTTGTTTTGTTTTCCAGTCTACCACAATGACGGCAGAAGAGACAGTGAATGTAAAAGAAGCTGAAATAGTCAAACTAATCCTGGATTTCTTGAATTCGAGAAAACTTCACATCAGTATGCTGGCTTTGGAGAAAGAAAGTGGAGTAATAAATGGACTGTTCTCTGATGATATGCTTTTCTTAAGGTAGAAATTATGGTCATAATATTAAAGATATATCCAAAATAAGCTGAATTGTTTTTAAATTCAGGACTGCAATGTTTTGATCTGCCTTCGAAATAACTGTATTTTGACATTCCTGTTATCCATTTGTCTATGTTAGCTAGATGCTAGCAGAAATCCTGATGGTTTATGTAAGCATGTAATGGCACTCATGCAAATAAAGTTTGCTGTTTCCAGGCTGTATTATTATGCATCCATTGATCTCCAGATTGAACAATTGATCATACCGCCAGTCATGAAGTAGCCAGCTGGGAAACAAAAAAAACATGTTTGCAATTGCCCTTATGCGTGTGGATTCTGGTGATAGTGAATACAATTTATCTCTAACCCTATTTAAATGTGAGAGAATTCTAGAGTGCAATAGTGAAATGTAAACATTTTTACAATGGTTTCAAATGCATCTTTTAAATCAAATGTCCAAGAATGCTATACTGTTGAAAACATTAAGCCACTCAACTATATCAGAAATTGTATATCCCAGCATAAGGTAGCATTAAATACATTGTATGAGTGATATCTTTATGTTTACATCTTGATCCTATGCATATTTATTTGGAAGTTCTGCTGTGTTCAATGGGATGTATATATTTTTAAGTATGTGTAGAATGCATTGTCTTACCACAGATTCAGATGAAGGCCAAATTAATTCTTCTGTGATATAGAATTAAGAGTTTCATGATTGACATTTTTAACTTTCTCTGATTTTATTTGGCACTTTGTTGAAGAAGATCCTTCAATTCATTCTGATTTTAGAACAGAAAACCTGTCATATTCTGTTAAGTAGGCTATGGCTTCTCGGATACTAGTATATGCCTATTTAGGAGCAGGGTGTTTTTGATTTGAATCATGATTTAAATTTTAACAAATCAGATTTTCTTGACAATTTAAATCGTGATTTAAATCAATTGATTTTTAAAAAATCATTGATTTTTTTCCTCTAGCTTATGTAGAAGAAATAAAATTAAATTATTTTTAAACTTTGCAAGCGGTAATAGTTTTGAGAATACAGTAATAGTTTCATTCATTAAATGGTAGTAGGTATGGAGGTCTCCTGGCACAAAATACATTACATCACAATAACTGGTAGTAAAACCCTAGGCTTGGTATGTATTTAGTTATTTTTGGACACATCTTTAGTTTTGGAAAAGTTTAATTTCAAACATTTTAATATATACTTTATATGTCCATCCTCAAGATGAGAAGTCCTGATTTTCTTATGGATGTGGTTACTGCTATTTGAATTATTGTGGAAAAAATCAAGCACATATGCCAAAAGCTCTCTTGTGCCATTGATATGTTTCTGGTATAATAATTTGAGAGCAGCATGCCTTGATGAAGGAGAGAGGAACCCATTAATTTTAACTTGGGGAGTAGCATTCTTGTGCTCAGAAAAACATCCATATAGACCTGTTGCTTCCCTTATTTCCATTCCATTACAAAAGCACATTAGAATTCTGTACCTAGAATAACTTACTTAAATGAGCTAAGATTGCTTGGACAAGTAGTTAAGAATATATTTACTCTTGTTATGTGTGCCAAGATGGAAAAACTGAACAGACAGATGAATACGAACATCCATTGAGATTGCTTTTTCTAAATAATAATATTTTAAAACTTTATTTAATGAATAACTATCACTGCATCATGTAGACATTTGCTGGCAGTGCTTAACTCTATGCAGCTTTCAAATGGAAGCTGTTCATTCTTGGACTGGAATTAACTTGTCTAGTCCAAGAGGCTTTGGAGCTTTTTGCCCATCAACTCTTACTGCATTTAGGAGATTGTCAGTTATTTCTTTTCCAGATGCAAGCTTACATATGTGTTTCTGCTCTTTTACTATAAGTTACAATCTCTGGATGCTATACAGTATATATAAAAAGCACGTATCATTATATAGAGCTGTTCTGTTTAAAAGTTTCAGAACTTATTATTAATCTAGTGAAATAATGAAATATTTTGAGGGGAAACTAGTAGATGTTAAAGCATTCCATAGACTCCTACTACTTTTAAAATAGGAATATTTGCTATTTGTTCTCACAACGGTGTGTAGTGCTACAAAGGCATGTTGTTTACAAGGATTTAGGTTTTACTTTTATCTATTTAAATGAGGAGATAATCTTATTAACTGCTTTCAACAGCATTAACTTTGTAAAGCTCTCTGGTCAGCTGCTTTGGGGGGAGGGTTTGTGTGCCATTCACGTTTAACATGATTCAATAAATGTCTTTAATTTTTTTAAAAGACAATTGATCCTTGATGGTCAATGGGATGAGGTTCTTCAGTTCATCCAACCTCTTGAATGCATGGACAAATTTGACAAGAAAAGGTAAATTAATAGTAACTTTGCAACAGTGATACAATAATATTACAAAAGTTACAATCACAGCCATATTTATATCATTATTAAAGGAATGGTCATTGTAAACCTTGAGGTCTAGTGCTCTTCTGAAAGCTAAATTAGAGTTTTGGACTAGCTTTGTACTCTTCATAGTAATAATTATTGTGTGCTGTCAAGCCAGTTCTGAGTTATGGTGAACTTTTCCAGGAGTGTCTGTATGTAGAGTACTGTACTCAGAAGTGGTTTACCGTTCCCTTCTTCTGGGAGAACTCTGAGACTGTGCAACTTGCCTAAGGCTATGTAGCCTAGCTCATCTCCCAGGGGGCGCCATGGGGAGTCAAACTTCCAATCTCTGCCTCCGCAGCATTAAATATAAACCCTGTATCTTGTCCCACCACCTACATGTATGTACCTGAAATTTTCAGTCTAGGATTCTCATGTAATTCTGCAAATAAATGTGCACAAATGGTTTTGGGATGTTTTACTAACCCATGCCAAATTCCAGTGGATCTCAGGATATTAAAATATTTGAAAACAAATTCATGTTTAGTGTCAGAAGAATGGCACTTAAGTCTATGTTTAAAACATTGAATAGCATATTTTCACCCCAGTGCTTTTTCATTCGATTAGAAAGTGCCTAATCAGCGAGAGCAGTACATTTTACTGGGATATTTCTTGACCTGGGGCATTTTTGTTTTCAGAAAGATGACTCTATAGGGATAAAAACTGGGGGTTTGGGTACAAAAGAAAAACTGGTCAAGGGAAACAGATAGAGCAGAGGGCTGGACTTGATGGTCTTAAATCTGTAACTGAAAGTGAACCAATTGGTTGTGAACATAATTTTTCAAAATTGTAGGAAGAGATTGTCCACAGGAATGACCTCTGCCACCATGACACAAACCTCTTCAAAGCAATGAACTGCGGTTCTCGCCTTTGAATTCACCATGGTTGGTCAGAAAAGGCAATGTGAGAACTAAATATAGTTTGCTGTAGTCATCTCTAAAAGAACAATACTTCTCTAGAGTATATACGCACTGAACAGTTTATTGCATTGTAAGTTCCAACGGAAAAAAGAGCATTGTTGTTTATCAGTGTGAATTTTAACTGCAGTTCATCCACATTAACATTCACACTAATGTACTGTATTATCCTCAATTGATTATATGTATATCTTCTTTTCTACAGGTTTCGGTATATCATACTGAAGCAGAAATTTTTAGAAGCCTTGTGTGTAAACAATGCAATGTCTGCAGAAGATGAGCCTCAGCATGTAAGTCTGCCATGAATATATGCTCAAGTAGGCTGGATTGGGTCCTTTTAAGGAGAAAGATGTGGTAAATAAATAAATAAATAAATAAATAAATAAATAAATAAATAAATAAATAAATAAATAAATAAATAAAATGAAAGCTTTGTTCAAAACTGACCCTTCTCTTTCTCTGTCAGTATTAATTTCTTTTTTATTCTCTGCCAATTGAAATGAGAGTGGGTGTTGCAAGTTTTTGAAAGTATCTCGTGCTTCAGCCATGGCAACATGAATATGGAATTCTTTTCCAGAGAAGTTTCACCTGGCATCACACCTGATGTGTTTTTGTCAGCATGAGAAAACTTTTTATTTGCCCAGGCAGAAGATGACTTTGATGTGTTGCCTTACTTGCTGCCACTGTTTTATATTGGAATATGTTTGGTTATACTATCTCTGTTTTTAGTTGTGAGCCACCATGAGAGCACATTTGGGGGATATAAATAAAATATATAGGCAGTGACATCATTTTGGGAAGAGACTGCATTACTATTCCACCAGCAACTATAGGTGATAGGATGGGAAAATCTCTTTATGGCTTATCAGAAACTATGCTCTCATTCCTGTGTCCTAAATGGTGGACCAAGGTTAGGACAAAGTATATTAATTAACCAAAGTTATTGCTGGGATACCTTGTGGTGCATGTGACTGTGTGACTGCTGTCTTGGTGAACAATTGAGAATTCCAGCAGGGACTTAATAATTGCTTGCTAAGAACAACTGAATGTTATGCCTTTTGCCTTCTATATGCATAACAAGGCAACAGCATTTCATCATTAAGTGAACATGAAGTTATAAGAAGAATAACTGCACATTTGGGATGGCAATTGCTTGAAAATATACATGTATGTTTTTTCAGTGTAAGAGTGAAGAGTTTTTTTCAATTTTAACCGAAGGGTGAAAATAAGAAACAGAAGTATCACACTTCAGTGCATATTGCCTGGAATCCTGTTGATGGAGTTGCATAGTTGTTAAGCTAAAGAATGTAATCAGACATAATTAGTCTTGAACATAAAGTTTCCTATCCCTGCCCCTCCCCCAGGTTTTGAGGCTCCCTAGGGATCCCTTTTGACATAGGAAGCTTCAGGAATTCAGGATGGGGAGCCTTTAATATGTGAAAACTGTTACTGAGAGTCCCAATCCTGGTGATGGGGCCAGCAGTGCTGATTTTCTGTATTAAAGCATTCCCTCCCACTCCCAGTCCTGAGGCTCCCAAATGTTTCCCCAGGTTGAAAACAATCTCCAGGGACCCTCAGAACTGGAGATGATGTATACGAAACTTTAAATTAAATATTAATGTCCATGTATAATGATGTCATTAAGCTTTAAGACTATGGAATTATACAACAGGATTGCAGTCATTAATACAGATTCTATTAGAGAACATTTTTAAAAGTCATTCTGGATCAGACCAACACTGTATCTATGACATCAATGTATTTCACAGTGACCAGTCAGATGCCTACGATGTGCATGCAACAGCCCCTCCTGCTTATGTTCCCTAGGAAATGCTCTTTATTGCTGGTATTTAGAGGACACTGGAGGTAACCATCATGACTAGTAGCATATTTGACCTAGCAGAATATCAAGGTAGGAGGAGGGTTCATAGAAAAAAATATGTTGAGTGGCATTTTATTGGTCAAATGCTTTGGAATTACATTTTTGTCTAACAAAGGAAGCTATCTAATTTTTATTTATGATACTTCAGAGATAAAGTGAAGTTATCTTTGTCTTAAACAGCGGTGCTTTTTTTTTCCAGTTGGAATTTACAATGCAAGAAGCTGTTCAATGCCTACATGCTCTAGAGGAGTATTGCCCTTCTAAAGACGACTACAGCAAACTGTGCTTACTTCTCACATTGCCTCGTCTGACCAACCATGCAGAATTCAAAGACTGGAACCCCAGCACTGCACGAGTTCACTGCTTTGAAGAGGCTTGTGTTATGGTGGCGGAGTTCATTCCTGCTGACAGAAAACTAAGTGAGGCTGGATTTAAAGCAAGCAACAATCGTTTATTTCAGCTTGTGATGAAGGGACTACTGTATGAATGTTGTGTGGAGTTTTGTCAGAGTAAAGCAACAGGAGAAGAAATTACTGAGAGTGAAGTGTTGCTTGGCATTGACCTTTTATGTGGTAATGGTTGTGATGATTTGGACCTTAGTTTGCTCTCATGGCTTCAGAATCTGCCCTGTACTGTTTTTTCTTGTGCTTTTGAACAAAAGATGCTTAATATTCATGTTGATAAACTCTTAAAACCTACAAAAACTGCCTATGCTGATCTCTTGACACCCCTCATCAGCAAACTTTCTCCCTACCCTTCATCACCTATGAGGCGGCCCCAATCTGCTGATGCTTACATGACTCGCTCTTTAAACCCTGCATTAGATGGATTGTCTTGTGGGTTAACAAATCATGATAAACGCATCACAGATCTTGGAACAAAAACATCTCCTATGTCCCACTCTTTTGCTAACTTCCATTACCCAGGAGTACAGAATCTTACTCGAAGCCTAATGCTGGAGAATACAGATTGCCACAGCATTTATGAAGAGTCTCCTGAGCGGTAAGTAAAACTCCTTTGCAATGGAAGATCTTCATTTTCTTATGTGTTTGCATAAGAAATACATAAGATGTAACATTGATGGAAGCAATGTAGATCATTTGTCTATACAGAACCATCAGTGCATATAGGAGCATTGATGTATAACAAAAACAGACATGTGCCCTATTGAGTCAAATCCACTATATTTCCATGTGGGACAGGGAAAAAGTGAAGGTGAACTGGAACTATATAAATTCCATGTTGGTTTCAGCAGTAGAGTGTGAATTAAGAGTCAACTAGACTTTAACTGGTGTACTAGAGAAATCTTGCAGCATACAAAATGAAAATAATAACAGTACATTAAACATACAGTCTATATCAGTGTATTCCAATAACAACATGCTCAAGCATTGTGAGGATATAATGTTTCTGTAATTAAAAATACTATGATGATTGAAGAATGTTTTATTAAGCAACCCAAATCTGCATAGATTTTAAAATGGCACTATACAAAGATATTACCAAGTTAAATCACAGATGAGTGTTCTGAGTTGATGGAAGAAAAAGAGATGATATTATACAGGATTTTAGGAGGGAGATGCAGGCATGAGAAGCAGGAGAGCAAAGGAAGATAATGGAGCTAGAAGAATGAAAGTTGGTGTTAGAATTGGATATCACAGAGAGACACCATGTAGGAAAGGCCATAGAAGGAATTGGAAGTGAGAATGAGAAGTATGTGCTTGATTCAGGCATATTCTGAAGATGTAAAGTGATGGACTTCATGTAGGGATCTTAGGAAGAGCATTGCATGGAATGGCTGATGGGAGTGAGTTTTGCATAAAACTGAGATAATAGTGTGGCAACAAAAGGTCAGAGAAGAAGAGTTAACATTGGTAAGCAAAAGATCAGCAGTATGTGAAAAAAGGTTTTTGCCAAGAAGGGAAAGTCCCATTTTTAGTTGTGCTGTACATGGAGAAATGATATGAATTAGCATGTACAGAATAAATGAGAAGGAAGACTATAGAAAGGCTTCTTTTCTTCTTATGATGACAAGAAATTTTGGAGGAGAGGAAGTTACCATGAATTTTGATACATAAAAAACAGTATCCTGTATCAATATTTATGTGTGTTAAACCCCTGCTATGGAAGATACTGCAGCAATCTGATGAGGTGTTGATTGTACACAGCCAGGCACACCATTGGTACCTTGGATGTATAGGAAACTTTAAATTAAATATTAATGTCCATATATAATGATGTCGTTAAGCTTTAAGACTATGGAATTACACAACAGGATTGCAGTCATTAATACAGATTGTATTAGAGAACATTTTTAAAAGTCATTCTGAATCAGACCAACACTGTGTATCTATGACATCAATGTATTTCACAGTGACCAGTCAGATGCCTATAGAGGATGTGCATGCAACAGCTCCTCCTGCTTATGTTCCCTAGGAAGTGTTCTGTATTGCTGGTATTTAGAGGACACTGGAGGTAATATGTAACCATCATGACTAGTAGCATATTTGACCTAGCAGAATATCAAGGTAGGAGAAGGGTTCATAGAAAAAAATTCCAAAGTGCCCTGGTGTCTGCAGTTGAAGTGGAATACCCATAAATATTGAACAGAATACTGCCCCAAAATGCTAAATCAATTTTATAAGTTGTGCTACATTTTAATCTAATTCTCCAACATATATAGTTATGTTCTTCTGCGTGGTCTTCTGTGAATGCACACAATAAAGGGTTAAGTCAGCGCCTGCGCTGGTCTCCTCGGAATGTTCTAGAGCTCTGCAAGAGAAACATTGTCAACATTATCTATACTGCGCATGCTCCGCCCGCCCAATCCTCAGTTCCATTTCTCCGCCGTGTGGAATGGTTCTTCTCAGTAGAGCTCCTCTACTTTCGCCCTTTTTCTATTGCTAGTTCGGTCAGGATTACCCGGTTTTCGACTATTGCACGTCTTACGACTTCTCCTGCTGCCTATCGGACTTTGTTATCTTCAGCGGCCGCTCTGCTTACCGCTTGTGAGTCTCGCGTCTTCCCGCCTTTTCCAACGCCCGTTGCGAGCACTCTACTCTCCTATGCCCCCTCCACCCTCAGGCCCTTTCAGCCGCTGTGTCGTTTGCTCGGGTAAAATCCCCTTTCAGGACAGGCACGACACTTGTCTTTTTTGCCTGGGTGAATCCCATTCGGCCCAGAACTGCGAACATTGCCAGGCGTTTACCAAGGCAACTCTGAAGGCTCAACAACAGAGGCTGAAATTACACCTTTGGAACTCAGCCCTGGCTGCCTCCCAACCTTCGCCCATGGAGCTTCCCTCCACCTCTTCAGCCTCCCATTCTGAGGGCGCCCCGAGCCTTGCAGTAGCCAGTAAGCCTATGGACGTACCTGCGAAACCTAAGAAGCCTTCCAAAAAATCTTCGACGTCCAAGGCTGCGGTTCCCACAAAACCTGCAAAACAGGCGAAAACTAAGGCTTCTACAAAGGCTAAGGACGCTGTATCCCAAGCTTTGCCGGGATCTGTCGACCTTCTCTCGCCTTTATTGGAGGATTTGTCGAGAGACAAAGATTCGACATCGGGGGCGGCTACCCCCCTTCCTCCTCATCAGCCTGAGCCGGCTATACCCCTTGGCGCTCCCTCTCCGACGCCAAGTCAGCTTCTTCGAGCAACAACAAGCTTGGGTTCTGCCCCGGTTAGCCCTGTGTCTTCGTTAAGCTTTAAGACTATGGAATTACACAACAGGATTGCAGTCATTAATACAGATTGTATTAGAGAACATTTTTAAAAGTCATTCTGAATCAGACCAACACTGTCTTCTGGGCGGGCTTCACCGGCTCCATCTATATCTCCTCCACCTCCCCACCCTCCCTCGCCGCCGAGGAAGAAACCGGCAAAGAGGAGGCATTGTTCCAGGGAACGCTCTGTCTCACCTCATAGAAACAACAGAGACAGGCGCAAACGCTCTCGACGTCGCCATAGATCGACGTCGATTGACTCCTCCTCCTCCGGCTCTCATCGCCGCCGACACAAGCGTCGATCCAGACGCCGCTCCTATTCTTCTTCGCCGTCGACGTCGCCCGACCGCCATCATTGTCGTCGGAGAGTCAAATATATTTATCTCTCCCCCTCTTCTTCTTCCTCTTCGCCGTCGACCCCTCCTAGAAAAAATCGACGTCGACATAAGAAAAGGGTAGGGGACGCCGTTCAACCTCCTCCACTACCAGTTCCACCCATTGCTCCGCCTTCTACGGTCCCGTCGACATCGACCGCGCCTCCTCCTCCTCCTCCCCCTCCTCAGCCTGTTCCTACAGTCATACCTGAAGCCCCACCTCCACGTCGAACGAGAGGGCATGAGCTGTCATCTGATGATGATGATGTTTCTTTCTCATCACAAGAATCTGAATCGGAGGAAGAGCCGCCTCCTCAACCTACACCTCACGAGTTACCAGTAGGAGAGACGGTAGACTCGGATACAGGCAACCCTCACGATTCCTCACCCTCGGAGGATTTTTCCTCTTACTCACAAATGTTATCAAGGCTCGCAAAGACACTCAAGCTACGCGTTGACGAGCCCGCACCACCAGAAGAGGACCTCATCTTTGGTGATATTAATAAAGAACGATCACCACCTCCTAGCCTTTGCTTTCTACCTGCCTTATTAAAGATCATTCAGGAGTTTTGGGAACACCCTTCGGCATCGGTGCCCTTACCCAAGAGAACGGAGAATATGTACAAGATTGTTGGGGATGATGCTAAATTTCTTTTAAAACATCCTATCCCCAATTCCCTTATAGTGGAGACCAGCTGCACTAAACCATCAGGAAAGGCGCATGTGATCCCCACGAACAAAGAAGGGAAAAAGCTTGAGTTAATCGGTAGACGACTTTATTCTTTAATTGCCTTTATACTCAGAGTTGCTAATTATCAAACTGCTCTAGGAGCATATCAAAAGCAGCTGTGGATTAAAATGTTGCCAGCTTTGCACATGTTGCCAGCTGATGCACGCCAGGCTTTCCTAAACACCTATGAGCAAGCACAAACGGTTTCCAAACACCAAAGAATTGCAACCAGACATTCAGTGGAAGCAGCAGCTAGAATCCTCGTTACTGCTGTCAACCTGCGTCGACATGCCTGGTTACGTGCTGCAAACATCCTTGAGGATGTGAAGGCTAAAGTTGAGGATTTACCCTTCGATTCTTCTGGTCTTTTTAGTGAGAAAACGGATAACCATCTTGAGGACTTACACAAAGCAAAGAAAACTGCTAAGTCCTATTATATTCAGCCACAACCAAAGTTCAACAGATTCCAATGGAAACGGTCTTCTAATCAATACAATCCACCTTCCCAACAGTTCAGACAGTTCAAAGAAGCTTCCCGCTCTGCTTTACCTCAAAATTCCTCTACTCAATCTACTTACCGTGCCCACCAGGCGTCACAGCGTCGTCAGACCTACAAGCCACCTGCAAAGAAACACAAACAATATCTTTGACTGGTTAGCACACCCCTCATCTATCGTCACAGACATAAGACTCCAGCCATATTTTCAAAACTGGTCGACTATCACAAGCGATTCCTGGGTTCTAAGGATTGTTTCATCTGGTTATACCCTAGAGTTTACAGAATATCCTCCTCTAGGAAGGGTAGAGTATACTACATCAAACCCTATTCTAGAGGAGGAGGTTCAGTCTCTACTTCAAAAGGGAGCCATTCAGGCAGTGCCACCAGCAGATATGCCCAACGGCTTCTATTCAAGATACTTTGCCGTCACCAAAAAAGACGGTGGCATGAGGCCTATCTTGGACTTAAGACACTTAAATACTTACCTGCATCCTCGTCGATTTCGCATGGTGACATTGGAGTCCATCACACACCTCCTGAAAAAGAAACATTGGTTTGTCTTCATAGATCTGAAGGATGCCTACTTTCACATCATCATCCATCCAGATCACCGAAAGTTCCTCAGATTCGTCTTCCAGAACACAATTTACCAGTATCTCGCTCTCCCATTCGGCCTCGCCACAGCGCCTCGCACGTTCACAAAATGCATGGCTCCTGTGGCGGCTTACCTCAGACTCAACGGCATTCACGTATTCCCATACATCGACGACTGGTTAGTCGTCTCTCCATCCAGACACAGGGCCTTCAAAGATACCAAATTCATCCTTCACCTCCTCAAGGGCCTAGGACTCACAATAAATTACAAAAAATCACAACTTTACCCATCCAAGATAGTACACTACATTGGTGCCAGGATAGATGCGCAAAAGGGGCGCATATTTCTTCCACATCAACGAATAAGGAAGATTCGCAACGCCATCCGGAAGTTCCACCCCGGTCGCTCTGTCTCGGCAAGACATGCTCAACATCTTCTAGGGCTCATGTCCTCCACGACTCCCACAGTCGCCCACGCTCGACTAAAACTCAGGTCCTTACAAATCTGGCTGTTATCCCTTTTCAGTCCTCTCCAGGATCACCAAGGGAAGAGACTTCTAGTGTCACAGGAGTTAGTACAACAACTCCAATGGTGGGCCTTCGCTCCACATCTGAAAGTGGGTCGCCCATTTCGCCCTCTACGGCTCACGGCCCAAATTACTACGGATGCGAGCCCCACAGGCTGGGGAGCGCATTGCGGGCGTCATCGTGTCCACGCTCTATGGTCTCGTCACGAGAGGTCCTTTCACATCAATCACCTCGAGATTCTAGCAGTCATGAAGGCACTAAAAGCCTTTTTTCCCCTAGTACGTGGCCGTGGTGTTGAAATAGTCACCGACAACACCACGGCCATGTACTACATAAACAAACAAGGGGGAACACATTCTCCGTCTCTGCTGTTTCTCACAGTAACTCTCTGGGAATGGTGCTACCAGAACCACATATTCCCAGTAGCAGTTCATCTATCCACGGAGGAGAATTTCCTGGCAGACCAACTCAGCCGCCGTCTGGACCAGATGCACGAATGGGAGTTGGACATGTCGGTGTTCCTTCAACTCTGTCGACGCTGGGGCAAACCTCTTGTAGATCTCTTTGCCACGCACCACAATGCGAAATGTCTACACTACGCATCCAGAGCGGGCTTAGGCCGCGACTCACTGGGAGATGCCTTCATGCTATCTTGGAGGCAGGGCCTGCTTTACGCCTTCCCTCCGTTCCCGTTAATACAGAAAACTTTAGTACAACTCCGCCATCAGTCAGCAGAAGCCATACTGGTAACTCCCTTCTGGCCTCGGCAGCCTTGGTTTCCAACGTTGGTGGAAATGGCAGTGGACTCAGTGCGCCTCCCCAACTTTCCGGCGCTCATCACACAGGATGCGGGAACAGTGTTTCATCCCGATCTCCACACTCTCCACCTCACAGCATGGAGGATATCCCGCAGATCAAGGAAATCCTAGATAAATCCAAAAAGGCATCTACTTCCACTTTATATGCCTATAAATGGAAGAGCTTTATCAAATTCACTGAATCCAAGGGTTTATCAGCTGTTCCAGCTTCGCTTTCTACAGCGCTTCAGTTCCTTCGTTACTTGTTTGACCTCAAGCTGTCTGTTGCCACCTTAAGGGTTTACCTCACCGCAATTGTATCCTTTCAACCCAGGGACTCACCTTCTTCACGCCTTTTCTCTCATCCCACAGTCAAGGCTTTCCTCAAAGGACTCACTCATCTTAGACCACCTCTCAAACCATTGATACCCCAGTGGTCTTTGAATTTGGTTCTCAAGGCACTCATGTGTCCTCCCTTTGAACCTCTAGCTACATGTTCTCTAAAATTACTGTCTCTGAAAGTTTTATTTCTTGTAACAATTACTTCTGCCTGTCGTGCTAGTGAACTGGCTGCATTGCGAGCTGATCAACCTTTCCTACAATTCTTCAATGACAAGGTTATTCTTCACACAGATGTGTCCTTCCTTCCGAAGGTCGTCTCAGAGTTTCATCTGAATCAACCATTGGTTCTACCCACCTTTTTCTCAAAACCCACCAACGAAACAGAACGCATGCTCCATTCTCTGGATGTCAGGAGGGCACTCTCCTTTTACGTGGCACGTACCAAGGAATTCAGATTGTCTCCTAAGCTTTTCCTATGCTATTTTGGACACAAAAAAGGTTTACCAGCCTCCTCTTCATCTATCTCTCGCTGGCTGGTTTCAGCAATATCCTTAGCATACGAGTTACAACACAGATCTCCTCCTGAAGGTCTGCGTGCCCACTCCACCAGGGCAGTGGCCTCCTCTACAGCACTTCTGTGTGGAGTTGATCTTCCTGATATATGCAGAACTGCTACGTGGTCAAGTGTCTCCACATTCATCTCCCACTATAGGCTGGACATGAGAGCAAAAAGGGAGACAAGATTTGGGAGAGCTGTCCTTGCATCTGCCCTTCAGTGACAACCCACCAACCGCTAAGCCAGCTTGTTAATCACCCCTTATTGTGTGCATTCACAGAAGACCACGCAGAAGAAAGACGGGTTACTTACCTGTAACCATGGTTCTTCCAGTGGTCATTCTGTGAATTCACACAAACCCGCCCGTCCTCCCCACTATCCGTCACTGTATATCTGCAGATCAACTTGCACAAGGTATATGGCGGATAAATGGAACTGAGGATTGGGCGGGCGGAGCATGCGCAGTATAGATAATGTTGACAATGTTTCTCTTGCAGAGCTCTAGAACATTCCGAGGAGACCAGCGCAGGCGCTGACTTAACCCCTTATTGTGTGAATTCACAGAATGACCACTGGAAGAACCATGGTTACAGGTAAGTAACCCGTCTTTATACCTACTTTTGTGGATGCAGTGCAGTAGAATCTGCACATAAAAAATCCACAGAATTTTGGAAAGTTAGAGCAATGACTAGGTATTCTTTTAAGTACAGTATACAGTGGGGTCTTGACTTGAGAACTTAATCCGTATTGGAAGGTGGTTCTCAAGTCAAAAAGTCTGTAAGTCAAGTCTCCATTGACCTACAGTGCATTGAAAACAGTCCGTTTTTGTTCCATTTTGGTTTTTTTCTGGTCTGTAAGTCAAATCTCAGTCTGCAAGGCAAACCTAAATTTTGCGGCCAGAGAAGTCTGTAACTCAAAAAGTCTGTAAGCCAAGCCGTCTGTAAGTCAAGGGTCCACTGTATTCACTCCTGTGAAGCCAGGTCCAGGAGTTGTGCTACATAGTCATCAGTATAATGTGGCAAAGTAGTATTTCCAGCATTTCACTTAGCAACTACAGCCGCACAGTGTATCCAAGCTGCACACATTTTATTAGAAGTCATTGGGCTGGAATGCAACAAAGTACCAAATGAACAAAAAGAAAATGCACAGGTTGTGGCTTATATGAGATTGATTCTTTGACATTTTTCCAAAACCACAAATTAGTTTACAGATTTAATAATATTTGTAATTGTAGTTCATAACTGTCTTTAGTAGCAGAATTATCTAAACAGTTAGATTTAACCAGTATGGAAGGAACCAGTGAATTGCGGGCTAAATCACAGAAGCCTCTGTGCTGCCGGGTCAGAAGACCAGCAGTCATAAGATCGAATCCATGTGACAGAGTGAGCTCCTTTCGCTTGTCCCAGCTCCTCGCCAACCTAGCAGTTCGAAAGCATGCAAATGCAAGTAGATAAATAGGTACCACCTCGTTGGGAAGGTAAAATGGCGTTCCCTAGTCACGCTGGCCACGTGACAACGGAAACTATCTTCGGACAACTGTCTTTAGCCCGCGATTCACTGGCTCTACAGCTTGAAAATGGGATGAGCACCGCCCCCTAGAGTCAGACACGACTGGACTAAGAATGTCAAGGGGAACCTTTACCTTTAAGACGTTGTATTGGATAGATCTAAGTCTAAGATAAAGTGTGGAGGAAACTGCTGAATTAGAAGTCTTTTCTCTGCATTTTGTAATATGGTGTGCTGTATTCTGATTCTGTAAGCTAGATATAGGTAGTCACTGTAATCAGGTCTGTTTTTGCATGAGGTCAGTTGTCCTTTACTCTCTGGAGATATAGATGCCTTCAAAAATAAGGTATAAATCAAAAGCAAACAGTAAGAAATCTGTATTTGTAGCAATTAGCAAAGTGGGATTGGGGATTCTTCAGATATATTGCCCTCCCTCCAAATGTAGTGCTTCCAGGTGCTGGGCAAAAGTGACAGTAGAAAAGAGGGAAAGTTCTTGTTCAGTACATCTCCCCCCCCCATCGTATACATATCTAAGAAACATTACTCGATTCGAAGGGATCTGTGGTGAGACTCAGACTAATGTGCATGTGTCTCAGAGTAGCCTTTTGAAATAATTTGATTTGGTTCTGAAGAAACATAGTGTTTAGATGTTTGGGTTAGATTTGGAGATTTAGAGTTCATCCAGATGGCACATACCATGTTTCCTGGAAAATAAGACAGGATCTTATATTAATTTTTGCTCCAAAAGTGCATTAGGACTTATTTTCAGGGGATGTTTTATTTTGTTCACGCACAACAATCTACATTTATTTAAATACAGTCCTTGCTGCACAATGGTGGAAGGTGGGGTTTCACTTAACTGGGGCTTATTTTGGGGGTAGGGCTTATATTACGAGCATCCTGAAAAATCATACTAGGGCTCATTTTCAGGTTAGGTCTTATTTTGGGGGAAACGGGTTATGTATCCAATGATGTGCTGATAACATGTTTTTTTTCTCTTGCCCTGATTATGTAAGGCTTAACTGTTGGCAGTCCTAGTCCTGTGACAGAGTGACAAAAACACTGGTTTTCATATTTTTAGAAAAGCCACCTCCTGTAGCTTTAGTGTTGCTTTGTAGTGAGTGAAATTTGGATGGCAAGAGTGTCTTGCACTGGAAGCTTTACATGTTAGTACTAATTCACTAACAGGCAAGCAAAACAAAAATCTAGCACAAAATATAATTTTTTACAGGTGTTAAAGAGCTTCTTCACAATTTTTGAAAGAGTTGTTTTGAAAGACAACTGTTTCCTGAAGTAGATTAGCATTGGGGGTAAGAGTCTGCTGAAAAGGGCTCAGAATGGAAGCATTTAATGATAGAACTAATTTACTTCTTAACAAAAAGTCTAGCACAGGAGACCTTAAACTTTTATTTTTGGTTGCCCAAATGAATTGATTCACCAGAATCAGAGTTGCAACATAAACTCTGAACAGTTCCTCAAAGTGTTTTGAAGTTTAAGATGTAAAGGATCTTTTCTTTCATGTTGCTTGAAAGCAGCTTAAAATCTAATTGGAAATCTTGGAGTTCCCTTAAGAGTAGAGTCTGTCTTCATGAGTAACCTGGGTGTCATGGGACCTAAAATGGATCTTTTTTTGCTTTGTTGTTTTCTAATTGTGACCCATAACAGTCTTCAGCCTCAGCGCCACCCCTGTTCTAACCCTAGTGGAACACTCTCTGGGCCTCTCACAATGATTATTGCTTTGGCAGTGAACATTTCACATTCTGGAAAGGATACTGTCTTCTTTATCCTGCTGTGGGACTGAATTCTTGGCCAAACAGCTAACTCCAACTTGGGTCAGCTATTTTCAAGGGAACAAATTGTTCTAGTAGTAATATTCAAAATAGTAGTGCCTAGTTCCTCCCTCTCTTTTTACATTAAGTTTCCATGTAATCCTATCCCAATAGCTGTAGTAAGCTCTTCCTGTCCTAAACTTGATTTGACTTGGAAAGAGCATATATTAAAACTGTGATTAACTAAATGTGTTTCAAAAATATTTAACATAAAAAAACTTAAAGCCTCTTGTTTTGATTCCTAAATTGATAGATGTGACACGCCTGTGGATGCCCAGCGCTCGTCTGGCAGTGAGGTTGTCTGCCAGAATTCAGGTCCAGAAAAAGAATCAGTAAATGGAACACAAATTCAGGGACAAACCAAGCAAGAGAAAAATGAGGTAATGGTTTTTGGTTTTTTCCTTCCAACTATGCTCTTATTTAGGTAGCTTAAAACAACAGAATGTCTGTTATAATGGGAACTCCTAATTTTGAAGCTTATTTTTCTGTAGTGGATGTGTTTTCTCTTCAGTATATCCTGCATCCAGTTCTTCATGCTTCTAGAAACAAAGGAGTATTTATCTTTTTGTATGGAAGAATTTAATATTGTCTTTTAACTATATACTGTAGTCTCTTTCTCATACAACTCTATATAGTTGTAATATGGATCTGTGAGGGCCAAATATATTTATACAGGTACTACAATTATATTTCAGCATACAATTCCAAAATTTATAAGAAATGATGTTTGGGGTTTTAAATGTGTTTACCTGTACACCACCACTCACTGTTAATCAAGGTTTAAACATGGGACAGTGGTAGCATAGAGCAGCCAAGGGTAAGATGATAATGCTACAGTGGGGGAAAATGGGTGCATTTTCTAATGGGTTGAATCCAAAGGTAAACTAGTAGAAGAGAGCTTTCTCATACTTTCATGTCATTGCAATCTTTTGTGCCTGCAATAAAAAGCCTTTCTTGAGAGTTTGGGGATTACAGTGAGAAGATGGACAAGGAAAAATGTGTCCCTAACTTTTTTCAGTTTCTCGTCTCCTGTGCAGCCTACCTAGCAAGCCCTACTGTTTTGAAGGATCCCTTGATCCCCAGGAAGGGATTCAAGAGTCTACAATGGAAAAGACAAGAGGGGAAGGAAGCCCAAACTCTAGAATCCTATTCAGACTACTGTAGAGCTTGCACATGAGTAGGGCCCATTTCCTTTTTGAAAACAGCACTGAAACTATGAAGAACATGAAAATGGATAGGACAGAACTAGGTGCCTTTCTTTGATGTTTATAACATGTGAATAGGGCTTACATCTTCAACTGAATTCCAGCAAAGTGATTTTTCCTCTATAAACCTGAAATTGCATATTTCAGTATCTGCACTATCTAGCAAGACATTTTTAAGACTACATTCCAATGAATAGGAGCGGCTCCCAATATTGTACATGTGCACAAGGTCGAACTCTACAGTCCATTTCTTAATGGGATTACAATATGGGAACATTCCCTTTTGACCACTAAAACCAGTGTTTATACAAGTGGGAGAGAGAAGTAGTGGTAACTTGGTGTCAAGTATTGGTGTTTTGTTGCTTTTTAAATTCCCAGCTGAGGCAGAAAATGGTGAAAAGGAGTGTTCTCTTTCATGTTTCTTGACTTCAGTTGCCAGAATTCTCCAATAATTCCATGAATTGCAACCCGGAAACGCAAATCAGCATGCTTTTAGCTTTCAACCCATCCACCCAAAGAACGGCCTTGGGTTGTTCCAGGCTTCCTGTTACCTCTTGCTTCCTGTTGTTAATTCAGTTTTTAAAAGCTGTTGCAGTGCTTCCTGGGAGTCGGTTATTTGAGAAGCACATCAGCAACACAAGATAACAGGAAGCAAGCTTAGGGTTGCTGATGCTGCATGTAAAAATACTTGAAAACCTTTCTTTATTGTGGGAGCAAAACCTACAGTTGTGCTGATTTGGTTTTCTGTACTGCAATTCCCAGAATGCCTGGAAATGCTACTGGGGCCGAAGTAAAAATGAACATATGTGAGGACCCTGTGAAGGGTGTGCTCTTTCATGTTTTTGAACTGCAGTTCCCAGAATTCTAGGATAATTTTACTTTTGCCAAAGTAGCATCTCCAAGAATTCTAGAAATTGCAGCAGAAATCAACAGCCCTAGTGAGGAATTCTCGTAATGTCTCAGTCTTACAAGCTCCAGTATTCTAGCTTTGTGTGATCATCCAGTTCCTGCATTTCACTCTGCCAGAAAGCTGTATGAGCCTTCACCGGTTCCTAAGCTGATCTATAGGTGTTCATTTTCACTTTTGCTCCAGTAGCATCTGAGGAATAAACATTTGCTGGTGAACAATTAACTTTAGCAAAGTATTAATTAAATTATGGATAAAGGGAGTGGTCTTGGAAATTATTGAAGATACCCTGAGTGTTTGTAAAAGGGTAGAAAGAGATAGAGCAAACACACCTACTTTATAACACCCAGTCAGCTCCCTGCCAAAGAATATACCAGAGGGAATATGCCAAAGGGAATATACTGGAGTGGATAATCTGGGAAAGGATATAATACAACATCACTGAAATCCTATGGAGTAGCTTTGTTGTTGTTGTTTAGTTGTTTAGTCATGTCCAACTTTTCGTGACCCCATGGACCAGAGCACGCCAGGCCCTCCTGTCTTCCACTGCCTCCTGGAGTTTGGTCAAATTCATGTTGGTCGCTTCGGTGACATTGTCCAACAATCTTGTCCTCTGTCTTCCCCTTCTCCTCTTGCCTTCACACTTTCCCAACATCAGGGTCTTTTCCTGGAGTCTTCTCTTCTCATGAGATGGCCAAAGTATTGGAGCCTCAGCTTCAGGATCTGTCTTTCCAGCGAGCATTCAGGGTTGATTTCCTTCAAAATGGATAGGTTTGTTCTCCTTGCAGTCCAGGGGATTCTCAAGAGCCTCCTCCAGCACCACAATTCAAAAGCACCAATTCTTCAGCGCTCAACCTTCTTTATGGTCCAGCTCTCACTTCCATACATTGCTAGTGGAAAAAACCATAGCTTTGACTATGTGGACATTTGTTGGCAAGGTGATGTTTCTGCTTTTTAAGATGCTGTCTAGGTTTGTCATTACTTTCCTCCCAAGAACCAGGTGTCTTTTAATTTCGTGGCTGCTGTCACCATCTGCAGTGATCATGGAGAAAGTAAAATCTGTCACTGCCTCCATATCTTCCCCTTCTATTTGCTAGGAGGTGATGGGAACAGTGGCCATGATCTTAGTTTTTTTGATGTTGAGCTTCACACCGTTTTTTGCGATCTCCTCTTTCACCCTCATTAAGAGGTTCTTTAATTCCTCCTCACTTTCTGCCATCAGAGTGGTATCATCTGCATATCAGAGGTTGTTGATATTTCTTCCGGCAATCTTAATTCCGGTTTGGGATTCATACAGTCCAGCCTTTCACATGATATATTCTGCATATAAGTTAAATAAGCAAGGGGACAATATACAGCCTTGTTGTACTCCTTTCCCAGTTTTGAACCAATCAGGTGTTCCATATCCAGTTCTAACTGTTGCTTCCTGTCCCACATATAGATTTCTCAGGAGGTAGATAGGTGGTCAGGCACTCCCATTTCTTTAAGAACTTGCCATAGTTTGCTGTGATCCACACAGTCAAAGGCTTTTGCGTAGTCAATGAAGCAGAAGTAGGTGTTTTTCTGGAACTCTCTGGCTTTCTCCATAATCCAGCGCATGTTAGAAATTTGGTCCCTAGTTCCTCTGCCCCTTTGAAATCCCGCTTGTATTTCTGGGAGTTCTCGGTCCACATACTGCTGAAGCCTAGCTTGGAGGATTTTGAGCATAACCTTGCTAGCGTGGGAAACTAGTGTAATTGTATGATAGTTGGAGCACTCTTTGGCACTGCCCTTCATTGGGATTGGGATGTAGACTAATCTTTTCCAGTCCTCTGGCCACTGCTGAGTTTTCCAATCTCGCTGGCATATTGAGTGTAGCACCTTAACAGCATCATCTTTTAAGATTTTAAATAGTTCCACTGGAATGCCATCACCTCAACTGGCCTTGTTGTTAGCCATGCTTTCTAAGGCCCACTTGACTTCACTCTCCAGGAAGTCTGGCTCAACGTCAGCAACCACATTATCTGGGTTGTCCTGGACAGCCAGATCTTTCTGTTATAACTCCCTCTGTGTATTCTTGCCACCTCTTCTTGATGTCTTCTGCTTCTGTGAGGTCCCTACCATTTTTGTCCTTTATCATGTCCATCTTTGCACAAAAGTTTCCTTTAATAGCTTCAATTTTCTTGAACAGATCTCTGGTTTTTCCCTTTCTATTATTTTCCTCTATCTCTTTGCACTGTTCATTTAAGAAGGCCCTCTTGTCTCTTCTTGCTATTCTTTGGAAGTCTGCATTCAATTTTCTGTAACTTTCCCTATCTCCCTTGCAATTTGTTTCTTTTCTGTTCTCTGCTATTTTAAGTCCTTGTTGGACAGTTACTTTGCTTTCTTGCATTTCCTTTTCTTTGGCATGTTTTTGGTTGCTGTCTCCTGTACAATGTTACGAGCCTCCAGCCATAGTTCTTCAGGCACTCTGTCCACCAAATCTAGTTCCTTAAATCTCTTCTTCACTTCCACTGTGTATTCATAAGGGATTTGGTTTAGATTATACCTGACTATGTCAGTGGTTTTTCCTACTTTCTTCAGTTTAAGGTTGAGTTTTGCTATAAGAAGCTGATGATCAGAGCCACAATCAGCTCCACGTCTTCTTTTTGCTGACTGTATAGCGCTTCTCCATCTTTGGCTGCAGAGAATATAATCAGTTTGATTTCAGTATCGCCCATCTGGTGATGTCCATGTGTAGAGTCGCCTCTTGTCTTGTTGGAAAAGAGTGTTTGTGATCACCAGCTTGTTCCCTTGACAAAACTCTATTAGCCTTTGTCCTGCTTCATTTTGAACTCCAAGTCCAAACTTACCTGTTGTTCCTTTTATCTCTTTATTCCCTACTTTAGCATTCCAGTCCCCTGTAATGAGAAGAACATCTTTCTTTGGTGTCAGTTCTAGAAGGTGTTGTCAGTCTTCATAGAATTGGTCAATTTCAACCTCTTCAGCATTGATGGTTGGTGCATAAACATGGATTATTGTGATGTTGAAAGGTCTGCCTGGGATTCGTATTGAAATCATTCTATCATTTTTGATATTGTATCCCAGTACAGCTTTTCCCACTCTTTTGTTGACTATGAAGGCTACTCCATTTCTTCTACGGGATTCTTGCCTACAATAGTAGATATGATAATTGTCTGAATTGAATTCAGACATTCCTGTCCATTTTAGTTCACTGACACCCAGGATGTCGATGTTGATTCTTGCCATCTCCTGTTTGACCACATCCAGCTTACCAAGGTTCATAGATCTTACATTCCAGGTTCCTATGCAGTATTTTTCTTTGCAGCATCGGACTTTCCTTTCACTTCCAGGCACGTCCACAGCTGAGCGTCCTTTCGGCTTTGGCCCAACCACTTCATTAGCTCTGGAGCTCCTTGTCCTTGTCCTCCGCTCTTCCTCAGTAGCATGTTGGACGCCTTCCAACCTGAGGGGCTCATCTTCCAGCATCATATCTTTTAGCCTTTTGTTTTCTGTTCATTGAGTTTTCTTGGCAAAGATACTGGAGTGGTTTGTCAGTTCCTGCTCCAGGAGGATCGCGTTTGGTCACAACTCTCCACTATGACCTGTCCGTCTTGGGTGTCCCTGCACAGCACAGGCCATAGCTTCTCTGAATTCTCTTGAGTAGCTACACTAGTGTAACTCAGTGTTATGCAAATGGTAACTGCAATAGGGCCACGGGAGAAGTGCTGTTCACAAGGCACTTCTGCAGGTGCATTGTGTAATCTTTCACCATTGGAACTTGTGACAACTTGTACAATCAACTCATGCAATCTTTGTTTCCTGAGCCTAATGCCTAGCAAAGTTATACTCGTGTATTTTTATATTATGTGGTGGCATACTGGATTCTAGCCCATATGTTCTTGGTATGCTTAGCAAGCAATTTTGTTTGCTAATTCAGAATTGCCATCATTTATCATGTTTGTTTCCATTTAATTCATAACAAGATCTACTTCAGTTCATTCAAGTGATTTTTGTGTGTGTGTGTTTTCCTTGATCAAAGCAAATAATAATTTTTCAGCTGGCAAGTGAAATCCTGTTGCGTCACATCAACCGGCCCAAATCTGTGAGGATTTGGTGACTCAACTTTTTCATAAGTTCCATTGATTCAAATGAACCTACTGTAGTGCAACTACAGGATTTCAGTCAATATGTGGTGTTAGTAACTATAGAAATAGCCATACATGTCTTCTGTTTCTGCTGCTTCTTGATCTAACTGCAGGAAATTTCCTTCTAAAAGTTGGTGTATTGGAATCTCAGTTATTATATTTCTAGACCTTTATATGTTTTGTAACAAACTTAATTGTGTCTGTGTATGTTTCCATATGGTTTCTTTGGCAGGGAGATGACAGAATATGAAATGCTATCAAATCACACAGATAAAAGGCAGTCATTGCTTTTAATAATATGATTTTGGTGTTGAGGTAGCTGTAGTAAGAGCTATGATGGTTAAAGTTTTTGCTCCATTTAATTATGCTCGATCTTTTTTAGCTTCGTGATTCAACTGAACAATTTCAAGAATATTACAGACAGCGGTTACGATACCAGCAGCACTTGGAACAAAAGGAGCAACAGCGCCAGCTGTACCAGCAAATGTTATTAGAAGGAGGGGTAAACCAGGAGGATGGTTCAGATGCACAACAGAATCTTACAGAGCAATTTCTTAACAGGTTAGCTTTGACATATTTGTAGCTGCAGACCCATATTTTGTTAAAGAACAAAGCCTGAAAGCTTTGGGGATGCCTACACAGGCATTTGTCCCACTGTTTGGTCTGCTGTGGGAACAGGTTGGTTCACTTCTTTTGCCAGCAATCAGATGGTGTAAGTGCCCATGCGAACCAGCCTGTTCCCAGAGCATTCTTACCATCAGCTTTCTGGGTTCCTATCATGGGCTACTCTTTTTGAGATGTGGGTAGGGTATGATTGCTCTGTTTTGTTTATTTTCCAGCACATACAGCCACTGGGATTGAACTGAAGTGGAGTTTATTGCTTTAAATTTCCCTTCCATTTTCAATTTCCCAATATAATTAAGTGGCCTAAGAAGACAGCTTAGCCACTTTATGAGATAGGGAATGTAAAACTTCATGTGTTCCTCTGTGGATGGACAGGAGAGAGAAACACATTTAAAAAAAATCCTATTATGGCAGCATTGATGTGATGTACCTTTTAGAAAAATAAAAAATAAAAACCCTGAAACCTTCCTCTCAGAATAAGGAGGGGAATGTTGTTGTTTTCTTAATGGAGGTGGGACGCCAAGGGCTGCTTGAGGTCTGTATGCCATGTGGATGCAAGGGTCACACAAAATGGCACATGGGACCTCTATTTGATCTTAAGCAACCCTGTTTAGCCCACTTCAGCTCACTCCACTTGAGTTGTCTAACTAGATCCTTTGCCTTGCATTGTGATTTCAATAGCATTTATTTTGAATAAATAGAGGCTAGAACTAGAAACAATAATCTTAGCCTGATTGTAATTTCACTAATTTCAATACGTATAAAATTACTTAATTGAACAAAATTTCTTAAACTTCAGAACTTTGTATATCACATCAATTGACAGCATATACTAATACTTTGTCTTATTGTTTATATAAACAGATTTGTGTTGTTGCCTTCTCTATCTGGTAAAATAATTATTGCTGATCTAACAATATTACTAAGT
Organism: Pogona vitticeps; assembly: GCF_051106095.1. Classification (NCBI taxonomy): domain Eukaryota; kingdom Metazoa; phylum Chordata; class Lepidosauria; order Squamata; family Agamidae; genus Pogona; species Pogona vitticeps. The sequence continues at coordinate 101,644,270 of NC_135786.1, read as the reverse complement.
GTGAGGGTTCGATATGTGATTCTTCTTTAACTTCAACAAAATTAGGAGACTTCTTTAACTTTGAAACAGGGGAGAGGTATATCGGAATATTTAACAAGAGTCCAGTGTCTATAAAATTATCCCACAACTCACCTGTCATCAACGGGTTAGAAAGGGGTACCTAAGCGTCATTCAAAAAGGGGTTAGTCTCCGTGGTCTTCCAGGGACCCAGCCAGTCCATCATCTTACCATCTCTCAGACCTCTCCTTCTAATAAGGAAACAGCCTCGTCCTTGGTGCGATCAGTCCACCTGACATCTTGGGCTGGAATGAAAAGTGACCAGGGTCCTCCCGGTAATCTCTCCTCTTCATCTCATCCACCCTCCATGCCAACCATTCTCTTCTCTCTCTCTCTCTACCTTCTCCTTCTCCTCTCTCAACCTCCTGCGCAACTCCCGTGCCTCAGCTTCACCCCAACAGGAGAGTCTAGGTGAGATCTCTCTCCTCCAGTGATAATCGGCCTCCTCCTTAGGGATGCGCAGTCACTCCCACATACTGGTCCATGGGTCCTGCATCCAGACCCATTCCCAGCCTGGAGGCAACTGACTGTCTCTTCCCTTTATCTCCACTGTCCTCACCTCTGTCTCCACCCTCCTTCTTCTTTCCTTTCCCGCCAATTCTGCCGGGTCCTGTCCTTCAACCGTTAACCCGTGCAACTCTCTCCAAGTCCTGTGTGTCGGTACCCCGTTGTTCTCTTTTCCGGGAGCTGGGGTGGGCAAGGTCTGAATTTCCCTTTCTATTGTCTGTGAGAGGGATGGCACTCCGGTGAGAGATCCTTTGCTCTTGCCCCCAGTCTCACACTAAGTATGTAATATCCTTTCATAACCTTTGTTGAGATGTTTTTAATATATTATCTCCAGGTCTATTCAGAAACTGGGAGAGCTGAACATGGGGATGGACAGTCTGGGAAATGATGTGCAGACACTAAGCCAGCATTGCAATGGGAGCAAAGGAAATGGTTCCAACCTTCCGGATTCTACTCAGAGAATAAGTGATAATGCAAACATTAATACAAGCACTCCTCGGAAACTTGGCTCAGCTAACCAAATCCCATCTCTTGAAGAGTCACCTGTCCGTGGAAGCCAAACGTAAGTATTTAGACACTTTTATAACCATTGGTGCTGTTTGTTAATGAAACATTTAACAAAATTGGTAAGAAAGCATTATTAACATCATGCATAAATCAATATGATATGCAAGCCTAAATCAATTTTAAGACCTATGTGATGCAACCCGTGAATAACACCCTCACTCCACTGTTTTTACTGCTAATAACATCAACTTTAACAACTTTAAAAATAGCTCCAATAACATCAAGACCAGTGAAACTTAAAAGGACAAGATTAAGAGGTGGAGGAGGACAGACCTGGACTATATGTGGGGGGTAACCTCTTGGTGTTTCTTATATATAGGGCTCTTGTATTGAGATTTTAATTATAATACTGTATAATATTGTATTTATTTTTGTATTTGTATTTGTCCTGCACTTTTCTTTAAGTTGTGGTATTATTTAGGGTTCTGTTCTTTACTTTCTTTTCTTTTCTATTGATATGGAATGGAAGACCTGTTTGCCCAGCGAGGGGCCTTTTAACATCCTGGTGATCACGGGTAGAGGGAGATATGGTGTTGGCACAGTCCCTACTCGTGTCAGAAGAACAACGAACAGATGTTTGAAGGCTGTCTGTTGTTCTGAGACTGTGACCAACCCTCAGTATCGAGGTAGCCAGCCCAGCCTGCCCTCCACTCTAACTCTGATACTGTTGAATGCCAGGTCTATAGCCAACAAGCCTCAGGTGATTCACGATCTTATCCTGGAGGAGAATGCAGACCTGGCATGCATAACAGAGACGTGGATCAGCGGCTCTTGTCTGTCCGCCCGGTTATGCTGTCCAGCACCAGGGTAGACTGGAGGGGCGGGGGGGAGGAGTAGCCATTGTTTATAAATCCAGCTTGGAGGTTACTAGGCACTCCTCAGTGGTAAAGCCGGGTCTAGAGGCACTCCACGTGTCGATTGGGGTCAGGGATGGTATTGGGATTTTGCTGGGTTATCGCGCTCCCCGCAATCCAGCCGCTTCCCTTCTGGAGTTGACTGACTTTGTCTCCGTGGCACTATTGGGATCCCCGAGGCTTTTGGTCTTGGGTGATTTCAACATGCATGCGGGGGCAAAGCCATCTGGGTCAGCTCTTGAGTTCTTGGCGACCATGGCTTCCTTGAACATGTCCAAACATGTCAACGGCCCCACCCATGTGGGTGGTCACACACTGGACCTGGTCTTTTCCTCCAGTTGGAGCGAGTGTGATCTGGTGGTGACGGACCTCATGTCAGTCCCCTAGTCATGGTCAGATCACCACCTAATAAAATGTAACCTCACAGTGGCTCTCCCCCCTCGAAGGCTACTGGATCCGGCTGGATTCCAGGACATCATGAGAGGGGTCACGGCGGACCTGGCTAGCACTCCTGTCGACGCTCTGGTTGATAGCTGGTCCACCTTCGCAACCAGGGCTATAGACACGATCGCGCCTAAACGCCCTCTCCGTCGTAGAGCTCGTCCAGCGCCCTGGTTTAACCAGGAGCTTCGAGCGCTGAAGCGACATAGGAGAAGGCTAGAGCGTAGGTGGAGGAAGAACCCGACGGATTATATTAGGATAGCTGTCAGGGTCGCAACTAACCTTTACCTCTCTAAGGTAAAGGCTACTTGTCGAACCTTCTTCGCTAACTGGATAAGCGAAGCGTCCAACCAGCAGGCAGAGTTATTCCGTATAGTGCACGACCTATCCGGAACTGGTCTGGATGATAGGCTTCCCCCTAGTTTTTCACCTGACCAGTTTGCAGCCTTTTAAAAATCTAAAGTGGAGGCCATCCGACGGGACCTCTATCCTTTTTTGAACACAGTGAGTCGAGCAGAGATGTCCAGCGCTCCGTCTTGCCCGGTAACCCTTGACTCCTTTCAGCCTGTCACACCTGATTCTGTGGCCAGAGTGCTTGACCGCTGTCGAGCCACCACCTCCTCCTTGGACCCTTGCCCAGCCTGGCTAATCAAAGCAGCCAGGCCAATAACAACAGAATGGGCCACTGCAATAATAAATGGGTCTTTCCTTGAGGGCAGGTTTCCCTCTGCCCTCAAGGAGACACTCATTAGGCCCATAAGAAAGAAACCTAATTTGGCGGCGGATGAAATCGGCAATTATAGGCCCGTCACCAATATTTCTTTCATGAGCAAAGTGGTTGAGAGGGTGGTGGCTGACCAGCTTCAGGCACATCTGGATGAAACAGATGCCCTGGATCCTTTTCAGTCGGGCTTCAGGCCATGCCACGGTACAGAGACGGCATTGGTCGCCCTGTACGATGACTTGTTGAGGGAGGCCGACAGTGGTAAAATATCTTTGTTGGTCCTCCTCGACATCTCAGCGGCCTTTGATACCGTCGACCACGGTATCCTCCTGGGCAGGCTCTCTGAGTTGGGTATCGGTGGCTTGCTCTGGCCTGGTTCCGTTCCTTCTTGGAGGACCGCCCCCAGAGAGTGCAGCTTGGGGAGAGTATTTCGGCCCCATGGAGTCTCAATTGTGGTGTTCCACAGGGGTCGATCATTTCCCCAATGTTGTTTAACATCTATATGAGGCCGCTGGGTGGGGTCATCAGGGGGTGTGGAGCATCGTGCCATCAATATGCTGATGACACCCAGCTCTACATTTCCTTTTCACCAACTGCAGGTGATGCCGTCCTGTCCCTCCAGTGCTGCCTGGGGGCCGTACAGAAATGGATGCAGGAGAACGGGCTGAAGCTGAACCCGGACAAGACGGAAGTTCTAAGGGTGGGTCACCCTGTGGATGGTGGCTTGGGAAACTCCCTCATGTTTGGGGGGGGTGGCCCTGGCCACGAAGAGTGGGGTCCGCAGCCTGGGGGTACACCTGGACCTGATGCTCATCATGGAAACGCAAGTGGCGTTGGTAGTCCGCACCGTCTTTTTCCACCTTTGGTGGATTGCCAGGCTGCGACCTTACCTAGACATGGGGGTGCTCACTACCTTAGCACATGTGCTCGTAATTTCTACATTAGACTACTGTAACGTGCTCTACGTGGGGCTTCCTTTGAAGCTGATGCGGAAACTTCAAGTGGTGCAGAATGCGGCGGTCAAACTCCTTACTGGAATGAGAAAATATCAACATATCTCTCCTACTCTGGCCATGCTGCACTGGCTGCCCAGCCGTTTCCTCATTGACTTCAAAGTGTTAATGCTTACATATAAAGCCCTAAACGGTTTAGGACCTCGATACTTGGCGGAATGCTTACTCTCAACTAGCTCTACCCGTGTCACCCGCGCGAGGCAGGAGGTGAGGCTGAGGAGCCTGACGCCGAGGGAGGCCCGGAAAGAAAGAACTAGAAACCGGGCCTTCTCGGCGGTGGCTCCTCGCCTCTGGAATAACCTACCTCCGGAGATTCGCGCTGCACCCTCGCTGGGTACTTTTAAGAACCAACTAAAAACGTAGATGTATAGACAGGCCTTCCCTTCCAGTTAATTCCTGTCCTCTTTCCTTTTTTTCTCTTTATTTGATTTATTTAGTATTTTTCCCATTGCAAAATCATTTAATTAATTAATTGTTATAAATTTTTCTTGAATTTGTTATGTTGTAAGCCGCCTAGAGTGGTCGAAATGACTAGATAGGCGGGGTATAAATACAATTATTATTATTATTATTATTATTATTATTATTATTATTATTATTATTATTATTATTATTATTATTAATAATAATAATAATAATAATAATAATAATAATAATAATAATAATAATAATAATAATAATAATAATAATAATAATAATAATAATAAGCCCTATAGTGCATTGCACATCATACCATTATATGATAGTACAGTTGCTTGTACAGAAATGTTACTGCACCTAGCATTTCAGGTTGTTCCCTATTACTTTTTGTGATTCCATTTTTTTCTTGTTCCTGCCCTTTCAGGTTTTAATGATTTTAGTATGAATATTCTCATGTCGTACAAATTTAAAAGGAGAAAATGTTGCTTATCTCTTTATACTAAATTTAATTTTGTCCTTTAAAACAGAATACCAGAGCATTCTGCCATGCAGACACAACATGACAGTTCTCCAGGAGGCAGAACAAGAGGTGATGAGGTAGGACGTCGTAGCACCTTATGTTACCCTGCCTCTAGTGAACCTTTTAGCTACAGAAACGTCCTTTTAAAGTTGTCAGAACCAGAATTTTCCTGTTAGCATAAAGATATGAAACCTGAGGAGAAACATAAGAATTAGGCTGTCCTTATTTTTATTCCAATTTTGTATTTAAGACCTTCTCATCTACATACTGTAACTATCCAAACATGATGCAACATCATGCTTCTTTTGTAGAATCAAGATGACTGTGATGAAATTGTTCATAAAATGAGTTAGTATTATTTTAAGTCAGAAAAGGGCTTTATGTTTTGCCACTTGATTTTTGTACAATAGTGACACCTAGTGGCACAGTATAAGCATTTTGCAGTACTGTAAGAACTCATACCCTTTCTCAGTGTTTCAGACCCCTCACCACCACCATCAACACATGCAGCTGCTACCTCACCTCCCTTTTCTGCTGCTACCTCACCTCCCTTTTCTGCTCTCTGTTGTTGTTGCTTCTTTTATTGTTGGTCACCAGCCTTCCTTAAAAATGCACCAGCAACTCCCAAGTAGCTGCTGTGTTTCTATGGAAGAGAACACCACTGCTTTAAACCATGCCAGCCACTTTGAGCAGCTGGAACTTTTTTTAAAGAGTGCAGTGAGGAGGAGGAATAAATATCAGTCCTGCTGCAGAAACTGGAGAGGAGTTGAACCAGCCTGCAAGCATGGGCACAGTGGGAAGGTGTTGGTGGGCAGTTTTCATTGAGCCAAGTAAGTCAGTTTGCCAGTGGCCAGCACATGGGGTGCATGGAGAGTGAAGGTGGCACTGGCAGACTATGTTAGGGTGAAAATTGGGGAAAGGGGAAATAATAGTAGATGCAACAGGCCTGCTGGAGGTAGCAGCATAATTCATCACTCCTGATGATCTTCTGTAGAGATGGGGGCATGCATATACAAACACCCCTGCACAGGTGGAGATAACGAGGGTCTAGCCCCATGGGGCCGGACTGTCCACTCACCAATGCGCTAATGCCGCAGGGTCTGTGCTGCCATCCTATCGCTCTGGAGATCGCGATCGCCAAACCACTTTTTTACCTGGCAGAGAATCTTGTTGTCCTGCCTCCTGCCAGGAGTGCCTCAGCGATCGCGATCTCCAGAGTGATAGGATGGCAGCGCGGACCCTGCGGCATGAGCACATTGGTGTGTGGACCATCCAGCCCCATGGAGCCGGACTCTCGTTATCTCCATCTGTTCAGTGGTATTCATATACAAATACCCCATCTCTAATCTTCTGCCTCAGAAGTCTTCTCTATCAATGATAATGCCAGCCCTGCCCAAATATCCTAAATGTTCTTGTCCAGAAAAGTAACTTTCTAACTAATTACCTTTAATTGATTAACTTAATTTAAAGTAATTAATGAATTAATAATTGCATACCATCAAGTTGATTCTGATTCTTCTGGGGCATCCTGGGACTGTACAGTGTACTCCTAGGCTAGGCAGGCTGGCTCTTCTTCCCAGGAGACACCATGGGGAACTGAACTCCCAACTTCTAGCTCTTCAGCTAGATACCTAACTGATTGAATTTATAGCCATGTACACAGGTTGTATAAATCTACCCATCTTTTCTAGAATTCAGTGGCAACATGTTCCCTCTCCAGTATATGTCAAAATTGTATGGAAAGCTATGTTCCTTTACATGCTGTTCATCCAATAATCCCTAACTATTGGCTATAGTGGAATTCAGTGAATATCTGGAGGCAAGGGTGTTTTGTGACCATGCAGAGAGTGTCTCTCCCACACCTTTAAATTTAGTTATGTTTTGTCCCCCTGTCCCAGCCCATGAGTTACCCCTGTCTGGATGGCTACCAGCTTTCCATCCTTGATAATGTTGGAGATATGGGAAACTGTTTGGATGACAATAGGAAATGTACGTTCTGGGTTCCCAGCATTTAGCAGGATCTCATAAATGCACATTTTTGCAAGGGATTTAAAAAGCTTTGTTTTAACATAAGTACACTTAATATGCATCACAGTTGTCTTCATTCTGGGTTTTTCAGTCATGTGAAGAACTTCTATGGGTGGTTTTTGTACAATCGCTATAAGCTTTCATATTTGTTAGTGGAGAGGGTATGCAACATTTTCCAAAGAGGAACAGATTTTTATGTGTGGCATTCTTGAATTTGTGCAAAACTGTGGTGGAATAGTCACTTGCATTGTAACTTTTGACACAACAGGATGACAAATCAAAAAAGCAATTCATTTGTGTCAATACCCTAGAAGATACACAAGCTGTCCGAGCTGTGGCTTTTCATCCAAGTGGCACTTTGTATGCTGTTGGCTCAAATTCCAAAACGTTGAGAGTGTGCGCCTATCCAGACCTTCCAGACTCAAGGTCAGAGTAATTTATTGAACTTGTGCTGTTGCTTGCCTTCCATCACTTAATGTCAGTCGTTGATACTCATTTCCGCTGTGTGCTTTTTTTTTTTTGCTCATTTTTTCTCTTTTCTGTTCTCTAAACTTCTCAGCAATTGATTGATTGCAGGCCTTCAGTTACTGAGCACCGTAAAGATATTTGCTAAATATTTTGTTTGAATAGGGCAATTTTGAATAATTTCATAACACTGTGGCATTGCTTTTTTCCTTTTAATAGAAGCCTGAAACATTAACGTCAAAAAAGACATAAGAAGGAAGATATGTGGGGATTTCCCCCCATTGTCCTTACTGCATATTTATTGCCATTCTGACTACAAGGTTAAGAGCAGTCAATGCATTCATACATGCTTTAAAAATAAGGATTGTTTTGGTATCTGCACTTGCTTCTGTTTCAATTTCTTTTGCAAAGAAGCTACCATAGATTTTGCTGTTGCCGTTGGTTTACTTCAATTGGATCCCACTGGTTCTGCTAGAATTGGTGACTCCCCCCTTCCTCCTGTAGCTGCCTGTGTGCTCTAAAACAGTGGTCCCCAACCGTGGGCCTCCAGATGTTCTTGGACTTCAACTCCCAGAAATCCTAGCCAGCAGAGGTGGTGGTGAAAGCTTCTGGGAGTTATAGTCCAAGAACATCTGGACACCCAAGGTTGGGGACCCCTGCTCTAAAAACTGTTCCAAGGAACTGGGAAACCATGTGGAGGAAGTATTTTGGCACCACAGTGGGTTGCATTAGGGGGCAGGGATAAAGAAAGTCTCAGTTCTGCTAGATACCCAAGTTCATTGTTCCAAAAGAAAATTTAGCTGTGAAATAAAGTTTTACTCTGACCATTCCTTTTTGTGTATGATGAACCGAGTCCAGACTTTGTGTAATAAGCACAGATCTGTTCTGCTGAAAAGTTCTACAGTATTTTTAAAAAATCAGTAATCAGATAAGTCAAACCTTGATGACTACACAAAGGTGGATTTATTGAGCACCCCAATATGATCAACTAATGAGGATGATACCTTTATTGAATCAGTAAAAAGTTAGAAATAGGTTGAGCTTTTGAATTCTATGGACCCATCTCATCAGGTAAAGCTAGTATGGAACTTGGGGTTCAATCAGAAAGTACAAAAACAGATACAACAATCATGGCTTATGCATTTCGCCAGGAAGACAAAATAGAGTTGTAGGATTCTACATGAGACAGAAGAAGCAAAGGTGTGGTATACAGCTTGTCAATGAATGCCTTTGTTACTTCTGTTTCATGTGGATTCTATAACTTCATTTTGCCTAGGTGTTTGCATGAGCCAGGGCCATCACACCTAGCCCAGTTTGTTGGCTTTCTTCTTGAACCCCAAATTTCAAATCATTTTTAACTGATAAAGCATTCTGTAGAATTCAAAAGCTTACTTATTTGTAATTTTTAGTGCTGCAATAAATGTGTTGCCTAACCCAGGGGTTTGCTTCTGTGGGTGGATCCCACAGCTATTTTTTTGTATCTGATTTTGATAATCTAATTAGAAATTTTCTTCGTACAGTAGAGCTTCATAATAATTCTGAAAGGCAAGCTATTTATGAAAAATATTGAGTGACTTGCCAAAGGCCACTAATTAATTTAAGGGCTAAACAGAATTTGGGATACTGGTGTCCAGCGCAGAATTTCGCATGCTTCCTGTTGGAACAAACTGCTCATGATAACACCATAATCTTCCAATTCTGTGTTAACAAATCCAGCTTTTGCAAATACAAATGATAATTAAGAAAATATACTTCCATCTTGACTGCTCTCCTTTTGTCTCCTGAGATATCCCCTTGCACTTCTAGGCTCCTTGGTGGCTGCTCTGCCATGGCTCCACCATGCAATCATGGGTCTCTTCTAATATTTCAGCCTTGCAGTTGAAAAACACACATTGAAATTGGATGAACTGGAAATACCCTTCTCTATTGGAGTGTGGTTAGGAGCAGTGATATAAAAGTCAACAAAATGTTATGGCTTCTATGTCAGCACTCTCTTTGTACGATGTGGTTATATCTGGTTCTCGACAGGTAACTTATGCATGTTACTAGCAGCCACTTGAGTGTTATTGTGCAGAAGTGAATACTCAGTACCAAGTTCCAGTATTAGTGGCCAAATAACTCATAAACTATTCCAGCAGAGTCAGTGAGATTACTTCAAACCATGTTTTCAAACCATGCTTCTCTTGCATTTTGGTTAAAAATCTGAGTAAAACAAGAATCCAAAGGAAATGAGCTTCAACTTCATCATGAATGTTTTCACCTCTGTGGTCTTGTGTGGTTGCAAGCATGGCAAACTAGGACTGCTGTTGGTGGCAAATACTTTGGCAAGAGAGGATACATCACTTGGCTTGATGCTTTTTCAGTCAGTTGGCAACTTGTATAAAATGTGGCCCAAGTGCAGTGTTGCTTTTTAAAGTGACCCATTGCAAGCCATCTCCTTTACCATGTCACATCTTATAAGCCATAAATATGTTACTCATTTACAATATTCTGTGAAGTATGTGCTTAGTCTCTTTATAACTGTTTGCTTATATGCTGTTTAGCGCCTCCTCTGCTGTTCCTCGAAAACTGGTATTTGACTTAGACAGATCTTCGCTGTCTTCTTCTGTAAAGATGACAACAAAGTAACTAGTAAATTTATTTCCTCTTACAACACTTTGGAGTTGCCAGATCATTAGGTTTTTAATTTCTTTTGGCTTTCTGTTATGTGTCTACTGCATAACTATTTGAATATGCTATCTTTTCCATGCTGTACTTCTCTGCTTCCACAGTTCATTATCTTACTGTACCGGCACCACTTTCTAGCTTCTGCAGCATGACTTTTCTCTTTTAAACAAATCAATGCCCTGCTATCACAAAACAATGGCTTGGTTGTATTAATTTTCAGTTGCCCTGTTAGCAGTTTTTTTTTTGTTTATTTTTAATTTCAGTTGTTCAAAAGCCAAATGTTAACATTATTCCACGGCTTTTTACACAGTATGTATAATGGCTGTACATTGGCAAATTCTTGCATCTTGTATAAATAATGGTCACATGTGGATAGAAAAGAAAAAAATAGGCATATTATTATTTGCTTGAGCTTTTAAAAGCTATGAATTGTTTTTAAAGTTGCAGTTTTGAATATACAAAGTACTTTGACATTGAAAATTACAATTGAAATTGTATATGGTATATTACAGGTATCTGGGTCATCATCTGTAATTCTCTGGTTTGTCTCCAGTTCCTAATATTTCATTTATTTTGCAATTATACACAGTATCTTGCCTTATAGTACAAGTGATTGGTTGGCAATTAAGGAAAAAATGTGGGCTTTTTCCCAACTTAAATCTGCAAGCACAGTTTTGTAAAGGCAGTACAGCCCTATAAGTTGGCTTTAATTATAGCACTTCCAGAAGTGATCGCTTCTGTTGTAATTAAACTGAGTGATTATAGTCAGTTTAAAATATAATTTGTTTATCAAGTGTATGTAATCTTGAAAACCCATTGTGTGTTTCATTTTCAAAAATTAAAACCTCTCACAAGACTTGTAGACAAAGGGTATCAACAGACCACTATTTGGTTTCATAAATGTAATAAATAAAATTGATTTTAAGTGCAGTAATGTTTAAAAATAAAAATGTTTAAAAATAAAAATATTTTCCCAGTGTTCTTACTAAAAAGCACATATATTAGATATAGCTGGCATTAGCTTTCGTTACATATACTCATGGACACGTGCACTAAAGGATGTGGTAATCTTATTATCTTTAAATATTTTTCTAGTGGTGGTAATACTCCTAAACAACCAGTAGTTCGTTTCAAACGGAACAAACATCACAAAGGATCGATATATTGTGTGGCATGGAGTCCCTGTGGACAATTACTTGCTACTGGTTCTAATGACAAATATGTTAAAGTGCTACCCTTCAATGCAGACACTTGTAATGCAACAGGTGAGTGCAAGCTGTTGGAATTATTTGAGAATATATAGGTGTTTACGAAATATATAGTATATATTGTACATCATGCATGAAATTAAAAAGCTTGATTTATATAAGATACTTTGTTTTAATTCACATTACGTGAATTACAGTACGTAATTCACATTACGTACCTTTCAAATTGAGACCAGTTATAATAATTAGATACTACTGCTATTCTACTTCATTTATATAAATCCATCAATGCATGTTGCACATCTGTAATTAACAACAGGTCCTTGCCCAGAAATCTTACAACCTGAATTTCATGAGAAGAAGGGATAAATAGAAGGGCCGTATTCCATGTGAAAACTTATCAGAATATATAATCCAATCATAATTATTTGACCTTTGGCATGTGAGAAGAACATTACACATATGCCAGAACTGTTTGTGAGAGAAATGTTACAGAACAGGATTCAGCAAGACAACAAAGATACCTATGGTATTTCTGTTCTTAATTTTCCCTCTTTAGTTCCTGCACTCAAAGGTAGTTGTTCAGTTTTAGTGCAAAATGTTTCCAGAACAATTATTATAAAACTTTGAGTTTATTCTAGGTTCTAATATTTCAGTTCAAGCATTATGTGGCTATAGTATTACGCCCTTTTCAAGTAGCAGAGTCTGTGCTACATGCATACTTGTGCAGCTCAAATTAAACAAGAAATGTCTTGCAAATGTGGTAATCTATTTTCAGTACACACTATTGTAGAGATACTAGAATCTCATCTCATCAAATGGCTAGCATATTATCAGACATTATAAACCAGATACCATTGGAGGTGAATCCATCACCAGCACACAGCATCCTTGGATCACTTCCATGTTTCCAACAGAGCCCACTACTGATGTTGCTTTGAGACACTCCCCGGAAAACACCCCTAAACTAAAATCCAGGTCTGCCAGGAACAATTTAAGTTTCCCACTGTTCTTCTGACATGGCAAATAAATGATGGTCCACTTAAAATTCCCCACAATGTATTTTAGTGGCATTCTGTGCAGTAAAATAGTACTTTTCTGTGCTGATGCAGAGTATGGTAACTGCTTCCTTCTGTGTCAGAAACCTGGGAAGGCGTGCTGTGGTCAGAGAGGACTTATTACAGGGCACCTCACTGAATGATGATTGCTCACTGAGTGATACAGTGTAATGTACATTTTCCATTGGTCTGCTAACAATTCAGTTTCATTCCTCTGAAATCAGCTTGCTCCTTGTGTGTCAAAATTTGGGTCCACATTATGTTCATATAGGAAGAAGTAATTATTACCACATTTCTCTCTGCTAAGCGCATAATTTTTACTTTGCTCTTCATTTAAATCCCTTTAGGACCAGATTTGGAATTCAGCATGCATGATGGAACTATTAGAGATCTAGCTTTCATGGAAGGTCCTGAGAGTGGTGGTGCCATTTTAATAAGTGCTGGAGCTGGGGACTGTAATATCTATACAACAGACTGCCAGCGAGGACAAGGACTTCATGCTTTGAGTGGCCATACTGGTATGTTGCTGATCCAGCTTGGTGGCTTCTGCTGAAGTAATTATACAGATTGTTGTAAATACAAATATTCATGTGGCTAGATGAATTATTTTGATAAATATTAAATGTACATGTTACTGTGTGCATGTTAAACTCACAAATGTTTGCCATAACCATCCAAATCTGATCCAGAACTTAGAAATGAGAAACCTATCAGAGATTTAGGCATGTGTAAGTAAAATCATGCTCAGCACTGCAGGAGTATACCAGATACCTTGCAGTTGTGGCCAAGTATATATTGGGGCCACAAAATGCAGCATCCATACCAGAATCAAATAACACGACATATACTGCAGACTAACACAACTGGAAAAATTGGCAGTAGCTGAACATGCCCTGAAACAAGCTGCACATGAAATTCTATTTCAAAACACAGAAGTACTGGACAACAACAACAGCAATCATTATGTTAGACTACACAGGGAAGCCACAAACACCAGCAGAGCTTCAACAAAAAAAGAAGAAAGTTTAAAACTCAACAAAGTCTGGCTCCCAGCACTGAAAAATACATCTGCAAAAAGTCAACAAACACTACCCAACCACAAGGACTGGTGATCACTCCACACAAAAGACTAGCTAACGACACCCATCAGTCCAGTGACAGATCATCTCCCCCCGCCCTTATCACAACAATATACAACAAAACATAATCACCCAATCTCCCGGAAAGGACAAAAAGCTGATCGCACAGCTATAAATACTCAACTATCCCACACAGTACACCAGAACACAGACAGAGTTGTGACTCCTGTCCTCTGAAGATGCCAGCCACAGAGACTAATGAAACATTAGGAAGAAAAACCTTCGGAACACATCCAAACAACTCGAAACATCAACAACAACCATCGGATCCTTGCCATGAAAGCCTTCAAGAATACAAAATAATGTTCATTTGCAGTGGCAAATTGGCCCTAATTAATGAGGTGTTCTTGCATGACCAGTTGCATGCAACCAAGAACATAACTAGCATCATGTTTATTAGCAGCCAGTTGCTGCTGCAACTTAGCAATTTCATTTCCACATGCATTAAATGCCAACGAGTTTCTGATTAGTCTTCTCACTTGCATGTTGCTGAAAAAAGTGCATTTATTTATTTATTTATTGGATTTATATCCTGCCCTTCTAGACAAGAGTCTACTCAGGGCAGCTCACAACATATTGTGCACAAAACATTGCTAACTATTACAAGAAACATTTTTCCATTACCTTTAAAATATGAAATGAATACAAGCCGAGATTTTTTTTAATGTGCAGGTCATATTTTAGCACTTTATACATGGAGTGGATGGATGATAGCATCTGGTTCCCAAGACAAGACTGTGAGATTTTGGGATCTCAGAGTACCCAGTTGTGTGCGAGTTGTTGGAACAACATTTCATGGAACTGGTAAGATTACTGACATTATTACCAAGAAAAGTACTTGCTTTGGATAGCTAAAATAATTGTTGCTTAAAAGAGGGTGCTCTTCACAAAGAATATGGAAACTAGTGGCTTCTTTATAAAAATTATGCAAAGCCTAGCAATCTTTCTTTTGAAAGACACCTTAAAAATTTTATTCAGAACTGTAGACACAGTTGACAGAGAATTAGTTTAACAGGTAAGAGGGTTTTTTTCTTTGCTTTGCAGGAAGTGCTGTGGCTTCTGTAGCTGTAGATCCTAGTGGCCGTCTTTTAGCCACAGGCCAAGAGGATTCCAGCTGTATGCTCTATGATATTCGTGGTGGACGCATGGTACAGAGTTACCATCCTCATTCTAGTGATGTCCGTTCTGTTCGCTTCTCCCCTGGGGCTCATTATCTCCTCACAGGATCTTATGATATGAAAATAAAGGTGACAGACCTCCAAGGTAATGTAACTGCTAATTCACCCAGAAATAATATTTTATTACCTTTTCAGCATCACATCACAGTTACTAAAAAGCAGAGAAAATAGATACAGTGGTGCCTCACTTAACGAGCGCCTCGGTTAACGATGAAATTGCATAGCGATTAGGTTTTTGCAATCGCAAAAGTGACCACATTGCGACATTTTAAATAGGAAAAAATCGCTTTGCGATGATCGGTAAGCTGTTTCGCTTACCGATTTTCACATAGTGATGTTTTCCCAACAGATGATCGGCGGTTCCAAAATGGCCGCCGTGTAAAAAACATGGCCGCCCACTGTGTTTTGGGACGGATTCCTCGCATACCGGGCAGCAAAAAATGGCCGCCGTATGGAGGATTTTCGCTGAAAGGTGAGTTTTTTTGCCCATAGGAACGCATTGAAGGGGTTTCAGTGCATTCCTATGGGCTTTTAAAAATCGCTTAGCGATGTTTTCGGTTAGCGGCTATTTTTGCTGCACCGATTAACATCGCTAAGTGAGGCACCACTGTAATTGATGCTGAACTCCTATAAAGTATGAAGTCTCCTTTGTTGGTCAGATCCCTTACCTTCATGTAACTTTTGAAGCTCAGATGTGACTGTTAGGGAGAGCTGAAAAGTTATTTTATACACTGGGGCTGCTTGCTATCCTTGCTTATTATGGAGTAAGCCCACTGATTTAAATGGAACTTATTTCTGAGTAGATATGTACAATATAGATTTTCTTGCTCTGTGCAATTAAAAAATGTGGGATGAATTAAACTTTCTCTGTGTTGTTTCCCTCCCCTCCAGCAAAAAATGAACAGTGGAATTAAATTACCTGATTTTGAATTAGTTGAACTAAATAAAGCAATCTACATGACAGAAATAAATTGAATTACAAATGTGTCAAGTTCATGTATGCAATAATGATTTTTCATCCTTTTTCATAGGTGACCTTACCAAGCAGCTTCCAACTATGGTAGTAGGGGAGCACAAGGACAAAGTAATTCAATGCAGGTGGCATACACAAGATCTTTCCTTCGTGTCATCTTCTGCAGACAGAACTGTAAGACTCTGGACCTATAATGTCTAAAAGGCAGTTGTCAAGGCAAATTATACAGATAAAGCACAGGCACATAGGACTACTGGAACACTCAATTTGACATTTAAAAAGAGCAGCGTTTGACCAGGAAAGTGTATCACGGAGAAGAGATACTTCCCACAGATACCTTATTTGCTAGAAGGTGTTGGTGTGTTATAGTATTACTTTTCAGTGCTTTCCATGTGATCTCATGCTGCTATGATCTATTGTTGTTTTGTTGCTGAGGTCTGTTGAAAGAACTCTTGCAATGTCAGTGTGCACTCAAAAAAAGACTAATTATGTGTTTACAATTTAATTGCATTCCCAGGCCTTTGCCTCAGTGACTTCCACAGAAATGAAGACTAAACAGTAGTTTAGTTCACATGCAGTATCATTCAGTCCACACAAAATAGATTTTTTAAAAACAAAAAATTATGCTGTGTACCCCACTGTTGCTTACATCTTATCTTAACTGGTGGTCACTTTTGTTCTTCATCCAAATTTTGTATTTCCTTTTTAGAATCTATAACTCTAAAGGTGGCTAGATAGTGGCTGACTCTTAACACAAACATATTGGCTCTTAACTTGGCCTGGTTTTTATTAGATTGTGTTCAACACTTAAGCTTTTTGTGAAAAAAAGCATTGGTGTGCTGAAAAGTTATATCCAATTTTGAATGCGATAAAATCTTCTGTGTAATGTATTGTACTGTAGGAAAGGAAGCAAGCATTTTGATGTGGTTGGTACAGCAATTTTAATTAGAACGGCCATGATCCCACAGACCCTTATGCACATGTGCGGGAAGACTATGTATGCAAATAGGGATATTGTCGCCCAAGCTAATTTGCTTTACTGAAGAATTTAATATACTTCAAATTTAAAAGTAGATTTTTCTTCAGCAATGAAAAAATGACAAGATGTCTTGATAACAAAGAAACGTTGACAAGCAAGTGCTGTTTCCCCCCATGTGTGCATACAGAGTACTATAAGAATATTAAAGGTAACAGCATGGCTTGAAATGCTATGTCTGCATGATAATGTAAAACTGAATTATTTCCCAGTTCACAAGCTTATTTGGATTTTGTTAATTTCTTGCACTGTCTATATAATACAGAGTTACAATTTAATTTAATTTCTAAATATCTTTAGAGTATTATGTTTATGTATTGTTTTATATTTTCATATTGTACAGTTATATTGCTTTTAAATTAAATTCTTAAATATTTAGACTATTTATTTGAAGTTAAGTTTTGGTTCTGATTCATAAATTCTGTGCACTGTAGCAAAATCTTTTTAACTATCGTGAAAAGTTGGTTACTATAGAATTGTATATGTGCTTTAAACGCAATAAAGATTATGACACCTGAAAAAATGACATTGGCATTTTCATAATCAAACACTTTATATACTGTACTAGCAGTTACACGTTGCATTGACTCAATCTGGACACCTGATATTCACTTTAATAGTTAAACTTTATGAGCCAATGTTTGGTCAAATGTGTTATGACAGGAGGATTGCCAGAATCTACAGAAATACTGACAAGCTAATTTAACATCCCATTCAGCATAAAGTTCCAGTTGCTGTGCTTTACTGTGTATGATGTGTTGCTGCCTGCAACGAATGGTGACCCTAAGAGGTTTTTCAAGATATATAAGATGTTTAAGGAGTGATATTAGTTTTGCTCTCCAGTTTCCATGTCCAAATGGGGATTTGAACTCAGGTCTCGTGAGTCCTAATCCAACACTCTACTACATCATATCCCCTACACAACACTCTCATGTTTCTCTGCATTATAAAATTTTATAGCTCTTCTGCATCAGTTGCCCAAATATACTAAAGCTTATAATGTAGGAATGAAAAAAAAGTAATTTGTAGGTTAGTATGTAGGTTTTACTAGATTTCAAGTAAATTCACTATTCAGCTTTTTGTATAGTTGAATACTGAGTTCTGCTGACTAAAGGTCTGAATCATGGGGGCAATATCTTTTATTTATTTGATATACTGATACATCGGCTAAAATCCACTTCCCACAACTATGCAGGTGTAAGTGGCAATGACATCATCAGTCTACATTGGCTTTTAATTTCTTTTCATTAAAAGCTTTCTGCCCGTCTCTCAGGTTCTAAGGCTCCCTGTTGTTGTTGGTCGTTTAGTCCTGTCCGACTCTTTGTGACCCCATGGACCAGAGCATGCCAGGCCCTCCTGTCTTCCACTGCCTTCTGGAGTTTGGTCAAATTCATGTTGGTAGCTTCAATGACACTGTCCAACCATTTCATCCTCTGTCATCCCCTTCTCTTGCCTTCAAACTTTCCTCACCATCAGGGTCTTTTCCAGGGAGTCTTCTCATGAGATGGCCAAAGTATTGGAGCCTCAGCTTCAGGATCTGTCCTTCCAGTGAGCACTCAGGGTTGATTTCCTTCAAAATTGATAGGTCTGTTCTCCTTGGAGTCCAGGGGACTCTCAAGAGTCTCCTCCAGCACCATAATTCAAAAGCATCAATTCTTCGCTGGTCAGCCTTCTTTATGGTCCAGCTCTCACTTCCATACATCACTACAGGAAAAACCATAGCTTTGACTATGCAGACCTTTGTTGGCAAGGTGATGTCTCTGCTTTGTAAGATGCTGTCTAGGTTTGTCATCGCTTTCCTCCCAAGAAGCAGACGCCTTTTAATTTCGTGGCTGCTGTCACCATCTGCAGTGATTATGGAGAAAGTAAAATCTGTCACTGCCTCCATATCTTCCCCTTCTCTTTGCCAGGAGGTGATGGGAACAGTGGCCATGATCTTAGTTTTTTTGATGTTGAGCTTCAGACTGTTTTGCGATCTCCTCTTTCACCCTCATTAAGAGGTTCTTTAATTCCTCCTCACTTTCTGCCATCAGAGTGGTATCTGCATATCGGAGGTTATTTCTTCCGGCAATCTTAATTCTGGTTTGGGATTCCTCCAGTGCAGCCTTTCGCATGATGTATTCTGCATATAAGTTAAATAATCCGGGGGACAATATACAGCCTTGTTGTACTCCTTTCCCAATGAACCAATCAGTTGTTCCATATCCAGTTCTAACTGTTGCTTCCTGTTCCACATATAGATTTCTCATGAGAGGGATAAGGTGGTCAGGCACTCCAATTTCTTTAAGAACTCGCCATAATTTGCTGTGGTCCACAGAGTCAAAGGCTTTTGCATGGTCAATGAAGCAGAAGTAGATGTTTTTCTGGAACTCTCTACCTTTCTCCATAATCCAGCACATATTAGCGATTTGGTCTCTAGTTCCTCTGCCCCTTTGACATCGAGCTTTTACTTCTGGGAGTTCTCGGTCCACATACTGCTGAAGACTGCCTTGTAAGATTTTGAGCATAGTCTTGCTAGTGTGTGAAATGAATGCAATTGTACAGTAGTTGGAGCACTCTTTGACACTGCCTTTCTTTGGGATTGGGATGTAGAGTGATCTTTTCCAATCCTCTGACCACTGCTGAGTTTTCCAATCTCGCTGGCATATTGAGTGCAGCACCTTAACAGCAAATTTTTAAGATTTTAAATAGTTCCACTGGAATGCTATCACCTCCACTGGCCTTGTTGTTAGCCAAGCTTTCTAAGGCCCACTTGACTTCACTCTCCAGGATGTGTGGCTCAAGGTTAGCAACCACACTATCTGGGTTGTTTGGGATAGCCAGATCTTTCTGGTATAATTCCTCTGTGTATTCTTGCCATCTCTTCTTGTCTTCTGATCCCTAGGTACTCCCTCTTTGTGTGTGTGTGTGCGCGTGCGTGTGTGTAACAAAAAATCAGTCCCGTTCCTGATGATGTAGCAACGTTCTTCTGATATTAACGCCCCGCCCCGCCTCATCCCAAGGCTCCTGAAAACCATTATGCTTAGCAGCAGTATTGCAGTACTTACAGAATCTACACACACACAGCTTTCAAACTGGCGGCAACCCGCAACAACAAAAGAAACGCGGGCCCCGCCCGCTTCCCTCTACCTCGGCCCCACTTCCTGTTTTCTGCCAGAGCGCCTGCGCAGCCTCCAATGGCAGAAGCAAAATGACAACAATGGAGAGCGGGGACGCGCAGGATCTCTTTATGCCTTCGAACGGGCTCGCAGTGGATGGCCGAGCTCATGGATGAGGGAGGAGCCGAGGAGAATCTTGCCGCGGCGTTGTTTCGCGTAGACGCCCTCAGGAGCCGTTGCTGACGGCCGTTGGGAGGTGAGTGTGCAACGAGAGGCCGGGATACGGGCGGGAGGGGCGTGGGCGTCTTCGGCCAGCGGTCCTTTCGCTCCGTTGCACCTCCCGGCTTGTGACTCGGTCCTCCTTTCATTTTCCCTTCCCCGTGGCCTTGGATTAAGAAGGGGACCTTGCTACCTACCTACCCACCCGCCCTGCCTTCGTCTTTAAAACAAATACCTGCCTGGCGGGCGGTTCTTTAGTCACGGCAGGTTCCCTCTGAGGCGGGGAGCGAGAGCGCGGGGCGGGGACAGGAAGAGGACGGGGAGCTTTCCCGGTGCATTTGGGGGCCGCCGCCTCCGCGAAGCTTTCGCAGCTTTCCCCGTCGGACGAGCGGCCGACTCTGGGAAGCGGCTTGGGTGCGCGACCAGCCTCTGTCGTGGGAAACGCCGCGTGTGGGTCTTCCTCTGGGCTGGTTAAAAAAAAACGGCTTTTTATGCGGTTAAGTTATAGGTGAGCACGTGGCGGCCGTCCAGGTGCGGGTGGGCTGCAATTCTTAGTCGTTGTAGCCAGAATAGCTAGTAAGAGGAGATCACGGGAGTGGCATCATCCCACCATAACTGTACGGTCATAACAACTCCACTCCTAAAAACTGAGTTCTGGCATTTAGCGCAGAAGTACCACTGGAGCTTCATAGGAAAACACCCACAACCCCGTGATTTGCATTCGGACAGCCCCTGGAGAATCCCTCTTGCTGAGAGATGCAGCAAGATTCTCCATAGGCAGTGCTTTTTTTTTTCTTTAACTGTCTTCTGTGTAGTGGCTGTTCATTTTTACATGGGGGGGGAAGGAATATGCTGGGCAGAACACAAAGATGGGTGGTACATCCACCCAGCTGTTGAGAATAATTGGGGTGGGGTGCAAGTTACTTTGTAACAGGATATGCTGTGTTGATTTAAAGACTAATACCCCTTTTTTGACAAGTTTTTGTGGACTGCAGACCGCTTCAGATAATAGTGTATGTTGCTACTGCTTAATCTGTTGATCAATATTGTCATCTCTGGCTCTGTTTCTTTATTTTTATCTTAGAACTGCAGAGCTGGAAGGGACCCTATGGATCATCCAGAAAATAGGGAAAATGTGAGGAGTTGGGTTTAGTTACTTTAGTATAAATGTAGGCTCAATTCAGTAGTTTAGAGGAATAGAAAGACTGATGGTTTAATGCAAGGGTACACATTCCACAGTTGCTGACCAGGAAGCTTCCCCCCCCCCCCAACCCTGTTAGTTGAGACAGCAGTTCACTGAAAATTTAGTAAGGGATCAGAGGGAGAAAGTCAGTGTAGCGGAATCCAAAAAGGTGACATCATTCCTGCCTGTCCATCACAGCAGAAAAGGGGGAGGAGCCAAGGATAGAGCAGGAGGGGCGGAGTTAGAGTGACAGTTAGGGGGAGTTGAAGAGTCAGTTAGAGACAGTTGGAGTTAGGTAGAGGTAGAAAGAGTCAGGGACCAGAAGATGTACAGAGGGTTAGGAATAGAATAAAGGGGTTTAGGAGAGAAAATTGAAAGTAAAACACATATAACAAGCAGGAATGAACATATAAGCATAACAAGAGAGATATAAAATTGATAGTAAAGTGATTGACTGCATGATCTTAAAAGTATTAACACCTGAACAAACTCATATATGATTTTCCTGTTGTTTTGGTTAATAATAAAATACAGTGGTGCCTCGCTTAGCGAGCGCACCGTATAACGACGAATCCGTATAGCGATCCCCTTTTTCGGGATCGCTATACGGAGCACCCAATCGCCGCACCTCGCTTTGCGACGATTGGGGCGTCCGCGGCCATTTTGGAGCCGCCGATCAGCTGATCGGCGGCTCCAAAATGGGCGCCGGAGGACCCGAAATGGCCCCGCGCTGTGTTTTCGCACCCTCGGCAAGCGAGGGGAGGGCGCGAAAATGCGGCGCAGGGCCATTTCGGGTCCGTTTTGAAGCCGCAAAACAGCTGTTTTGCGGCTTCAAAACGGCCGCGGGCAACCCGAAATGGCCCCGTGCGGCGTTTTCGCGCCCTCCCCTCGCTTGCCAAGGGCGCGAAAACGCCGCGCGGGGCCATTTCGGGTCCGTTTTGAAGCCGCAAAACAGCTGTTTTGCGGCTTCAAAATGACCCAAAATGGCCCCCCGCGGCGTTTTCGCGCCCTCGGCAAGCGAGGGGAGGGCGCGAAAATGGCTGCCCGGGGCCAGGAAACTTCTCTAAGTGGGAAGTTTGGGCCGATTTGGAACGCATTAAATGAAGTTTAATGCGTTCCAATGGCTTTTTACTTCCCGCTTAGCGAAGATTTCATATAGCGAAGGTTAATCCGGAACGGATTAACCTCGCTATACGGGGCACCACTGTAATAAGGTAAAAAGGTAAAGGTACCCCTTGACAATTTTTTGTCCCGTCGTGTTCGACTCTAGGGGGCGGTGCTCATCCCCGTTTCCAAGCCATAGAGTCAGCGTTTTGTCCGAAGACAATCTTCCATGGTCACATGGCCAGTGTGACTTAGACACGGAACGCTGTTACCTTCCCACCAAGGTGGTCCCTATTTGTCTACTCGCATTTCCATGCTTTCGAACCGCTAGGTTGGCGGGAGCTGGGACAAAGCGACGGGAGCTCACTCCGTCGCGTGGATTCGATCTTACGACTGCTGGTCTTCTGACCCTGCTGCACTGGTTAAAAATATGTAGAGAAGGTGATAATAATATTGTAAGAGAAAAATATGTACTGAGAAAACTGTTAATGATTTGCTTGTGTACAATGATTATCTGAAGAACTTCTGTTATTATTAAATCTGATTCACTTCAATAAATAAGTTCAGTTTGTATTCACAAGGCAAGTGTTCTGACAAACATCATTTATATTGTGGACTGAGGTAATCCACTGGTGGCAGCGAGAGGAAAACGTGACATGAACCGTTGTGAGGGCAAAACACGTAGGTGCCAGAAAGGTGAACACCACACTCACATATATGGGCCATGTGCCTATGTAGAGATCTATTTGGAATATTCTGTAATTGAGTATGTTTTGGTGGGAACCCCCCAACTAATATGTGTATGCTTCAGTGAAGTCACCTCTGTTCTTTTCATCTGCTGCCTGAGCAGCAGCATTTAGGAAATGTTCTTTTTTGTCAGCTTTTGGTCTCACTGAGTAGCTAATTTGTATTTTTTAATTTTTTTGTATACAGTTATGAGACTGAACTGTTTTGTGTTTTGTATTCATATTTTTCTCTTGTGATGTTCCTGCTTTATATGGTTGCATCCTCAAGGTTTGGGGGTAGGGAATTGCCCCTTCCAACAAACTATTTGTTTAGGAGTTGATTTCCCTCAGACTTGTGCAACGTGTGCAGGGTTTACTGCATGAGGAGTTAAAAATAGAGAATGCATTAGGTCAGAATGAGTTTTACAATCTTGGCTTAGGTAAGAGTTACTAGGGTTTGTGGTGCATGTTGGTGTTTAGCAACTTCAGACTTTTATATTGCATATTAACTCCAAAGGGCTTTTCCAGTGTGTCTAGTCTGAGAACAATGTACTGGAGAGTAAGAGCTTGGAGGTGTCTAACGTACTTATGTCTTAGAAGTTAAAAGCAGGTAAGAGGCTATGTGGAATACACCTTCAAGTACTGAAGTTCAATTTAGCATATAAATAAGAAATGATTAGTTTGTTCCTTTTTTTACTTTTTTAAAAACTGGATTAAACCAACAAAGAGTCTTTTGGCAACTGAAAGACTAACAAGTGCATTATAGCACAAGCTTTTGTCAATTGTAATTATTTTATCTTAGCTCAGATGAACCATACAGTCTTAGTTGGCAGGTATAGGGTGCTTCCAGATGGAGGGCTCTGCTTGCTAGCAATTAGAAGGCACTGTGCAACTATTCTGTCTCTCTCTCCTTAACAGATTTTCCATGGTAAGGAAAAAAGAAAAGAAAAGGAGGGCGATGCAGAAATATAGGAGAATTTTGAGTGGACGATGACTGTCTGAAGGCCCTGCAAAACTGTGGCTGAAATCCACTTGCACAGCTTTGTGCCATGCAGTTAGGATGATGTCATAATCCCATGATAGGAATTTATTTATTTATTTATTTATTTATTGGACTTCTATACCGCCCCATAGCGCTACAAGCACTCTCCGGGCGGTTTACAATTTTTAATTATACAGGCTACACATTGCCCCCCCAGCAAGCTGGGTACTCTTTTTACCGACTTCGGAAGGATGGAAGGCTGAGTCAGCCTAGAGCCGGCTACCTGGGATTTGAACCCCAGGTCGTGAGCACGGTTTTAGCTGCAGTACATTAATTGAACACTTGCTATCCCCCCCTTTCATGTTGCAAGACTCCCTAGCGCTCCCTTTTAACCTTGCGGAGTCTCAGGATGGGTGGAGGGAAGCCTTTAATCATCAAAAATTACTGCCAGCTCACTACCCACAGGATTGGAATCTCTGGCAGAAATTTGATTATTATGTTTGGCTATTAAAGCTCCCTCCCCCTTTCTGAGCCTTCCAAAATCTCCCCCAGTGCAAAAAGGAACCCTAGGAAGCCTCAAAATGAGGGAGAGGATAGGAAACTATCAATTAATTTACATTAAATATTTCTATTGTATTATAATTGCATCTTACTTTCTTGGTGTACCATCAAAATAATTCCAGCCCGTGAATGAAGCTGTGCAGTGGCTTCACAGAAGCCCCATCTGGTAGTGCTCATATGCTCCCATGGTTTGGAGGCAGAGGAACCATAAACAGTTCAGAGGGAAGTGAAATGTAGAATATTCAGAGGGAGGTGGGACTTCATTGCAGCAAGACTGGTCAGATTTCAGGAGAACTGAGCACATAATTTCTTAAATTATCTAATTTTATACACAAGGGGTTTATAATTTGGGATTTTTTCCCTCTTTTAATAGTATTGTATTCGATTTATGTATTTTTTGTGTTTAAGTCTGTTTGCTCTATTGATTTAGGGTAATTGTTTCTTTATTAGTTTCTTTTCTTTTCTCTTTTGGATATGGAGTAGAAGGCTTGTCCGCCTAGCGAGGGGCCCAGGAACATTATGGTGATTAAGAGGGAGATAATGGCGTTGGCACAGTCCCTGCTCATGTCAGAAGAACGATGAACAGATGTTTCACTGCTGTTCATTGTTCTGAGACTGTGATCAACCCTCCGTATTGAGGTAGCCAACCCAGTCAGCCCTCCACTCTAAATCTGGTACTGTTGAATGCCAGGTCTGTATCCAATAAACCCCAGATGATCTATGATCTTATCCTGGAGGAGGATGCAGACCTGGCATGCATAACCAAGACGTGGATTAGTGGGGAGGGTGGCCCTCTCCTGGCTCTCATCTGCCCGCCTGGTTATGCTGTCCAGCACCAGGGTAGACTGGAGGGGCGGGGGGAGTAGCCATTGTTTACAAATCCATCTTAGAGGTTACTAGGTGCTCCTCGGTGGTAAAGCCAGGGCTAGAGGCACTCCATGTGTCGATTGGGGCTAGGGATGGTATTGGGATTTTGCTGGGTTACCGTGCTCCCCGCGATCCAGCCACTTCCCTACCGGAGCTGGCCGACGTCTCCGCGGCATTGTTGGGATCCCCGAGGCTTTTGGTCTTGGGTGACTTCAGCGTGCACACGGGGGCAGAGACTACTGGGCCAGCTCTTGAGTTATTGGAAACCATGGCTTCCTTGAACATGTCCCAGCATGTCATCGCCCCCACCCACGTGGGTGGCCATACATTGGACCTGGTCTTTACCACTAATTGGAACTAGTGTGATCTGATGGTGACTGACCTCGTGTCGGTCCCCTTGTCATGGTCAGACCACCACCTAATAAAATGTAACCTCGCAGTGGCACTTCCCCCTCGCAGGGAGCAGGGACCTATTTCTGTGGTCCGCCCTCGAAGGCTACTGAATCCTGCTGAATTCCAGGATGCCATGAGAGGTGTTACAGGTGACCTGGCTAGTGCTCCTGTCGAGGCTCTGGTTGACAGCTGGTCCATCGCTCCCAGTAGGACTATAGATATGATCGCTCCTAAACACCCGCTCCTGCTCAGAACTCGGCCTGCGCCCTGGTTCTACCAGGAGCTCCGAACGATGAAGCGATATAGGAGAAGGCTAGAGCGTAGGTGGAGGAAGAACCCAACAGACTATAATTGGATATCTGTTAGGATCGCAACTAACCTTTACCTAAGGTAAAGGCTGCATGTCGATCATCGCTAACCGGATAAGCGAAGCATCAAATCAGCAGGCTGAGTTATTCCGTATAGTGTGCGACCTATCCGGAACTGGTTCAGGTGATAGGCCTCCCCCTAGTTTTTCACCTGACCAGTTTGCAGCCTTTTTAAAATCTAAAGTGGAGGCCATCCGCCGGGAGCTCTCTCCTTTTTTGAATACAGTGAGTCGAGCAGAGATGTCTCTGCTTTGCCCAGGCACTTTTGACACTTTTCAGCCTGTAACGCCTGACACTGTGGACAAGGTGCTTGACCGCTGCCTGGCCACCACCTCCTCCCTTGACCCTTGCCCGGCCTGGCTAATCAAAGCAGCCAGGCTGATAACAACGGAATGGGCCACCGCAATAATAAATGGGTCTTTCCTTGAAAGTAGATTTCCATCTGCCCTTAAGGAGACACTCATTAGGCCCATTCAAAAGAGACTCAATATGGTGGTGGACGAAATTGGCAATTATAGGCCTGTTGCCAATATTTCTTTCATGAGCAAAGTGGTCAAGAGGGTGGTGGCTGATCAGCTTCAGGCTTACTTGGATGAAACAGATGCCCTGGATCCGTTCCAGGCAGGCTTCAGGCCGCGCCACGGTACAGAGACCGCATTGGTCGCCCTGTATGACGACCTGTTGAGGGAGGCCGACGGGAAAAACGGCCTTTGATACCGTTGGCCACGATATCCTCCTGGGGAGGCTCTCCGAGTTGGGAATTGGTGGTTCGGCTCTTGCCTGGCTCCGTTCCTTCTTGGGGGACCGCCCCCAGAGAGTGCAGCTTGGGGAGAGTGTCTCGGCCCCGTGGAGTCTCAATTGTGGGGTTCTATAGGGGTCGATCATCTCCCCAATGCTGTTCAACATCTATATGAGGCCGCTGGGAGGGGTCATTCGGGGATGTGGGGCTTCGTGTCATCAATATGCTGATGACACCCAGCTCTACATCTCCTTTTCACCTACTGCAGGTGATGCCGTCCTGTCCCTTCAGTGCTGCCTGGGGACCGTACTGGGATGGATGCAAGAGAATGGGCTGAGGCTAAACCCGGACAAGACGGAAGTTCTGAGGGTGGGTGGCCCTGTGGTTGGCGGCTTGGGAGACTCTCTCATGTTTGGGGG
This sequence comes from Pogona vitticeps, assembly GCF_051106095.1. Taxonomy (NCBI): domain Eukaryota; kingdom Metazoa; phylum Chordata; class Lepidosauria; order Squamata; family Agamidae; genus Pogona; species Pogona vitticeps. Next base: position 101,616,757 of record NC_135786.1, on the reverse strand, counting down.
GGGCGACCCTGGCCGCGAAGAGTGGGGTCCGCAGCTTGGGCATACATCTGGACCCAACGCTCACCATGGAAACGCAGGTGGCGTCGGTAGTCCATACCGCCTCTTTCCATCTCTGGCGGATTGCCCAGCTGCGGCCCTATCTCGACATGGGGGCACTCACCACCTTGGTGCATGCGCTCGTTATCTCAAGATTAGACCACTGTAACGCGCTCTATGTGGGGCTGCCTTTGAAAGTGATGTGGAAACTTCAGGTGGTGCAGAACGCTGCGGCCAGACTCCTTACGGGAGTGAGAAAATACCAACACATTTCTCCAACTCTGGCCGCATTGCATTGGCTGCCCATTCGTTTCCGTGTCGACTTCAAAGTTTTTATGCTTACTTACAAGGCCCTAAATGGTTTAGGACCTCGATACTTGGTGGAACGCCTGCTCCCATCTAGGTCTCCCCGGATCACCCACGCGAGTCAGGAGGTGAGGCTGAGGAGCCTGACGCCAAGAGAGGCCCGGAAGGAGAAGACACGAAACCGGGCCTTCTTGGCGGTGGCTCTTCGCCTGTGGAACAACCTCCCTCCAGAGATTCGTGCAGCCCCTACGCTGGGTGTCTTTAAAACCCAATTAAAAACATGGTTATACATCCAGGCCTTCCCTCCAGCCAATTCTTGAATTATTTTTCTAATTTTCGTTATATTATTTTTCCTTATTTCATTGTGATTATGATTGTTATTCGATGATTATGCACATTTTTTATTTTTATTGTATTTTATTGCTTTATTTTGTATTGGAAGCCGCATAGAGTGGTCTGGTAGTCCAGATAGGTAAAGGTAAAGGTTCCCCTTGACAATTTTTGTCCAGTCGTGTTCGACTCTAGGGGCGGTGTTCATCCCCGTTTCCAAGCCATAGAGCCAGCATTTTGTCTGAAGACAATCTTCCGTGGTCACGTGGCCAGTGCGACTTAGACACAGAACGCTGTTACCTTCCCACCGAGGTGGTCGTTATTAATCTACTCGCATTTGCATGCTTTCGAACTGCTAGGTTGGTGGGAACTGGGACAAGTGACGGGCACTCACTCCATCACGTGGATTTGATCTTACGACTGCTTGGTCTTCTGACCCTGCAGCACAGGCTTCTGCGGTTTAGCCCATAGCGCCACCACGTCCCCCTGAATCCAGATAGGCGGGGTATAATAAATAAATAAATAAATAAATAAATAAATAAATAAATAAATAAATAAATAAATAAATAAATAAATAAATAAATAAATAAATAAAACTGACTGCTACCACTCAGTTTCAACACACACACACCAATTTGGGTAGGATGCACTTTTACTAGGAGAAATAAAAGTCTGAAGTAACAGAATCTGACTGAGAAGGGAGGAGGGCCCGGGGGATACCTGGATTGGCCTGTCTTTGAAGTTACATCTGAAAGCAGAAATCAAATGGGCACCATGTTGGCACAAAGCTGTGAATGCCCCATGGCAAAGAGTGGGAAAATATAGAAGGTTTTTGGAAACAATCTTGACAAGAACTTGAAGTAAGTGGCCTGCTTTATATATGGAACTCTAAATAATGAAGAGAGTGGGTGCAATTGTCAGAGAAATTGACTAGATCTATATCTGACCAGACCTGCCGACATCCCCCCCTTCATCTGAGGCTTGACAGGGAGAAAGAGAAAGAAAGGGGAGGGGGAGAGAAAATGATTTTGTTTTGCAGCAATAAAACTCACCTTCGCAAGACAACATAACCATAAACTACTGATGGCTTTAAATCTGTGAAGCAGCCAGGAAAGCCCCCCATCACCACCAACCATTGGTAACTAGGAACCCGGGAGAGATAATTGTAAATGCTTTCTGCCCCAAGACATAAGCTACTGTTATGAACATCTACTGTGTTTACTACTTGTTGGAAAGAAATTCAGATAATATTTCCAATCATGGAATAAGACATTCTCAAGAATATTCAAAAAATATATTTAATGGACTACACCAGATAAAAGCAGAGATGGATCAGATATTTGAACAAATTAAAGACATAGGAACACAAATGGACTCTCCACTGAAGACAGAAAAAAAGACCTGTGACAGGAAGTTAGCTATTTAAAGCACAAAAGACAATTTTGTTCTTAAACTTCAGAAGTCTTCAGGAAAAAAAGATGAAGATCCAGTGCAGCGGAGAACTAAGTTGTTAACCCCTCTTATGAAGATGTCAGCAGCAGAAGTGCAGCAAATGATGAACTTTACTATGAAAAGGAGAAGAATTGAGATGATGGGAGATCTACTGTGGCAGATGGGACAAAGGAGGAGCAATACATGGAGTGGATTAAGATCTTGGGAACAGATATTAAAAAATGGTGAATAAGATGGAAGATGAAGAATATTGATGTAGAGTAGCAGATATAAATTTGGCAGAATATAGATGATCAAAAGATGGAAATGTTAAATTTAAGAGGATATTTTGTGATGAAAGAATAAATGATAAAACAGACACAAACTAATGATTATAACATGAATTTAGAGCAATAGATATAAACTTGGCAAAATAATATAAAGCCTATAAAATTAGTAAGTCAAAGATAAAAAGAAAGAGAAAATTTAAGAAAATGGAAGATTAGTAATTATAGATATTTTGGAAAATTGCTATAATGTCCTTTTTTCTTTATATAATTTCCCTTTTTAATATAATTGTATAAGCAGATGTAAGAATACTTTTTGCTCTCTGGAATTCTACCCTTTCTTACCCTCACCCTCTTTTACCTGGTACCTCTATTTGTACCATAACCTCTATACCTATGAAAATTAATAAAAACATTTTTTTTAAATGTATAATACTGTATATAGACAGTGATAACTGACCTAATTGTTTCTACAGTATTTGCACAAAAATGTTGAATGGTAAAACATTCTTGTGCTGTGAGCTGATTAATGCATATGGTGTACTAAAAAGCTTTTGCCATTGTTTAAGTCACAGGAAATAGAACTGCATCTCTTATGGAACTAAAATCCAGCTATTTTATGTTGAAACAGTGACCAAATTCTTGTTGCTGGGAGTAATAAATTGCACTACACTAGGCCCACTGAATCAGTGGGGATTGAGTGGGTCAGATCATCTGTAAATTCTATTGATTGACATGGGCCTTACGTCTGGGTCGTAGTATGCCCATCTCAGCCAGTGGAACTTATGAATGACTTGACTCATCAAATCTTCATTGATTCCATGTCTGAATTTGCTTTGTTTAAGAATGGTTGACTAAAGGCCAGTGGCAGTGTGTTCTGAGACAGTGAAGTGTTGCTTCACTGCTTATTGAGTATTGACATTCCTTACTCCAAGTTTGTGACTATTTTGTCTTTTTTGTTTTCGAACTGACCTGCTAGACTTTTGTACAAAGTAGCTAGGATACAATCCAAATCTTATTCTGTTATGCTGAATAAAAATTGATAGTGGAATGGATTTACCCTCTTGTCTGCATGTAGTACCCATCTGCTGTGGGGACACCCCCACCCCCGAGAGAAGGAGTGTGAGGGGAAGTCCCATTGTGTCAGTGCATCTGTTGACGTCATGGTGGAGGTAACTCCGTGTAGACAGAGAATAATATTGACAGTAGTTCAGTTTGATTCAGTGAACTTACATTTTACTGAAACTATACATTGTATTTTTGACAGAAAATGCTGTTTTCTTTGGTACTGTGTGCAGTCCTACTCATTGGAAGGAGTGAAGCTCAGAATGATGATGAATGGATTGATCCAACAGATATGCTGAATTACGATGCGGCATCAGGAACAATGAGGAAGCCTGACAAGGTAGAGGTATGGTCACTATTTTCTTTTTGAATTGGAAGTGCTGTTCAATAATCAAATTTAATTGTGGCCTTCTGGCCTCAGTTGTTCAGTGTTTCTTTTATGAGTGCCCAGATCCCCTTTACAGGACACATCCTGTTCTAGGTTCATGAATGTAGAGTTACATCTAATCTTGAACAGCATCATTGGAACCATGGTGGCAGCTTGAACAGAATAATTACAAAGGAAGAGAACTGGAACTAAATAGTTGCTGAATGCTGATTGATTTTGGAAGCTTTCACTGCTTGTTTCTTTGTATTTTATTGTGCCACTTTTCTACCTGTTTCTCAAAAGAGGAAATAGTCCAGAAAAGAGGTTTCTTTTCATATCAGAAGTTCGGACACATCTCTGTTCTACCTGCTTGTCTCATCTGTGCGTATAACATTTTCCCTGAAGGTAAGAGTATGCAGCTCCTCCTTACATGAGAAACTCCGTGGACTCTGGAATCCCATGAAACCTTGGACTAAGTAGTTGTATTTACACAAAACACCAGTGAAAAAATGATATATATTGTGCTTCATTATAAGAAGGGAAATATATTTCCAGATATGGGTATATGCTCAGTGTGTTACAACAGAGACTTTTGTCTTATGTGGAGCAAGAAATGCCTGATGTTCAAGCTGGATTCCAAAAAGGAAGAGGCACTCGAGATCATATTGCAAATATCTGCTGGCTGCTGCATTGTGCAAAGAATTTCAGAAGATCAGTTTATGCTTTATTGACTACAGCAAAGTTTTTGACTGTATGTATCATGAAAAGCTGTGGGTTGCTCTGAAAAAAATAGGTGCCTCAGCACTTTATTATACTGACGTGTAACTTGTGGAGAAGAAGCTACTGGTAGGAGAGAATATGAAGAAACAGAATGGTTTCCTATAAGAAAGGTGCATTTACAGTGGTGCCTCGCATAACGTTTGCTTCGTTTAACGTTTTTTTCGCTTAACGTTTATTTTTTCAGAGTCAGATTGTGCTTCGTATAACGTTTTTCCCTATGGGCGATTTTCGCATAGCGTTTTTGGGACCATGCTTCGCTTAACGTTTTTTGTTTTAGGTCCCCTGCTTCACTTAACGATGTTTTTTTTTTCAATTAAAAAAGTGTCTTAGAAGGGTCAAAAACGGTTCTAAATGCTTGGATTCGTTAGAGGACCCCTTAAGACATGTGCAAACCTGATTTGGCTTTGATCTGACTTTTCGTTAATTTTTTGTGAATTTTTGTTTTTTGGCCCATAGGAACCAATGGACCTGTCAAAATCTGACAGCTCCATGCTTTCCTATGGGGGAGAAAACAATTTACAAAAAATTAACGAAAGTTCAGATCAAAGCCAAATCAGGTTTGCACACAACTTAGGGGGTCCTCTAACGAACCCAAGAATTTAGAACAGTTGCTGAGTCTTCATTAATTTTTTGTGAATTTTTTCTTCCCCCATAGGAAATAATGGAGCTGTCAGATTTTGACAGCTGTCAAAAGTTGGGGGAAAAAAATTCACCATTAATTAACGAAAAGTCAGATCAAAGCCAAATTAACTTTTGCATCCGTTTTAGAGGGTGCAGAAGCTAATCCAAGCATTTAAAACCATTTTTGACCCTTTTATGACACACTTAATTTTGCAAAAATTGACTTCGCAAAGCCATTGAAACATATTGAGTCAGCTACAATACATTCCAATGGAGGATACATTGTATCGTTTAACGATGTTTCCTATGGGTTTTTTCGCTTAAGGACGGCAATCCGTGCCTATTGGAACGGATTAACCGGTTTCCAATGCATCTCTATGGGAAATGGTGTTTCGCATAAAGTTTTTTTCGCATAAGGTTTTTTTTTTGGAACCAATTAAAAACGTTATGCGAGGCACCACTGTATCTCCCTAACTGTTCAAACTATATGCACAACATATCCAGAAAGCTGAACTAAATCCAGGTGAAGGAGAAGTGTAAATTGATCAAAGAAACATAAATAATTTAAAATACACAGATGGCACCATCTTACTGGCAGAAAGCAGCAATGAGTTGAAATGACTTTTGATGAAAGTGAAAGACAAAATCAAGACTGTTGGAAGAACAACTTTAATGTTGACAAAGACACTGAAATAGTTAAAGATTTTGTATATATTGGTTCAATCATCAATCCAAATGGAGGCAGTAGGCAAAAAATCAGAAGAAGACTGAGAGTAAGAAGGGCAGCAATGAAGGAATTAGAAAAGATTGTCAGGTGTAAGGATGTGTCACTGAAGACCAAGATCATTCACACTATTGTATTCCTGATTACTACATGTAAGTGTGTCGGAAAGAAATTGGTTCATTTGAAATATGATGCTGGAGGAGAGCTTTGTGAATACCCTGGACTGCCAGAAAAACAAACAATGACAACAAGTCTTGTCATATTCTGGGCACATTATGAAAAGGCAAGGTTCTCTGGAAGAGACTAAGTTGAGAAAAGTTGAAGGCAGCAGGAGAAGAGGAAGACCAAATATGAGATGGATTGACCCCTTAAAGGAAGTCACAGGCTTTAGTTTACAAGAGCTGAGCAGGGCTGTTGAGGACAGGAATTTTTTTTATTTGCTCATTCATAGGGTCGCTGTAAGTCAAAGGCAACAGGATGGCATGTAACAATAACAAAAAGTAGAAAGTGTAATCATGCTGGTCAGCTTATATTGCATCAAATGAAACAATTTAACATTCGTGAATTGCATCCAGACTTAGTTATGTTTAGAGAGCATATTGTGTGCCATGTGCCATAAAATCAGAACTGACGTATAGCTACTCTAATAAGGTTTTCTCATTTACAGGAAGTGAATGAGATACCTAAAGGAGTGGTTTTATCAGTTTCATATGTGAGTTTCCATATCCCAGTGGGGATTTGAAACCATCTCTGCTGAGTTGTAGTCTTATCACTCTGCACCACACTGGATTTTTTATGCTTAGAGCCCACTGAAATTAGTAAGTCTACTCTTAAATATGCAGTAGTTTGAATATAATGTAGACAGTGTAGTTGCTGACCTTGAGCCAGACATCCTGGAGAGTGAAGTCAAGTGGGCCTTAGAAAGCCTGGCTAACAACAAGGCCGGTGGAGGTGATGGCATTCCAGTTGAACTATTTAAAATCTTGAAAGATGATGCTGTTAAGGTTCTACATTCAATATGCCAGCAAGTTTGGAAAACCCAACAGTGGCCAGAGGATTGGAAAAGATCAGTCTACATCCCAATCCCAAAGAAAGGCAGTGCCAAAGAATGCTCCAACTACCGCACAATTGCACTCATTTCACACGCTAGCAAGGTTATGCTCAAAATCCTCCAAGGTAGGCTTCAGCAGTATGTGGACCGAGAACTCCCAGAAGTACAAGCTGGATTCCGAAGAGGCAGAGGCACTCGAGACCAAATTGCTAACTTGCGCTGGATTATGGAGAAAGCCAGAGAGTTCCAGAAAAATATCTACTTCTTCTTCATTGATTATGCAAAAGCCTTTGACTGTGTGGACCACAACAAACTATGGCATGTTCTTAAAGAAATGGGAGTGCCTGACCACCTTATCTATCTACTGAGAAACCTATGTGTGGGACAGGAAGCAACAGTTAGAACTGGACATGGAACAACTGATTGGTTTAAAATTGGGAAAGGAGTACGACAAGGCTGTATATTGTCCCCCAGCTTATTCAACTTATATGCAGAATACATCATGCGGAAGGCTGGACTGGAGGAATCCCAAGCCGGAATTAAGATTGCAGGAAGAAATATCAACAACCTCCGATATGCAGATGATACCACTCTGATGGCAGAAAGTGAGGAGGAATTAAAGAACCTTGTAATGAGGGTGAAAGAGGAGAGTGCAAAAAACGGTCTGAAACTCAACATCAAGAAAACTAAGATCATGGCCACTGGTCCCATCACCTCCTGGGAAATAGAAGGGGAAGATATGGAGGCAGTGACAGATTTTATTTTCCTGGGCTCCATGATCACTGCAGATGGAGACAGCAGCCACAAAATTAAAAGATGCCTGCTTCTTGGGAGGAAAGCGATGACAAATCTTGACAGCATCTTAAAAAGCAGAGACATCACCTTGCCAACAAAAGTCCGAATAGTCAAAGCTATGGTCTTTCCTGTCATGATGTATGGAAGTGAGAGCTGGACCATAAAGAAAGCAGACCGCCGAAGAATTGATGCCTTTGAATTGTGGTGCTGGAGGAGACTCTTGAGAGTCCCCTGGACTGCAAGGAGAACAAACCTATCAATTCTAAAGGAAATCAACCCTGAGTGCTCACTGGAAGGACAGATCCTGAAGCTGAGGCTCCAGTACTTTGGCCATCTCATGAGAACAGAAGACTCCCTGGAAAAGACCCTGATGTTGGGAAAGTGTGATGGCAAGAGGAGAAGGGGACGGCCGAGGATGAGATGGCTGGACAGTGTCATCGAAGCAACCAACATGAATTTGACACAACTCCGGGAGGCAGTAGAAGATAGGAGGGCCTGGCGTGCTCTGGTTCATGGGGTCGCGAAGAGTCGGACACGACTAAACGACTAAACGAACGATTGAATATAATGTACTATGTTCACATGAAATAGCAAATTCTATTGATTTCTCTCCTTATACAATAGTGCCCCTCTATCTGCAGATTCAATAGTTGCTGTTTCAGTTATATTTATGGTTGCTGCTGCAGCAGCACAGCCTGTGATATGTACACAGACCTACCTCCTTTTCTCCCCCTTTCCCCCTCACTTTCTTTGATGGGTTCATTTGTTTCCACAGTTTCAAGTATCCGTATTTTATCCTGTAATGGATCGGCCATTGGGGGGGGGCGTGCAACTGTATCTAGCTTTATATATCCCAGTAAATATGCAAAATGAAGTCAACTGACGGATACACAAATTCAAATAATCTATGAACTGATAGTAAAAGTATTAAGAGGTACATACTGTCTGATTAAAATTATAGGAACTGAATCAAGATGCTTCTGGAAATAAACTATTAACAGAGGCCAAGGCGGATGTCTCCAAGTGCCAAAGGAAGCTTGATTTTCTGATTCATAAGGTTTGTACATGTGCTGTGTTATACTGTGTGCTTTGCTTTTTCATATATTGTTCAGCTCTAATTTAAATAGATTCAGATTTTCTTGGAACATCATCTTTGCAAAAAATTCAGTATTGATATTATACTGTATCTTTCAAATTACAGTACTGTTATGGTTCTTTATATGTACCTTATTCTGAGTAATTAAAAATGTGCCAGCTAAAAAGTCATATGCATTTCTTGAAGGTCTTGTGAAAACTGGTAAAAATAATTACCTAGATTTAAAGCAAACGCTCTGAACATAGGGGAGCAGATTTTTATGCCGATAAGTACTCACTTTTGATACGGTGTGTAGATTTGTTATCACTATTTAATGTTTTAAAGTTTTATTTTAAAAATTATTCCAGGTCAGAGATTAAAGCAGATAAGAACCCTTGCAGATTGACAGTGCAAAAGCTATTTTTGTTTTTAGGTTTTGTTACAATGCAAAGCAAAGTGTGCTGCTTATATACTACCTCACAGTGCTGAAAGCACTCTCTGTGCAGCAACATCTGGATAATCACTGGTTGTCCATCCCAGAGCTGTATAATGTGGCCTGCCAATGGTTTGAAGGGACATGGTGGCGCTGTGGGTTAAACTGCAGAAACCTCTGTGCTGTAAGATTGAATCCACGTGACGGAGTGAGCGCCCGTCACTTGTCCCAGCTCCCACCAACCTAGTGGTTCGAAGGCATGCAAATGCGAGTAGATAAATAGGGACTACCTCGGTGGGAAGGTAACAGCGTTCCATGTCTAAGTCGCACTGGCCATGTGACCACGGAAGATTGTCTTCAGACAAACACTAGAGTCAAACATGACTCGACAAATTGTCAAGGGGAACCTTTACCTTTACCTTACCAATAGTTTGAATAGTTCTTTGTTTTTGAAGTTCTGATAGACAGTGAGGCCAGAGTTTTTATCATGCACCCAGTAGGGGGCTATTTTTGGTTGCTGGGCCACATTAGGCTTGATGGGTCATAACTTGTGCAGATTATGTATTAAAATGGCTTTCAGAGCTGGATCAAATCACTTAACTGTGAACAAACTTTTAACTCTGAATTACAGTGAATTGTTTCTTGGCCAAACCTGTAAGTTTGTCATGTAAGTTTAGTTATTACATTAAACTGAGACATATTACAGGGAAATGTAATATCAGAATGTTTTATTATTACAGCTTGAAGACTATGAAAAAAAAGATAAAGCCAAGTTATATGACAGCAGTAGCATACACATTTTTAAGAGATACTTGAATAAGATTTTAAATGAAGCTGGAAGAATTGGTCTAGTAAGTATTTCAGTGCTAGATAAAGATGGTGAGTTCCCCATTCCCCCCCCCCCCGGTCCTGTGTAATTGCTGAAACTTCAAGTTGAAGAAAGGCCAGGTGTTATTGAGCTTTATCACACCAGGAATGCTTTGGCACTCAACTATATATATTTTTTTTCTTACTGTATTTTTGTAAAATAAATCATGACACGGTGTAATATGTTATGTGTTGTTAATGATTTTTGTTATGTCCTGATACGTAAAACAATAGAATTCAAATAGGGCGTGTGTGTTTTCACATGACTGTATTATTGATTGGTATATGTATGTAATTTGGTAGTCACTCTAATTACACAAAAGGAAATAGGAAGTAACTTAAATGATAACTGAAACAGTCTATGTTCATTGATGAGATAGATTTTATTCTTTGATTTATGTGGGTTACAATGTGAGGCCAAGAATTAGCTTCTCACCCGGGACATTCAGGCCATGTGCCTTACTGTAAGGCTTTCGATCTAGGGTTTCAGTAATGATGAGAAGGATCTGGATTACTACCCAAGTCTTTTTAATAGGTTATCTTGGATGTCAACTTCGTATTGAATTACTTAGCAAGTATGAAACATAGTAAGCAAAAGCCTGCTTTGTGCCTGTGAACTGTAGACATTCTTCTGTGGGAAGGTATCCCTTCTGACTAATTTCCACACTAGTGGCCACTCACATCCCACATTCTTTTACATATTTCAGCACCTTAAACAGAGCCACCACTCCTAAGTGCCATTAATAATGGTGTTAGCCTAAAAGGACAACCATCCCTCCGAAAACCATTGCCCCTTCTGTTATACCCCAACAAGTGCTTCTTTGCCCAAAGCTGATATATTTTTATATTCAGTTGTTGAGTGAAAACATGTATCTGTTTTAGTTCATTTCTTCATTGCATCTAGTAGCACATAGCCTTGTCTAACTCAGGTGTTAGTAACTTGTTTAATCTGCTCTTAGATGACACATAAAATAAGTAAATGAGACTTTAGTTGAAACAAACAAAAGGGATTTTATTAAGGTTAAATATGTAAATAGTTTAAAGGGAAAGATATTTTCTAGGGTCTATAACACAAAGTTGATACAACTGTAAATACATACATATATACTGTATTCTTTCTGTATTGTAAGTAAAAATAAGTTCACACACTCTCTAACGTTCGTACTTCGCACACACAACATTCTCAGGAAAGACTTTATAAGACTCTAGAACAAATTAGCTCTCCTGATTGACTCTAAAACAGACTTCTACGTCTCTCTAACAAAAGAAAACTTTAACCCACACTCTTCTCTTACCTGTCAATCAAACCAGACACCTCCCCGCTATGTTTCATTGACACCAACCAATCAACTTTCAACTTTGTCCTCAACATTCCAGTATTCAGCTGCCAGTCACACTAGCACTCTACCCATATACATGTATACCACAGAGAGGAGAGACCCGGGGGGGGGACTTAGAATGGGCAGAATCACCACATACTGTTCCATACATTATCATCATTGCCCCCTCAATAACAACTACAACAGTCATTCAGTTAGTCAGTGTTAAGCATTAAACTGTCCACTTCTAATTAACTGTCAAAATCTTTTGTCTATTATTGTGTGTTAGCAAAAGCTTGCATTGTTATTTCAAGAGTTGTTTTGTGTGGTTTTCTTTTAGCCTGATGATAACGCTGGGGATATGCACTATGATGCTGAGATCATCCTTACCAAACAGATGTATAATGAGATCAAAAGGTTTCTCAATGAAGAAGGGTGGAAATCAGCTGCTTTAGATGATGCACTCAGTGATATTCTGATTAATTTTCGGCATCATGATTATGAAGCTTGGAAATGGAAATTTGAGGACTCATTTGGGGTTGATCCATACAATGTCTTCATGGTGAGACAAATTTCTTGTATTGAAATGTTCCTCCACGGGCCACTGTAGTCACTAGAGAGGTAGGCAACCTAGAACCTTCCATTTGGTTCAGACTGCAATACCTAGAATCATTGAACATTTGCCATGTGGTCACCAGGTACCCTACCGTGTGCCTACTCTCTCTCTCCTACAGTGCTGTGCTTTGTCTTACTGGAAGCTGAGTATATAGGCCCTTTTTTTGTAAACATCCAGTGAGCAGTAAGTCAGGGCTGCTTAGTTTGTAGCTGTGAATGACTTTCTCTGTGATTTGGTAATTCTCTCAATTATGGTGCCTGCCCGGAGGTGCAGAAACAGATGGATAGGAAACACTTGCCCATTCTTATTGCCCAGCAAGCAGGCTTCAGCTTGGTAGGATACAAGATGTATAAGTCTAAAATAATCTCAGTTCAATGTGCATTTATATGGGGGGGGGGGTTAAATCAGTTTGTTCTAAATGTAAAATTATTGCTAATGGGTTAAAGCAAAAGCAAAGTGTGCTGCTTATATACCGCCCCATAGTGCTTCAAGCACTCTCTGGGCAGTTTACAAGTTAATTATGCAGGCTATGCATTTTACCAACCTCGAAAGAATAGAAGGTGAGTCAACCTTGAGCCGGCTACCTGGGATTGAACCCTGGGTCAGTTTTGGCTGCAGTACAGCAGTTTAACCACTATGCCACAAGGCTCTTAAGCATTCACCAGCTTGATTTTCCCAGTCTTTAGTTTTAATCAAGAAACCAAAATAAGGCCCACCTACTCTCCCACCCACTTCCATTCATTATTTATGCATTGTACCATACACTTAAGGCAAAAACTGAAGATTTTCTGTAACATTGATGTTGCTTTCATTGATTAAAAAAAGACTGATTCTTTTCAAAATCTTAGCTATTAGAATTCAGGTATTTTGTGACTCACACATCATTTTTATCTTCTGTTTCCCAAAAGGTACTTCTGTGTGTGGTGTGCATTACAGTAATCGTTGCTACAGAACTGTGGACACGTATTGGTTGGTTTACACAGCTAAAACGTGTTATGTTCCTAAGTTTTCTCATCAGCTTTGGATGGAACTGGATGTATCTATATAAGGTAAATGACGAAGACTGCATTAAGAAGGGATTGGGAGGTAGGTACTTGCCTGTCTGGGATTGAAAGCGTGTGCACATTATGTTAAACAGTATCTAGTTCTTCAGCCTAAGAAGTAAATATGAGGTAAAGTTTATGGACAAATTCATGTTATTTCTCTTTGCATTTTGGTTCTCATCTAGCAGTGAGTACATTGGGTAACGTGCTCCTTTTGTGCATCTTTGCAGATGATTTGGAAATTTGACCTTTACCTTTTCTTGTTAAAGCCATATGGTTGTATTCAGACAATGCAATTAACTATATTTATCCCCACCTAAGCTAGCACACTTCTTCCCCTCTACACTTTGCTATTGGAATTTGGAAACTCCTTCTTTTTTATGACCTCCATAAATCACACATAGGGGTTTTGTAGTGCACATGCACGGAACTTTGAAACATTCTAGAGCTGTAGAGAATATACTGTTAGTCTCTTCCGCCTCCCAGCGCTCATGTATTGGGGCACAAATATCCAGCTCTCTCAGTTCCTTTAGCCGTTGCTGTTGAAGCTTCTAGAACACTGGAGCTACCATTGGTCTCCATTCATATATCTTGCCTTTGGCTTCTTTTATTATTACCTTAGTTTTCTTTCTTTCTTTGTTAATCTCTTCATTATTCCTTTTGTTTGTTTGTGTTTTAAATAGAGTTTTCCAATGCCCCCCCCCCCGTTTCTCCCCCCTTTTTAATGGCCCCTGGGAAACTGTTTAAGAAGAACATTGTTTGTGGCAGGAACGTCCCCTTGCCAGATAGACAGTCTAAGTGTCTCTGCTGTTTGGGTGAATCCCATCAGCCTCATTCTTGTCCACATTGCCATAGGTTTGGGCTTTCGGCTGTTTAAAACTGTCAATTTCACGTATTTGTGGGAGAAGTCTCTTCAGCCTTCTTCCTAAAATGGAGGATTCAGCCCAGTCTGCCTCTCTGACACTTCATGTTAAACAGGAAAAAGCAGTGGCTGGGTCTTTGGTGGCGTCGGTGCCTACCCTCACCTCTCTGTCCACACTGGACATTGCTGTTAAAAATGTAAGAGCCTCTCCTCTAAGGCTCCATTTAATAATCTTAAGAAGCCCCAAAAAAGTTGAAACCAGAGAAACCTTCAGTTTGGGTAAACCACATGCCCACCTCTTGACTCAGCTTTATCCAACCTGGTTTCAGAGATGACTGCTCATTTGATTCTGGCTCCTACCCTATCTTGGGTGTTTTTAAAAGCCAGTTAAAAACTTGGCTATTTAAGCAGGCCTTCCCTCCAGTCAGCTCTGTTATCTCTTCTTTTCTTATTCTATCCCTTCTTGGTAATCCTTTCTTAAATTAATTGTCTTTATTAATATTGCAATTGTATTTTTATTGATTATATATATTTTATATTGATTTATTTTATGTTGTAAGCCGTACCAAGTAGACATGGTCTAGAGGGGCGGGGTATAAATTTAATAAATAAATAAATAAATAAATAAATAAATAAAACCACTTTTGGATCCATTGAAGTCCTTCTCTCCTTTTCAATGCTCAGATTCTCCATCTTCTGATTCCAGTTGTTCATCTCCCGGATCCGAAGATTCCTCAAGGTCTTTTTACTACCATGGTGCCATTGTCGTCCTAGTCTGCAACTCCAGAATTCTGGCCTGAATCTTCTGCCGCTCTCGGAGCTCCTCCGAGGTCCCAGCCTTCGGAGCCTCCCACTTTGGAATCACAGGTGTTGCTTCAGCCTTTCTCAGCTCCATCTTCATGGCAGCCCCCTCAAGACTTATAGACATCCTTTTCCCAGGCATCTCTGGTGGATCAGTTAGGAGCCTCACAATTTCAGGCCCATTATGTTTCTGGTCAGTATCATGAAGGGGTGCCTCCTGTGCCCCCCTTTGTGTCTCTGGATTTGAGTTTCGCATAGCCTCGTCTCTTAGCGTCTCTGTACATCAACCCTGCATCATTCAGATCATCTTTATGATCAGATTACTACTGATGCCTTCTCTCCAGTCCATTTCAGAATGGATCCCCTGCTATTAGCTTTGGCCAAGAACACTTGGATGAAACCAGCCTCCTTAGCTCCTACTTCTAGGAGAGTGGAGAATTACTGCAGGGTCCATGACAAAGGAGCATCCTTCCTTATCAAGCATCCACACCCCAGCTCAGTAATTGTGGCAGCATCCCAAATTCGATCTTGGGTAAAGCAGATACTGGTTCCTCAGGGCAAAGAGGGTCATAAGCTAGATTCAGTTGGGAGACACCTTTTGTGATGTGTCCTTCTCATGTCCTCAGATCATTTCACTAGCCTGGGGCCCACAAGATGTTCCCTCCTTTACGCTGCCACCAGTTGATCTCTGTCAATTATGTTTAATTAGAAAGGTTGAAGTCCATGCTGAGTTTAAAGTTGAACCAAAAAGGTTTATTGGATACATTTCACTTGAACTGGTTCTTCAAAGACTTTAAAGTATTCAGTAGCTTTGTAATAACTTGTTTCACTCTTAACTGTCTATAGGTTCCGCACTCTTAACTGCCTCCCTTAACTCCTCACTCTACCACACTCTTTAACTCCCACAGACTAACTTCTCACTTCAGACTCTCATCTCTGACTCCCACTGACTGACAGACTGACAAAACTCCTCTGCCTCACCCCTCCCCTCTAGTTTCTGTAGCTCCGCCTCCCAACAGCTCCCATTGGTACATGAAAATATCCTCCTACATGAGCCAAAGCAGGGTGATCGCCACACCTTTATTCCACTGCCTCCCTAGTGGTTTGAGTGGCACTCTATCAAGGGTCAATGGGTGCCTACCAGAGAGTGCTCCTCAATAAGCTTCAAGCCCATTTGGACACCTTGCCAGATGCAGTCAAGTCTGAAGTTCCATCTGTTTACCACGAAGCTATGATGATAGCTGCCCAACAGAAGCATTCTGCTCACCATGCTACGGATTGTGCCACAAAGGCTATAGCAACTGCAGTTATGATTAGGTGACATGCCTGGTTCCAGGAACTGGCTCCTGGCTTAGAGGATGATGTCCATTCCCAAATTGAGGACTTCTCGTTTGATGGGGACATCTTTTCCATGACAAAACTGACAATGGAATGAATGATCTTCAGAAAAAGCACACGGCTGCCAAAAGATTGGGAGTCTATCCCCAGCATCAGTAGTGCTTCAACCACCAACAATGGAAAATACCCTATTTTGGCACTCTCTCCTAGGCATCTTCCTCGTTTCAGGTCATCTCGGACACAAGTCTCCTAAGAATAGGGCACTCTGTAAATTGCTGTTGGCAGGGTCAGAACATGTGGATTTGTTGCCGCAGCACTGGAAGGCTAAGGAGTCTAGTCGCTCAGCAGCTGCAAAAGCACTTAAAACATTGCAAGGCAAACCCCTACCTAACAAGCCAAAGATTAAAGAAATAGAACCAGATGAAAATCTCAATGCATCTAAAATAAACCAAGTGTTTGAGATTGCACTTAAAAGAAACCTGCCTGTGATTTTGGAGGTGGCCCATGATAGTGGTTCCCCACATAGGGAGAACTTTGCAACAGAAGTGCCTGTGAGCAAGTTTATGGGTGAGACTGAAGGCAAAAGCAATAAAGTTTCTAGGAAAAACAAAGTCATAGCTGTGCTAGAGAAGTGGAAGAAACTGTCTACTCTTTCCCCAGCTGAGAAAGTGAAGCCACGAGCCAGAAAGAAAGCAGGCTTCATCCAGAAAAGGCAAGCAGAGGAAGTCTAGTGGATGTCAGAGTGCCAGGTGACTGTCAATCACTGGAAGAGAGCATGAACTTCAAAACGAGTCTTTGTTGCACCGAACTTGAATTGGGAATTCCTTAGCTGTGTGGGTGCATTGAGCATCGGACTTGGAGCTGGACTGTGCCAAGTGGATGACAGTGAGAGGCTACACCCTGTGACTTTTACCAGCAGAAGACTTCAACCTCATGAGAGACATTTGCCATCAAGAGGGCATGCCTGTCTATTGTATGGACCTGGAAGAAAAGTAAGCCATACAGATGGAGAAGAAAGTTTGCCCTGTGCACCGACCACTCACCTTTGAAATGGTTGAGAACTTTGCAAATGAACAGCAGCAAACTGACCAGATGGCCCTTGATTCACCAAGATTATGACTTTGAAATTAAAAATATCAAAGAATCTTTAAATGTGGTTGCAGACATGTCTCAAAGATCAAATGACTAATAGGTGGTTAAACAAAGTTCGTAATGTTGTATTAAATGTTCTGTTTGTGTATTAGTGATGAAATGCGATTAAAATGAGATGTTCTTCGTGGTCTCTGTGAATGCACACATATGGGTCTTGTCTGCACCTGTTCTGATGTTCTCAGAAGAATCTAGAGCTAAAAGTAACAATTTTATGGTGTGATTTCCCCACAAGGTACATGCTCCTCCCACCCACCACTCTTCTCAGTTCCTTTTTTCCACCGAGCTGTACAGTTCTCTGGAAAGACTAAGCTAGTCTTCACCTCTTTTTGAGATTTTTTCCTGCCTTTTTCTGATCTTTTCCTGTTCTTAATTATTTAATCAGCTACCCCTCCATTCATTTTGCTGCGTTTTTCTCTGCTTCCTGCTGTTTTGATTCCCCCCTTCCCCCCCAGGCTTCTCCCTACTTTCTTTCTCTTTCTTGTGGCTTCTCCGGCACCCTTCAAACATTGCATCTCCTGTGCAAACAGAATTGCTCTTTCAAATGGCCACGGCAAGTGCCTCTTCTGTCTGGGTGAAAACCACCGAACCACTCTTGCGCTGCCTGCAAAAATCTAACCCAGCCGGCATTAAAACAAAGACTGCAAAGATTGAGGTCTTGCCTTTGGCAAGCATTGATGGAACCCTCCTGCACCATCCACGGAGGTGGTAAGATCTCCCACTTCCTCAGGTGAACGGCTTGCTTCTGGCCAACCCGCTCCTGAAACCGCGGTGCCCATTTTGCCGCCAAAAGAGCCTGTAGATAAATCCAAGTCTGCCGTTAAACAGAGACCATCCGCTACCGCTAAGACATCTTCCCGGGTGCACGATCTCACTGGGAAAAAGAAACCTAAGCCCACCACAAAGAAGCCTAAGTACAGTTGTGTTCAAAATTATTCAGCCCCCACTGAAATTGAATGTTTTGGCCATTTTGACATTGATTTTGATCATTCAGTCATCTTGCTTACATTTACATGAAAGAGGCACTTGTAGGTCAGAGAAATATAACCTTAAGTTTATAATGAAATAACCACAGATGTCTTTTCTGTGCTCACATCATTATTAGTTTTTATTCAACCCCCAAGTGACATTCAATCTTAGTACTTAGTACAACATCCTTTTACAGTTATAACAGCTTTTAAACGTGAAGCATAGCTTGACACAAGTGTCTTGCAGCGATCTACGGGTATCTTCGCCCATTCTTCATGGGCAAAAGCCTCCAGTTCAGTCAAATTCTTAGGCTTGCGCACTGCAACTGCTTTCTTTAAGTCCCACCAGAGGTTCTCAATCGGATTTAAGTCTGGTGACTGCGATGGCCACTCCAAAAAGTTCCAGCCTTTCCTCTGCAATCATGCTCTAGTGGACTTGGAGGTATGCTTGGGATCATTGTCCTGTTGAAAGGTCCAACGTCTCCCAAGCCTCAGGTGTGTGACGGACTGCATCACATTTTCAACCAATATCTCCTGGTACTGAAGAGAATTCATGGTACCTTGTACACGCTGAAGCTTCCCTGTACCTGCAGAAGCAAAACAGCCCCAAAGCATTATTGACCCTCCGCCATGCTTCACAGTAGGCAAGGTGTTCTTTTCGTCATATGCCTTGTTCTTCCTCCTCCAAACATAGCGTTGATCCATGGGCCCAAACAGTTCTAATTTTGTTTCATCAGTCCACAGAACACTATCCCAGAACTTTTGTGGTTTGCCCACATGACTTTTGGCATACTGCAGTCGACTCTTCTTATTCTTGGGAGACAGCAAGGGGGTGCGCCTGGGGGTTCTGGCATGGAGACCTTCATTACGCAGTGTGCGCCTTATTGTCTGAGCTGAAACTTCTATACCCACATCTGACAAATCTTTTTTCAGTTCCTCAGCAGTCACACGGGGACTTTTCACCACTCTACGCTTTAGGTAGCGCACAGCAGTCGAAGTCAGCATCTTCTTTCTTCCACGACCAGGTAGCATTTCAACAGTGCCCTTTGCCTTGAATTTGCGAATGATGCTTCCTATGGTGTCTCTTGGTATGTTTAACTTCTTTGCAATCTTCTTATAGCCATTGCCCTTCCTGTGAAGACAAATCACCTCTTCTCTTGTCTTCCTGGACCATTCTCTTGACTTCACCATGTTTGTAACCACACCAGTAAATGTCTAGAAGGAGCTGAGTATCACAGTCATTTTAAAGCTGCCTAATTGGTGCTTATTATGCTTGATTGGTGCTCGGTGACATCCACAGGTGTTTTCAATACCTGTTCGAAAACACCTGAATGAACCTCTCTTCTTCAGAGTGGTAGTCTTTAAGGGGTTGAATAATTGTGGCAATGAAGAAACCACAAAAGAAACATTTACTACTGTATTACAATTGATGTTATTTTAGTTGCATTTGGTTCTTTAAAACGTCCTTGTAGGATTTCATTCTGAATACAATTCCAAATGTACACTATAGTCCCTAAACCCCTTTACAGCATTGGGGGCTGAATAATTTTGAACACAACTGTATGATAAGCCTCCTCGCACTGATCCTCCCCAGCATTCCCGACCCTCCCCTGTTCTGGTGGAATTTTCACGAGAGGCCCCCGACTTCAATTCTGATAGAGATGAGGCTCAACAACTTACTGCCTCCACTATGGCATCAAACTTAACACTGAACATTGGCCTTTTTACAGCTGCGCCTCTGTCCAGCCCAGCCTTGGCCCACTCCAACCCTCCATCAGGGTGGGCAGCTGAAAGTTCGGCATCGGACCCTGACACATCTCCTTCCTCTCCCAGGAAGTGTGTGGAAAAGCACAAACATATCTCACCATAGAGAGGCTACCCATCATCACCTGGCTCCTCCTCCTCCTCTGAAGATGATCACTCTGAGGTTCTTTCCCACTCATCTCCAGACCTCCCTACCCTTCCTGATGACACAAGGGATACTCATCCTTCCTCCCCCTCGGAGGTCTCTCGACACCGTGTTTCACCAACTCTGCCTTTGCTGGAGCACACCAACCATCGACCTCTTTCAATCGAGAGCGAACAGCAAGTGCACGATCTTCTGCTCCTGAGCTGGAGCAGAAACCGACTCCAGGGGCAACGCGTTCATGATGGATTGGTCTCAGGACTTCCTTTACCTGTTCCCTCCGATACCCACTCATCAAAAGGGTGATCATTCAGCTCTGCCAATCCAGAGCGAATGCAATCCTCATAGCCCCCCAAGTGGCCCAGACAAACATGGTTTACTTACCTCACATCAATGTCAACAGACTCATTCTGTCTTCCTCTTTTGCTGAATCTCCTCACAATCAACCAAGGGCTGATCCACTACCCAAATCCAGCATCCCTGAGCCTCACAGCCTGGAGAATACTCCCGCGTTAAGGACCATTTTAGACCAAACCCGTAAGCCATCAACCAGAGCCCTATATAGAAATAAATGGAAATCATTCATCAAATATATAACACAAAACAACTTACCTGCCATTTCTGTTTCCTTGAAGACTCTACTCTCCTACCTTCTCCATCTCTTTGAATTGGGACTCTCTTTTTCCACCTTAAAGGTGTATATATCTGCCATCATTGCCCATCAACCAGACAACTCTCCCTCTGTGAGATTATTCTCCCACCCTATGGTCAAGAAAGTCCTCAAGGGACTTAACAATATCCGCCCTACACTTCAGTGTATTGTACTTCAATGGTCCATCCAGCTGGTCCTCAATGCATTGATGCGCCCACCTTTTGAACCCATGTCATCTTCCAACATGAAGCTACTTACCTTCAAAACAGTTTTCCTTGTTGCTATCGCCTCTGCCAAACAGGCCAGTGAACTTGCCGTTCTACAAGCCAATCTACCTTTCACAGTGACTTTATACTTTGATGTTTCCTTTTTACCTTCCACGTCAATCAACCCATCATATTACCATCTTTCTTTAAGTCCCCATCATCTCCATTGGAACACATGTTCCATACAATCGATGTCCAGCGAGCCCTTGCTTTCTACTTTGACAGGACAAAAACTGTCAGAAAGACCAACAAACTCTTTGTTTTCATAGCCCTCGCAAGGGCACCCCTGCCTCTTCTCAACCCATCTCTAGATAGTTAAACTATTTCTCTCTCCTACCGTCAGGGAAAACACCTCCTGACCATTTGGCATCTCATTCCACCAGAGCTCTTTCCACCTCAGTTGCCTTCCATCGTGGAACTGAGATCCCTGATATATGTCGTGCTGCAACATGGTCCACACCTTTGACCTTCATCAAGCACTACCGACTAGATGTCAGAGTGTGCCGTGATGCTTCATTCGGCAGGACTGTGCTCACATCTTCTCTACCGTGATGTCCCACCTACCGGTAAGTGAAGCTTGCTAGTCACTCATATGTGTGCATTCACAGAGGCCACAAAGAACAAAAAGAGGTTACCAACCTGTAACCATAGTTCTTCAAGTGGTCCTCTGTGAATTCACACTACCCACCCATCCTCTCCTCTGTCCATCACAGGTGTTTTATCTAATTACTACATAACTTTCTACCCGGCGACAAATTTTGGGAACTGAGAGGAGTGGTGGGTGGGAGGAGCATGTACCTTGTGGGGGAATCACACCATAAAATTGTTACTTTTAGCTCTAGAATCTTCCGAGAACATCAGCGCAAGTGCAGACAAGACCCATATGTGTGAACTCACAGAGGACCACTTGAAGAACTATGGTTACAGGTAGGTAACCTCTTTTTTCTTGGGATGCTGATGAACTGAAAGGTGTATAGTGATGGGAAATAATAACGGTGAGTAGCGTTATTAATGTAGAGGTAATTTATATTAATGTGATTAATGCAAATGTTTTAACTGTATTAATTGCCTTGGATGTTTATAGTAGTAATTTGGATTTGGTGAACATAGTAATAGTAAGAAAAATTGTATTATAGGGTACATATAAGTATTGGTAAGTTATTGTTATATGTGCATGTACTTAACTGTTTGTTTATGAGGGCAAACTGCTGGGTTTCCCCTCATAGAACAAACTTTTTAAGGGGGGAGGTATGTAGCGATCACCCTGCTTTAGCTCAAGTAGAAGATTATTGGCATGTGCCAGTGAGAGCTGTTGGGAGGCGGAGCCATAGAAACTAGAAGGGAGGGGTGAGTCTGAGTCTAGAGAGTTCAGTCAGAGAGACAGAGAGGAGAGTTTTGGAGTTGAAGGCAGAGGGAGAGTGTTTAAGGAGTGATTAGTCAAAGTGTGACCTGTATTAAGATAGAAGAGATTAAAGTAAAATATTGAAGTTTTGTGTAAAATTAAGAATGTGCTTAAGAACTAGTCCTAAAACAACTTGTAATTAATAAACCTGTTTCTGTTTAAAAGTTCAGTACTGAGTGGACATCAGTCTTTCATAGGAGATATAGGTTGATAAAGAGATCAACTGGTGGCAGCGTGTTAAAGGGTGGTTTGGGATGCCTTCATAAGCTGTGTGTTTGGTGAAACAAATGGGCCACGGGGTAAACATCACACCTTCATACTTACAATTTTTCAAAGACACGATCATGGCGCATCCTGATGTCTCCTTTTTCCCTAAAATGGTCTCCCACTTTCACTTGCCTCTACCTTTAGCCTTCTTGACTTTCTTCCCCAACATGTCTTCCACTTTGGAAAGGGATCTCCGCATGTTGGATGTTTGTAGGGCATTGGCCTTTTATATTTCTCAGACTGCTTTGTTCCATTTTTATCAGAGGTGGTTTGTCCGTTACGATACCTCTTCAAAGGGTTCTCTCATCTCCTTTCAGCGTCTTTCTCACTGGGTTGTTTCTACCATAATTTTTGCTTACCAACTAGCTAAAATACAGTTGCTGCAATTTGTTAAGGCTCATTCAATGACAGCTGTCTCTACTTCAACTGCCTTTTTATGTGGCGTCCCTCTCCAGGAGGTGTGCAAAGCTGCTATGTGGTTCGAGCCTCCAACTTACAACAGACTGGATGTTCGCGATAAAATGCCTGCGGCTTTTGGAAGAGCTGTGCTGTCAGCTTCTATGGCGTGACAGCCCACCTGTGGGTAAGTCAGCTTGCTACTCACCCATATGTGTGATTCATGGAGGCCACAAAGAAGAACAGGTTACTTATCTGTAAAAGTAGTTCTTCAACTGGTCCTCCATGAAGTCACACAACCCACCCTCCTGTCACTGTCCTTCCTTCTCAATCGTGGGACAGTGGTGGCCATGGGAGACTGATATTTGCACACCAGTACATGCGTGCTGAGAGGGGGGAGGGTTCTATTCTCTTAAGCTCTAAAATGTTCTGAAGTTCCGTGCATGTGCGCTACAAAACCCATATGTGTGGCTTCACGTAGGACCACTCGAAGAATGACATTTACAGGTGAGTAACCTGTTTTTATTTTGATTAAAAGCAGCTTGTCATTTTCTGCAAACCTGATAAATGATGGCTGAAATCCTATTCACATTCCTGGTGGGAGTAAGAGTGATGGTGTTATCAGCTGTGGTGATTTTTCAGGGGGGGGAAGGGTTTCCAGTGCTCCCCCAGGTCCTGAGGCCTCTGTGAGGGGCTGTGAAAGGAATAGGAGTCTTTAATTTGCAGAGATTGCCTCCACTGATAAAATCTTCATACTGAAGGCTATTCTTAATTGCATTTGTACCATTTTAATTTTGATCAACCCCCTTCCCCCCTTTGGAGGAAATGTAGAATATATCTTGCATTTCCTCCCAAAATTTAATGTGGGGTCCAAGATTTTATGGTATACTCCGGCTAATTAAAATTGGAAGTGAAAACTTTTGCTGTCTTCATTGTAGCTGCAATTTCTGACAGTGAGGATGTGCTAGGCATGCTTGCTGTCACAATAATTGCTCACAACATTCAAAAGCATTCTTTACCAAATATTTAATTTTTCCTGATTTCAGCAACAGTAGTCTTTAATCTTCTATATTCTGTATCAGTCTCGGCAATCAGTATGCTACATCAAAGTCAACGGGCTGCTTTTTACAGCTTTGAAAGAATTGTATGAATTCTTTTTAAATGCAGTCTGCAGCCCTCGATTATTCATGAAATCAAGCAGAATCAGACAGTGTAGAAATGCTTTTGTTGTGAAGCACATCAGCATTTCTCTGCCATCTTTTAAGAAGACTAAATCAAAGGGATTAAGAACCCAGATTTGAAAACCACAGAAATATAATCTGCTTTAAATAATCATATATATTTCAAGAAGTATTTTGAAAGTTTGAGCTGTGGTGTATATGAAAGTGTTAATCAGGACATTAGATAGTGCATTAATTAGGTTTACAAGTTTATTTATTAGACTGAACTAAAATTGTACAGTACTATAAATTAGTATTATTCATCTTAAACTGGTTTTCAAAAGAGGGTCCAAAATGAAATTGATTTAATGCTTTTGTTCAAGCGCTAAAATCCTTTAGTCTCTGTTCTAGGTAGCCTTTGCTCAACATCAAGCTGAAGTTGCAACGGTGGGAGATTTTGATAAAGTTTGTGCAGAGAAGATCCATTGGAGTGATGGGATTTTTGGTAAGCGGATGATGACTTGAGTTTTGCTACCATCATTTCATGTTTGATGTATGTTATTTAAGATAGTGATGTCTATTTTTAAGAATTAATGTATATATCCAGTCAAAAACTATATATTGCACAATGGTTATTAATAAGCACTATAGTTTGAACCAGTTCTACAATAGGGCTGGTGGCCCTCAAGGAGGAATTGCCCAGCCCGCTTGCACTCCTGGAGACTAGCTTGGTGCTGATCCTCTGCTCACCATGCTGCAACTTTAGGAGAGGGAGCACTTGAGCATCAATTGGGGAATGTGCTCCTTTCTCCAATCCAGGCTTTTCTACATTTTCAATATCCCCACCCTTCTTTTCTAGTTATTCTGATTGGTTGCTAAGAAGAGCGCTCGCAACACTATTAGCTAAAACATTTCCCTGGAAATTTGACAGACAAAGGGCAAAGGAAAAGTTTAACAGAAGAGGGAAACAGTGAAAATTATGAATTTTTAATATACTCTTATGTTTATATCTACTATGAACTGTCTGGCCCTTAACTCCAGTAGCTATAGTTACATTTTTCTGAAATCTCTAAAGGTATTGTAATACCTTTATTAGGTAGGGTAGGTGGGACTCGTCAACCTTGGAAGACAGCCCTTCTAGGAAAAGGAAAACTATGATTTCAAACCTCTACTGCCTTGTGGCCATATCCACTGATGGAAAAGGCTTCAGGAGTTAACCTCGAGGCAAAATCCAGAGCTGGAATCCCGGAGACAGTTCGTGTCGTTCTGTCAACTCCTGCAATGTCCCTGGAACCAGTTGTATTGGCTCTTGCCTTTCCATTGGACTATTTCAGTGACGTGGAGAGGGGGGATTTGTTGCTTGGGTAACAGCCTATCCTCCATATTATTTTACTCAGGCTTCGTGCTCTGCTTCACATACAACATTGAAATAACACGGGAAGTAGCAGTTACCAGTTATAAGTCTTTGCTCGATTGGCATAGAGCATGATGCCAGGGGCTATTTCTGACGATGGGAGTGGTCATTGCACCTCACTAGGTAGCTACCGCCCATCTTAAACTGGGTAGTACCCAGCCAGTAAGATGCTGTCTTGCCATGGTCTGTTAACCAAACGGGGTGCGTAGGGTTTAGGGTTTGAGCCGACAAGCACATTGATAACCATGCAACAATCATAAGAATACTTCGGCCCTAAAGTTGGGCACCTGGAATGTTTGGACAATAATCCCTGGCTTTTCTGACAATTTGCAGGAAATAGACAATGTTTGCAAGACAGTTGTCATTGACATGGAACTCAGTAGGCTGCAGATGGATATTGTTGCCCTACAAGAGACGAGATTGCCAGACATGGGATCTGTCAAAGAAAAAAAACTCCCATTCTTCTGGCAGGGAAAACTATTAAATGAGACCAGGGAATATGGTGTTGGCTTTGCAGTCAGAAATGCTCTGCTGAGATCCATTGTCCCACCTACTGTGGGGAGTGAAAGAATCCTGTCTCTGCAGCTCCACACATCAGCGGGACCAGTCACCCTCATTAGTGCATATGCACCAACACTATTTACAACAGAAGTCAAAGACAAATTCTGGCAGCTACTATCAAAAAAATCTCTGAGAGAGAGCTGCTGTTCATTCTCGGAGACTTTAACGCTAGAGTTGCTGCTGATCGCAATTCTTGGCCCGCTAGTCTAGGCCGTTTTGGCATTGGGAAGATGAACAAAAATGGCCAACGCTTGCTGGAATTTTGCTGTTATTATGGTTTTTGTGCCAGCAACACATTCTTTAATACAGAGCTACAACACAGAGTTTCCTGGAGACATCCAAGATCCAAGCATTGGCATCAGCTTGATTTGATCCTCACTAGACGTTCTAGCCTTGTGATCACACGCAGTTATCAGAATGCTGATTGCAATACTGATCATTCCCTGGTGTGTAATAGAGTAAAACTGCGAACAAAGAGATTGTATCACACAAAAAAAGGAAGGAAGACCACTTATTGACATCATCAAGATTCGCGATCAAAGAAAAGTGGA
The DNA here is from genome assembly GCF_051106095.1 of Pogona vitticeps. Taxonomy (NCBI): domain Eukaryota; kingdom Metazoa; phylum Chordata; class Lepidosauria; order Squamata; family Agamidae; genus Pogona; species Pogona vitticeps. The sequence goes on along the minus strand of NC_135786.1, from coordinate 101,589,918 downwards.
GGAATTTGCTCAAGCGCTTGAGGAAACCCTTTCAGGCCTGACTGATGCAAATGCACCTGAACAATGAGAACATTTCAAGAATGCTGTTTATAACACTGCCTTGTCCACATTTGGCAAGAAGACCAAAAAGACGTCAGACTGGTTTGAAGCCCATTCGGAGGAGTTGATGCCAGCCATTGAGGATAAGAGGTGAGCCCTAGCAGCATACAAAGCCTGTCCTAGTGAGTACAACTTGCAAGCTCTTCGAGTTGCTCATAGCAAAGTCCAACAGGCTGCCAGGAGATGTTCCAATGATTATTGGCTTCAGCTCTGCTCCCAGATACAGATAGCAGCAGACACGGGTAGCATCAAGAGAATGTATGATGGTATCAAGCAGGTTTTAGATCCAATACAGAAGAAATCTGCTCCCTTTAAGTCTGCTACAGGCGTGATCATCCAGGACTGAGCACAGCAGATGGAACACTGGGTGCAGCACTACTCTGAGCTATATTCCAGAGAGAATGTAGTAATCGAAGAGGCACTAAATAACATTGAGTGCCTGCCTGTCTTGGAAGAGTTGGACAGTGAACCAACTTTAGCAGAAATAAAAGTGGCCTTGGATTCCCTCGCCTCCGGCAAGGCACCTGGAAAGGATAATATTCCTGCTGAAGTGTTGAAGTGCTGTAAAGATATCATCACCACTGAGCTGTATGAAATCTTTTGTCTTTGCTGGAGGGAAGGTGGAGTACCACAGGACCTGAAGGATGCAAACATTGTCACATTGTACAAGAACAAAGAGACAGAGGTGACTGCAAAAACTACCGTGGCATCTCTCTTCTCAACATTGTAGCGAAGCTGCTTGTCCATGTTGTGCTGAAGAGACTCCAGGTGCTTACAGATAGAGTCTATCCAGAATCACAGTGTGGATTTCGAGCTAATAGAGCCACCACTGACATGGTATTTTCCCTCAAACAGTTGCAGGAGAAATGTAGGGAACAACAACAGCCACTCTTTGTGGCCTTCATAGATCTCACAAAGGCCTTTGATTTGGTTAGCAGGGACGGCCTTTTTAAAATCCTTCCCAGGATTGGATGTCCGCCTCAACATCATCATCAGGTCCTTTCATGGGGAAATGAAGGGCACTGTAGTTTTTGGTGGCTCAACATCAGATCCCTTTGACATCCGAAGCAGAGTGAAACAGGGCTGTGTCCTTGCATTGACCATGTTTGGGATCTTTTTTGCTGTCATGCTGAAACATGCTTTTGGAACTGCAACAGAAGGTGTCTATCTCTGGACTAGATCAGATGGAAAGCTCTTTAATCTCTCTAGATTGAGAGCAAAGGTAAAAGTCCATCTGAAATGAATGTGGGACTTCCTCTTCACCAATGATGCAGCTGTTGTTGCCCACTCTGCTGAAGACCTCCAACAACTCATGAATCGTTTTAGCAAGGCCTGCCAAGACTTTGGACTAACAATCAGCCTGAAGAAAACACAAGTCATGGGCCAGGGCGTGGATTCATCTCCCTCCATTACCATCTCCATGCAAGAATTGGAAGTTGTTCATGAATCTGTGTACCTTGGCTGAACAATCTCTGATACACTCTCCCTAGATGTTGAGCTGGATAGCTGCATTGGCAAAGCAGCTACCATGTTCTCTAGACTCACAAAGAGAGTATGGCTTAATAAGAAGCTGACAGCATATACCCAAGATCCAGGTCTATAGAGCCTGTGTCCTGAGCACACTCCTGTACTGCATTGAGTCCTGGACCCTTTCTGCATGGCAGGAGAGAAAGCTGAACACCTTCCATATGTTTTGCCTCTGACACATTTTTGGTATCACCTGGCAGGACAAAGTTCCAAATAGAGCAGTCCTAGAATGAGCTGGAATGTTTAGCATGTATACATTCCTGAAACAGTGACATCTACATTGGTTTGGGCATGTCGTGACAATGGCTGATGGTCAGATTCCAAAAGATCTCCTGTATGGAGAATTAGTGCAGGAAAAGCACCCCAGAGGGAGACCACAGCTGCGATACATGGATATCTGCAAGTGGGAACTGAAGGCCTTAGGAATGGACCTCAACAGATGTGAAACCTTGAGATCTGGGCGTTCAGCCTGGAGGCAGGCGGTGCATCATGGCTTCTCCCATTTTGAAGAGACACTTGTCCAGCAGGCGAAGGCAAAGAGGCAGTCCCGAAACCAGCAAAATTAGGGAGCTGGACAGGGGACAGATTGTATTTGTCTTCAGTGTGGAAGGGATGGTCACTCTCGAATTGACCTTCTCAGCCACACTAGATGCTGTTCCAAGACCTCCATTCAGGGCACGTTATCATAGTCTTTCGAGACTGAAGAATGCCTATGCAATTGTAATACAGCTGTTGGTAGGCAAGTTTGTGCTTGACAGTATTTGAGGAAGCGTGCAAAAAGTGCTAAAAATGTTGCACTCCTTGAGAAGTGCTTTATGTCTTCTATGAAAGCTTACTTCCCCTACTTGTCTCTCCAGGTCTGTCTCTTTCATTTTCATTCTGCAATTCTTCTTGCCCACAACTTGCCAGATGTGCTCTTCTGTCATGCAAATTGTGCTTCAGGCACATGTTCTCCACAGAAATCTTTTTGTTTCCTTGCAATCTATCCAACCTGGCAAATATATTTCAAATATATATTCCTTATGCCGGAGTATCTGTTTTAATTCTAGTTTTCAGCAAAATTCTTAGAGGATTAGAAAGTCCCTTCCTGATGTACATTGTTTCATTTCCTTTGGGATAAGTACAGTATATACAAATAGTTCACTCTTGATGTTTTTAGACATGTTAGTTCATATAAGTGACTATTTTTAACATGGATTTCACTATCTAGTTTTAAAATAAAGTTTTATGGCCATAAAAGCAATTTTAAGTATCAGGGGATTTTAAAGCTGTTGATCTTGTGTGTAACAGCAGTTTTTCTGTTTTCTAACTGTAGAATGGCTTAGAAGCTCAATGACATTCCAAGATGATCCTTGCAAAAAGTACTATGAAACTTTATTAGTAAATCCTATTTTGCTTGTTCCTCCAACAAAGGTAATCTCGATTTCTGAGTTATTTTGTGTGTGTGTTCTAGTGAAGTTATCAAAAGCTAAATTTTCTTGCTTTATTTTTATTATTATTTTTTAGGCACTGGCTGTTACATTTACCAATTTTGTAACAGAGCCACTGAAGTACATAGGGAAAGGGATTGGAGAATTTATTAGAGCACTCATGAAAGAGATCCCAGTATTGCTACAGATCCCAGTGCTGGTCATCATGGCAGGGGCAGTTCTGGTATGTATATATACTTAACATCATACATATGAAACTGTAAAAATGAGTACAACTTACGGTGTGTTTGGACAATCATTTGATACTCTTGAAGCTATTTAGGAGAACAGTTAGCTACGTAAGACATACTTGGGCAAACACCTATCACAGTTTCTCCTGATAGCACAAAGATTGGAAGACAGCTTGTACTGGAAGAGGCAGCTGGAGTGTAAAACTTCACTTTTTGAGTAGAGTCAGAATCCTCTTATGAGTAAAATAGCCTAGAAAACAGCAAGCAGATTTAAAATTAACACACTGGGGCATTATAAACCTCAAATGTGAGTTAGCATTTGCCTCTGGATGCACTGATCTTATAGCAATGGTTAATACATCATTATAAATCCATGCTTTTAATAGACGTAAGTGAATACAAAGGAGAGTGACAATATAGTTCCATTTTATATAGGACAGAATTGCAGAAGAACCAGTAGTGCATGTGGTGGGTAGCTTTGCTGGGTCTCGGAGCCAATTTGTCCTTCTTCAGGCTGCAACCACATATCCCTGCTTTAGGCATGCCAGCAATATGAAATGAAAATTGCTAGTTGCAGCTCAGAAACCTCATAGAAGAATGTGTTTGATATGTTGTGCATAGTTTTTTTAAAGCTTCCAGTATCCTTTTTAGAACTCAGAAGTGTCTGGTTACTTCAATTTTTTACAAGTTGTTGTCTAAGAAAAGTAGAGGTAGTTGAAACAGCCTGGGTTAGTTGACATTTGACGTTTTGATACTGAATTTTCTTTTCAATAGTGCACTCAGTAGCCACACTTTATCCCACTTTGACCAGTATACTGGAAATAATGGTCCATCATGTAGAAAAGCTGTTGAGAATATTAAATAATAATAATAAAGAATATCAACATTTTAAATCACAGGTGAATGCAGAGCTTTAGAGTCTTTTTTTCTAACAAATTTATATAAAAATTATTAAAAGATGGGATGGAAACACAAATATCATTAATGATTACAAAGTTGTTTCTGCCATAGATTTTCTGCTATGGTGCAGGAAGATCAGTTACTTCAATAAGGCAGTTAAGCAACCAAGACAAACATCCTCCTCCTTCACTTCCCCCTTGGAATGATCAACGAGAACAGATACCAAATCTACAACAGAATGGTGCAGGTGACAGAGGTGGCTACTTGATGGGAAACACTGATGGCATCCAGAGAGGACCTTATGATAGAGGAGATGCTTCAACAAACAGATACCAGTCTACAAAATCTGAAGCTGGCAGCAGAAGCAACATTGAGGTTTTGCAAGCAGGTGATATGCTGGATACCACAACAGGGAAGTCCCTGAAGTTGACTGTCAAGGTAACTGGCAAGACATTGTCAATAACCCTCGTCAGGTGTCATCTCCCCAATTGTTATTAACAAACTTAAAAAGCAGTAACAAGTCCTTCCCCTCTTTCATGACTTTGTTCCCTGAGAGCCACTGAAGATGGGAAACTACTGCTAGCATGTGAGCTTTACCTCTAAACAACAAACTTAGGAAACTGGGGTTCTTATATGTGTGTAGTGACAATATTCGAGGAGAAATTTCCTCTCATTAGATAACTTGGCTCTCCTTGTTCAGAAAATACCAAATTGGGGGTGGGGGGTGGGGGGTGGGGGGTGGGGGTAAACCACTTCTCTTCTGAGTGTTCTGATAACATTTGAGGAAGCAGTGACTAAATGGAGCTTCTGCTTCAATTAACCTGTTAGGTTAATAATGTGGCTTGACTTCTGTCCTTAAAAGTGAAGAATTCTGTGTTTCAGTCCTTCATTGTGGGTGGGACTGCTGATCTCCATGATGCTTCAACTTCATTGTGCTCTCCATCTGTGCATTTGGATCTTTTTTCCTTTTTTTCTGGATTATGCGGTGATTCCTCTTCCTCATTTTTTAGGACTATGTTTCCCAATGATTTTGAGATTGTTTTCGGAAATTACAGTGGTGCCTCGCTTGACGACGTTAATTCGTTCCAGCGAAATCACTGTAAGCAAAAACGTCAAACGAAATTTAAAAAACCCATTGAAACGCATTGAAAACTGTTCAATGTGTTCCAGTGGGCTGAATACCTGCTTGTCCAGCGAAGATCCTCCATACAGCGGCCATTTTCGGTGCCTGTAAAGCAAGGAATCTGTCCTAGAAAACAGCGGGGGAGCATTTTCTTCAGCCGGCGGCATTTTGAAACCCAAAGATCAGCTGTTTGCTGATCGTCGTAAAGCGAAAATCAGTTCCCGAAGCAGGGAACCAATCATCGCACAGCAAAAAAAACACCATTTAAAATATTGTTTTGTGATCACAAAAGCGATCGCAAAAATGTCAACATAAAGCGGATTCATCGTAGAGCGGGGTAATTGTCCAGCGGGGCATGACTGTATTTTTTTGCTCATAAGTTTTTGGAAGTTTTCCGCCATTTATGTGTGTGCAAGGGGGAGAAATCTCGCTATATTCAAATCATTTTGGTTTGGGTGGACTTTGCTTTTCTGGTTTTTCTAAAGAGGGGGACAGTGTATGGTTGTGTGTTGTTTTGTTTCTGTTTTGCTCCCCCCCCCCCGCAGTGATGTGGATTTTTAAAATTTGTGTTATTGTTTAATTTACTGCTTTGCTTCTGCTTTTTTGATGTAATTTAAGCGTCCATTGGGACATCTGTCAGACAAAGCATGAATGGGGGGGGGGGGGAACAACATGAAAGAACTTGAGAGACCTGTCCCTTTTTATATTTAGTGAAAGGATTGGTACCTGAAAGACCCAAAAATGATTTAGATGCCCCCCACAAGAGTCCAACACAAATCAAACTTAGAGCTTTCCCCCTTTTTCATACCTAATTTCCCCAAGTGAGGATTCTGATCTTCCAGGTTTCTAATTTACATGGATAACATGTGTGGATAGCAGAGCTTTCCCTCTTAAGAGTCACTACTCTCCATATGTAAGAGAGCAATGAAATTGGAAAAGAATAGGATAGGGCTAGAGTGCTTCTTTGTCCATATGATAAGTATAAACAGACTTGTATTTGCAACCATGTTGGGTGGAATCACTTGCAACACATAATGCATTTCATCACAGCAAAATGTTTTAGTATGTTTTTTTCAGGGAAGATTTGTTTAACTGACAAACTTTCTCTCAACACTGACAGTGCAGTCTTGTTCTGGCATACTAAGAGGTAAACCCCAGAGAGTTCAGTGAGATTGGATCCTATGTAAATATGAACCTAATTATTTGATCATCTTAATTGGCTCTGTGTTTCAGAGCAATCTGTCTTCAAATGAACATTCAGAAGAAGGAGCAGGAAAAAATAACAGTGACAGTCATCTGGTAAGTTGACAGTTTGTGATGCAACTCAAGAAGGGAGTTGGGTCAACATGGAGGAGTTAGTTCTTCATGCTTGAATTAAAATAATCCATGTTTTCAGTGAAGCTTATTTATTTATTACTTAACTGTAGTTTCAGGCTCTCTTGTTTCTTACATACTTAGTACGCTTACTGAAATAAACAGGGAGCATATTGTACTGAAGTTCTGTTTTGGATCTGGCTGAAATCCTGTTGCTTAGTGTAGTAAATTACACTAGAGTAGACCCATTGAATCAGTGGGGATTTGTTGATGCAACTTCATAAGTTCTATTAATGCATATGAGCCTTCTCTAGTTCAAACTGACTATGCTGAAGTAAACCACATTTAAGAGTTGGCCCATTTGGATCAGTGGAACCTATGGAAGAATTGCCTCACCAAATCTCACTGATTCAGTGGGTCTACTTTCTAGTGCTAATCAACAGGATTTCGTCACTAAATGGAATATTTTTGACAAAGTCACATTATTTTACTATTGCTTGTTGCATAAATACTTCACTGATGCAAGTAACTTCCTACAGAGTGAATTGTGTACTAAGCCAAGTGATCAGGCTACTGAGAGCACAGAAAAAAACAGCATATATCAAAGTCTGGGTGAAGCAAACACCACTGAACAAGACCAGTCTTGCCAGATGGAAGAACCTACAAACGGCAACCAAGATGAAACAAAACCTGTAATTAATGAGGACCAGAGTTTGAAACCAGAAAACAAGTCACATGGCTTAGAAGAAACCACAGAGAAGATAACAGAAAGTCTGAGCTTTTCTGTAAGTTTAACAGAGTCTCTCTTGTGTATTATGGAAAATAGAAGTGCAGTGTAGACATTTATGACTTTCCTTATAAAGTACTGCTGTACTAAGCAAACTCAGAGGCTTTCACCCAGTTGTAAGTCTACTGCAGTTCCTGAAAGCTGCAAGAAGGTGCCAACCAAGTAAGTTATGTTTTATCGTTTTTTTTTCTTTGTATTGTTTTGCTATTTCCTAAAGCTCACTAATAAGCCGTATTAGTTTTGGAAAAAAATGTTGATCCAGTCCTTTATGTTCCACAGTTGAGATTTAAGTTTATCATATTTCTGATTCCTACTACACTTCTTTCCAGTGTGTGTGTGTGTACAATATTTCACTGAATTCCAACTGGCAAGAGTATACAGAGTGAAACTCTCAAGTCATTTTGTCTGAATTAGATACACTGGGTTAGACTCAAATCTGCCATCCAAAGATAAATTAGTGCGAGGGAAGAAAAAGGGAGAGGTAACTGGAGCAGAAATATAGGCAGGCCATTTGTTTCAGAAATAATGTAAGACTTATTCAGGCATTCTGTTTTAAAATTGTGTTGAGGGACTCAAAGACATTTTTGAGCACTGTTCATTTTGTTCTCAACCTCCATGGAAGATATGGGTATGAATCAAAGTGTTAACTCCATTCAATGGACCATGGTCACAGTTCTCCACATAAACTCTTAAAAGGCTGAGCATTTAAGTCATGGACAGCTTTGTAATTGGTTGTTGTGGGTTTTTCGGGCTGTTTGGCTGTGTTCTGAATTTCTGTTGGCTTGTTTGGCATTTGTTGAATTTCTGTTTTTGTCTAGCTGTGTGGTTCATCATTTCTTTTTCCATTTTTTCTGTAAGAAAGGGTGTGAATCTTGTCCCAATCTTGACTTCTCATTTTTTGGCTGATAGTGATGTGTAGGCCTAGTAGTACTTTGTCTGTGGAGTCCAGTTTTTTGCGGGTTGTGTGGATTCTTTCCCGTAGGAGGGCTTGTTCCAGGTGGTCGTAGATGCGGCTGGCCTGTGGGGAAATGATGGTCCTTTTTGTCCTGAGGAAGGCTGGTATGGTTTGTGTGTCTCTGCAGTGTAGTAGAAATGTTAAGGAACATAGTAGGTGTGCTCTTTTGCATTGGAGTGTTTCCAGTCTCCGGGTCTGTTTGACTGTTTCCTCCCTGTAGAGGCGTTCAATGTATTCGCGAAGGCCGGATTCTAATGGTTGCTGTGGGTTTTTCAGGCTCTTTGGCTGTGTTCTGAACATGGCCAAAGAGCCCGAAAAACCCACAACAACCATTAGATCCCGGCCGTGAAAGCCTTTGCAAAAGCTTTGTAATTGTCCACCTGATATAACAGCTCCTTTTTAGACCTTCTCCAGAAACAAGGTGGGTGCTAGCAGAGCTGGAATGTAAACCCCTGGCTCCTTGCATACAATCATAAGTAATCACTTGGATAAGGCTAGTTTTGAGGATGGCAGATTGGATATAGATTAAGATGTGTGTAACTGGGCTAGTAGAGACAGACTGCCACCACTTACCCCTTACTGCCTTTCTTTCATTTGTAAAAATGCTAACAGAGGGGGTGAGCCATGGTATAAAGGAGATATCCAAAATTAGGTTAGAAGATTTGTGTATGTGAGAGCGGAACTGTTGTTACTATAAAAGCAGGGTCTGCTGTGTCTATTTTTGCCTTTGCCATTGTGAAAATTCAGTGGCACTAGATTTGCCTATTTATATTTATTTCTTCAATTTGTATCCTGCTCCCATTAGTGCTGAGGCACTACTCTGGGCCATGTATAGTTACTGTTTAAGGTTTTAATTCCCCCAATCAATGGTTGATTAAACACTTTTTTTGAGGACATTAAAGCTTGCATAAACATCTAGCAAATTGGGTTTTTATCAATCTTTCTTTAACGATCTTCTCATTACAGGAACAAAATCAGAGGAACACTGCTTCCTGATAGATCGCCACTTTTACAAGCAAAATGACATTAACTATTTCTACTTTTAAACATAAGAAAATATAGCTGTCCTTGAATGCAAGGAATGGTTTGTTGCCCTTCAGTGTCCCAGCACCTGATAATTAGGTTAAAACAGGCATATTTTCTTAAGGACCCAGATCATGTTTGTCAGGTATGTGTTTCCATGTCGCAGTTTCAAAACATTTTTAAAGCATCTGAATGGGACAGCTGCATTGAGACTTGAAGTATATACACAATGCTAAGGGGCTTTTTTTGTATATTTGATTTAACCACAAAATAAAAACGACAGGGAACCTGAGATATGTTATTTCTTCTGTTTTCATAAGTAACAAGAAATAATTTGGCTGCAGGAATTTCCCTTACACTTTTAAACTTCATTAACACTAAAATTTAGGTGTCATGTTTCAACTTCACCTAGGCCTGAAGGTTCAATAGTTTCACATGGAAATGGACACTGGGTACCCAAAGTATAGTAGGGAAGGGAGGACTTCAGAAGGTCTCATTAATATTGATTAGTGAGAGCAGGAGTTTAAAGGTCTCCTTTCCTTATATCTTGGCTTACCTAAAGAGATTCAGTAAGTTTTTACTGATTTCTGCCAATGACCAATTTAACTTCCCATGAAGTGAAATATGTGTCATGGAACAAAGGAAAGGCTGGTAGATGCTAAATGGCACCTGCAGTTGACTACAGTGTAAACTGTATTATCATCCTTCTGTTTACATGACCTTGATATTTACATATGGGGGGAGGACAAGTTTAGATAGTACCAAGGTTTATTTTTTCTATGGTTTTAAAAAAAGATACACACATAACTTTTAGAACTTTTATACTATGCAAAAGTTAGAAAATCCATTGAAGCTATTTCTAGTTTTGTTATTTAAATTACATATTTTTCGCAAGAAGTTTCACAAATTTGTGACAAAAGTACCTTAAGCACTACCACCATCAAACAAAACTAGTATATTTACAAAAAAAAGGCCAGCAGGGGAGAAAGAAATATATATATACTATGCAGGTGACACTTTACAAACATTAGACACTTGATTTCCAAGCAGTGGCAGCAGAAACTGTACCTTAAACTATGTAAAATTACACAGTATTTTTAATATTCCAGATTTTACGTTTTTTTCCTTAAAGGCATTGTTCCTTGCACATATATAAAAAAAACTTTACAGTACTACATAATCCCCTGATGTTATGGTTGTTCCAAGAAATTTTTATGTCCATTAGCTGGAGTTTGGCCTCTTCAAACCAGAAGGTAGAAAGACTCGCTGTTCATCCATTCTCTTCCCCTGTGATCTCAAAATAAGGCTAAAAAAATCTTCATCAGGTACTGTTGGCCCTTTTGCAATATTTGGTGGTGGTGCGCATCTTTGGTCATCTAATCTGGAACCCTATGAAAACAGAAAAAGCCAGTTATGGATTAATTGTATAGTATTATTCCATACAATCTAACATCACATTAGCTAATGTAAAACCAGCTGTATATTCATTGTTTAAGGCAGAAATTCTGGCTACAGACTGCAAGGGTTTTAAAAGGCCTATCTTTGGTATGATCTATTTGAACTTGAGTGATCCTTCCAATCACACAGGAGACTTTCCTCCTGTGAGAAAGATCCAGACAGCATTTCAGATCACTCCAATTTCTCCTCCTTTCCATTAATAACACCCTCACCAACTGGGCTGCCAGCTGAAGAAAGCCCTGCTTTACACTCACCATAGGAATGTAGTAAGGGGACAAAACTAAATGTTACCAATTAATGGCTCGTTCAAGAAAGAATGGCTTCCATTTTTCACGGAAGAGATACAAGAGAACTTTATTATAATTTCAAGAAGAGATATCTTCCAGAGCCATTTTACATCTCATGCTCAGTCACTGAATGTTCTTGGAAATGTCACCACAAAAAAAGTTTCTAAAGTCGTTTTCAGCTACTATGTGGGAATAAGTGGCCAGCCCTAATGTACCTATAGTTTTAAAAGGTCGAATCAGAGTTAACAGTTCCAGTCTTGTGAATGCTAGTCAAAAGTCCGGCCGCTACATTTCTGACCAAAGGAGCTTGCTGCAGCAAACAAATCGCTTCTTGGCAGAAGCAGGTCGAACCTCCATTCTTTCCCTATGGATTTTTGATAAACCACCTTCACTGACTCAACCACCGGTCTTGACTAATAATCATTCCATTTTAATGGGCTAAATGGAAGTCTGTTACCATCAGCTCCTAATGTTTATCACCCTAAATACTAACATCAAACTCATTCTCTAGATCTTCTACTTATGTATCTAAAACAATGAGAAGTACATAAGAGAGGTAGTAGCAAGCTTGGTAGAATGATGCGCAGACAGATAAAAAAAACCTCAGAGAAAAAGAATCAAGTGTTGGGGGAGAATTAAGAACAGAAACAGCCCAGCAAAGAATGCTGACAACTACCTAGGAGGGTTAGGGAGAGGCAACCAAGAGGATGAGAATGAAATACAGTGGTGCCTCACATAACAAGCGCACTGTTTAACGACGAATCCGCATAGCGATCTATTTTTTGGGATCGCTAATGCGGTCGCATTGCGATGTTTTAATAGCCTAAACATCGCATTGCGATGATCGGTAAGCATTTTGCTTACCGATCTTCGCATTGCGATGTTTGCGGAACAGCTGATTGGTGGTTCCAAAATGGCCACCGGGTGCCCAAAATGGCCGCCGCAACCATTTTCGCACGATTTCCTCGCTTACCGAGGCGGCGAAAATGGTGGCCCTATGGAGGATCTTTGCATAACGGTGAGTTTTCGCCCCATAGGAACGCATTAAACAAAGTTTAATGCGTTTCTATGGGGTTCCCCACCCCCGCATTGCGATGTTTCCGGATAGCGACGATTAATCCAGAAGGGATTAACGTCGCTATGCGGGGCACCACTGTAGACAATTTCAAAACCTGGATAGGATCACTACACATGACAAATCTATTTGGAACAAGGTCCCACTTGTTTCAAATAACAACTTGCTTTCTCTTAATATAAACAGATGCCCATATTGATAAAAAAGCAAACAGAATACCCGTATGCAGGTAAACTTTACAATAATAATCAGTCCATAACTCCACACACAAATTATATATCTTTATGTCTTTTCTCATTTGAAAGGAATTTAAATGTTGAAACTTACACATGATTATGATCTAAATAGTAATTAACACATTTTTAGAAAAGTATGAACATCTGAAACATACCTTCACAGAGCATGTTGTATTACAGTTTAAGTGGCACAAACTAGACTTGAGATTATTCACATCATGGATGACTTTAAAAAATCATGAATAGAGGATATGAAGAAATCTAGCGTCTAGCTGTGATACTAGGTTCTCTAGCCTTAAATCCATGAACTAGTCCTAACTAGAACTAACACACTTAACTGCTGAATGGTACATCAACATTTATATCAATCTGAATGATTCAGTGGATGAACTCTAGTTGGGATCTGCAGTTATATTTAGGCCAGTGCTACCAAAACATTCTGCAAAACTTGTCATTTCCGGTGAGCTGAGACTTCACGTAAGTATTAAGCCACTTGTGTACTCTACTGCCATAAACTTCCAAGACAAGCAAAGAGTTGCTGCTAATTAGAACAACTGTCTTCAGCTGAATTTACATGGGAACAGTCATGCATCTTGCCTCAGTGGCCTTTGTTGTCGTGCATGGCAGCATAACATGAGAACAGCTCATATAGTATGAGGCTGCGGAGCCTGTGCAGTGTCTATCTGCCTTGCTGCTTTACTTTGAACTTGGATCCCTAGTCTGTTCAAGATCTTTATCCAGGTATGTACAGAACAGGAGTTCTAGTTAAATTTAAGTAATTTGTTTGTTGCAACTATCCAAAACTTTTGTCACTTAATACTGTAATAAACTTACCACTTTAGGAAGACGGTGTGTGTTTATTATTCCACTAAGCCCTAATATTAAATTCTATATCGTGGTGACCATTTTGTCCACTGAATACTCAGTAAAAATACTTCTTGCTTTAGAGTTAGAAAATTCTTTATCTCCTTTGCCTCTCAGGAACAGATATCTTGTAAAGTCTGTGAGTCCCCTAACCCAGATTTGTCTGGAAAGAAGGGGTGATGGCAACAAAGTCTGCTCTGCATGGTTGGTCTCTTACACTGGAACCAATTTTCACTGAGCCTTAGAAACTGAGAATGGTGGTGGATGGTTTGGCTTGGTTTTCCAGGTTCAGTTATGCTAGGAAAGCTCTCACTGTACACTATTGTATTAGTATTACTAGAAAGTGAAAGAGTAGACCAGTGTAAGATTTAAAACGTGTTTATGTATTTTATTTTTAATTGTTTTATTCACATGTGGTCTTTTTCCTGGTGATGTGACCCAAGGCATCACAATATGAAGCATGGTCACATATGTTACAAAGATACCTCATTCAGAAGTCGCCCACACAACAGCCAAAAACAATTCTGTATCTGTAACAGGTTTAGCACTGTATAATCCCTGACAAAAAAAAACAACACACGTGCACATCTTATTTCAGTGATCCGTTTACTGTAGTTCTGAAGGTGGGAGGGTCAAGAATATGTTACCTCCTCTGGGGAAGCATAAGCAAGAAGCATTTCATTTATATTAGTACAGTACTGCACACAGGACTCCGTAGCCTGGTTCACACATCGACAAACCATTGTTTATTATTTTGAGAAAAACTCTTGGAGCTACATAGTCCCTCTGTCCACAAAGGGGAAAAAAACTTCCATTTGTGTTATCCTCACTATTTAAAGGCACAGCATTCTCTGAATGTCATAAGGAAATGTGACTAGTTAAAAAAAATGAAAACAAAGTTTCAGTGTTACCACACGCACATTGCGGTAGTATAAACCCTGAATATAAAATGAACAAACCTACCCCAATCCCCAGCATACTGCACATGGAAGAATCAGTTCTTTCTGAACTACTGGGTGTGAGAGAGAGCTCCTTAACAGGTTGTTGTTAATTGAAACCAGATCAATTAATAATCTACTGCATGTTTTAGTAAGCAACCTAACTAAATGCTGAACTCATTCTACCCAACTACTAATAGAGAGCACTCACATTTACTGCCATTACTGATACAAATACCTATGTTAATTGTTGTTCATTCTGTTGAAAAACCCTAATCTGTTTGTTTCCACTTGGTGTCCTATTTGTTTAAAAACCTACAAATAGTTTTCTGTATGAGGGCCAGAGTATGGCTTTTAAAATATAGTGGTGCCTCGCTTAATGACGTTAATTCGTTCCAGCGAAATCGCTGTAGAGCACAATTTTTAAAAACCCATTGAAATGCATTGAAAACCCTTCAATGCTTTCCAATGGGCTGAAAACTCACCGTCCAGCGAAGATCCTCCATAGGGGCGGCCATTTTTGGGTGCCTGTAAAGCGAAAAATGGCTCCTAAACATAGCGGGGAGCCATTTTCTACACCCAGCAGCCATTTTGAAACCTGACAATCAGCTGTTTTGATCATCGTAAAGCGGAAATCGGCTCCTGAAGCAGGGAACCGATCATCGCAAAGCGGATTTTCCCCATTCAAACCATCGTTTTGTGATTGCAAAAACATCGTCATCAAGCGGATTCGTCATTAAACGTCAAGCAGGGCACGACTGTACAACATGCTTTTGTAATTCAAATAATTAAGACAATGTCAGATTACTTGAACAGCCATTTCAGATCTTCCAATCCCTTTCTTGAAAAGGGTTTTATCATATATTGCTATGTCATGAAGTATTTTAATGGGAATCCTCATTACAGAAGATTTATATCTTTGAAATCCCTGCTGGAAATACATATCTGTTATGTTACAGAACCCATAATTTATCAGTTTTATCCTTACAGAGTTGAACTCTAGTCATACCAGAAATGCCCTAACTACCTCTTTTACTACTTTCATGTTACCTGCTTGCTCATAACACTGCAGAAGGCAACACCGTTTTTTGGCAAGTTATTCTTGCTCTGTACTTTTTCAGTTATCAGCAAATACAGCTGATAACACTGAATTTCTAACTGGCTAGACATTTCTTCAAATGCATTTTCCAGCATCAGCAGATGTACTAAGTGTTCATATATACAGAGGACTGATCTTTCAACCCACACTGGGGGGGGGGGGGGAATTACCACTCACTACTACATAAGTGCAAGTTTTGCATTTAACAGTTTACGAACAGGACACCAGAGAAGCCATATTAAAAATAATCTCCATGTAGAAAAACATGCCAGAGGCATGCCGGTAATGGCTGACTTCAGGAAGGAACATATGAATTCCTATGATAAGATACAGAAGAAGAGTGCTCTTACAAAAGCAGATTCCACTGTAATACAGTACATATAGTTTAGAAATGGGATATTCATATTCATACCCCCAGGATATCAACACCACAGGTGCCTGGAGAAACTGGGCCCTCCCCCCAGAACCAGTAAGTCCACTTACTGCTCGCTGCGTGGCACACACAACCATCATCATTCATGCTGCGCCAACTGTGGAAATAGCCCAGCCAGCACTCCCCCCCCCCGCATATCTGACCACTCAGCAGCTGAGTGGGGAAATTTGTCGTCCCACCTCCTCACCAGAGTGGTCAGCTGTGTGGGGAGGTAGCAAAGTGCCAGCCAAGCTACTTCTGCGATTGATGCAACACGGACGACAATGGCCACAAACGGTAAATGGATCAGCTGGTTCTGGGGGGATGGTCTGGTTTCCCCAGGAACCTGTGTTTCCCTTTCCCCCAGGGAAACAAATATGAATATCCTATATACAGTGGTGCCTTGCTTAGCGATTGCTCCATTGAGCGATGAAATCGCTTAGCGATAGGGTTTTGGCCATCGCCAGAGCCATTGCTTAGCGATGGCCCCTATGGGGAAAAATCGCTTTGCGATGATTGCGGGGAAGCAATCATGGCAAAGCGACCCTTTTTAAACAGCTGATCAGCGGTTCCAAAATGGCCACTGGAAAAATAAAATGGCCACCCGCTGTTTTGCCTTGCTTTAGAGCAGTGGTTCTTAACCTTTGTTGTGTGTGTTCAGTCGTTTAGTCGTGTCCGACTCCTCGTGACCCCATGGACCAGAGCACGCCAGGCCCTCCTATCTTCCACCGCCTCCCGGAGTTGTGTCAAATTCATGTTGGTTGCTTCGATGACACTGTCCAACCATCTCATCCTCGGTCGTCCCCTTCTCCTCTTGCCTTCACACTTTCCCAACATCAAAGTCTTTTCCAATGAGTCTTCTCTTCTCATGAGGTGGCCAAAGTACTGGAGCCTCAGCTTCAGGATCTGTCCTTCCAGTGAGCACTCAGGGTTGATTTCCTTTAGAATTGATAGGTTTGTTCTCTTTGCAGTCCAGGGAACTCTCAAGAGTCTCCTCCAGCACCACAATTCAAAGGCATCAATTCTTCGGCGGTCAGCTTTCTTTATGGTCCAGCTCTCACTTCCATACAACACTACAGGAAAAACCATAGCTTTGACTATTCGGACTTTTGTTGGCAAGGTGATGTCTCTGCTTTTTAAGATGCTGTCAAGGTTTGTCATTGCTTTCCTCCCAAGAAGCAGGTGTCTTTTAATTTCGGGGCTGCTGTCTCCATCTGCAGTGATCATGGAGCCCAAGAAAGTAAAATCTGTCACTGCCTCCATATCTTCCCCTTCTATTTCCCAGGAGGTGATGGGACCAGTGGCCATGATCTTAGTTTTTTTGATGTTGAGTTTTAGACCATTTTTTGCACTCTCGTCTTTCACCCTCATTACAAGGTTCTTTAGTTCCTCCTCACTTTCCGCCATCAGAGTGGTATCATCTGCATATCGGAGTTTGTTGATATTTCTTCTGGCAATCTTAACTATGGCTTGGGATTCATCTAGTCCTGCCTTTCACATGATGTATTCTGTATATAAGTTAAATAAGCAGGAAGACAATATACAGCCTTGTCGTACTCCTTTCCCAATTTTGAACCAATCAGTTGTTCCATATCCAGTTCTAACTGTTGTTTCCTGTCCCACACATAGATTTCTCAGGAGATCGATAAATTGGTCAGGCACTCCCATTTCTTTAATAACTTGCCATAGTTTGCTGTGGTCCACACAGTCAAAGGCTTTTGTGTAGTCAATGAAGCAGAAGTAGATGTTTTTTCTGGAACTCTCTGGCTTTCTCCATAATCCAGCGCATGTTGGCAATTTGGTCTCGAGTTCCTCTGCCCCTTCGGAATCCCGCTTGTACTTCTGGGAGTTCTTGGTCCACATAATGCTGAAGCCTACCTTGTATGATTTTGAGCATAACCTTGCTGGCATGTGAGATGAGTGCAATTGTCCGGTAGTTGGAGCATTCTTTGGCACTGCCCTTCTTTGGTATTGGGATGTAGACTGATCTTTTCCAGTCCTCTGGCCACTGTTGAGTTTTCCAAACTTGTTGGCATA
The DNA here is from genome assembly GCF_051106095.1 of Pogona vitticeps. NCBI lineage: Eukaryota > Metazoa > Chordata > Lepidosauria > Squamata > Agamidae > Pogona > Pogona vitticeps. Next base: position 101,572,124 of record NC_135786.1, on the reverse strand, counting down.
TTGAATGTAGCACCTTAACAGCATCATCCTTTAGGATTTTAAATAGTTTGACTGGAATGCCATCACCTCCACTGGCCTTGTCGTTAGCCAGGCTTTCTAAGGCCCACTTGACCTCACTCTCCAGGATGTCTGGCTCTAGGTCAGCAACTATATTGTCTGGGTTGTCCGGGATATCCAAAACTTTCTGATATAATTCCTCTGTGTATTCTTGCCACCTCTTCTTGATGTCTTCTGCTTCTGTGAGGTACCTTCCATTTTTGTCTTTTATCATGTCCATCTTTGCACAAAATTTTCCTCTAATATCTCCAATTTTCCTGAACAGATCTCTGGTTTTTCCTTTTCTGTTATTTTCCTCTATTTCTTTGCATTGTTCATTTAAGAAGGCCCTCTTGTCTCTCCTTGCTTTGTTACTCGGATGTTTTTGAACTGCAACTCCCAGAAACCCCAGCCAGCACAGTTGGTGGTGAAGGCTTCTGGGAGTTGCAGTCCAAAACTCCTGAGTAACCCAAGGTTAAGAACCAGTGCTTTAGAGGCACCGAAAATGGCTGCCCCTATGGAGGATCTTCGCATAAGGTCAGTTTTCAAGCCCATCGGAACACATTAAACACGTTGTAATGCGTTTCTATGGGCTTTTTAAAATTGCTTAGCAACGTTTTTCCTGGAACGGATTAACGTCGCTAAGCAAGGCACCACTGTATAATATAAATGGACCTCCGGAATAAGAAGTCCATATAAATCTCTTTATCCAGTAAAGAAAATGGTGAATCTCATCCACTGTTACAACTGTCCTGACTTTGTTCTTACAATTACAACAGTGTATTTTTTTACCAGTAAGAGAAGACATAATTACAGATCATATCCATAATTCCTGAATTCTTACTAGAATGCAACTGAATCCTCAAGAAAGCCAAGCCTGCACCTGTAAATAAAAATCTGTTATTTAAACCTATCAACTCACCTGGCATTTTATTAAGATGTCAAAGAAATCCTCATCTGGTTCACTGCTGCTACTACTCATCAAATGGCCAAGCACTGACTGGCTATTATGCTGATTAAGCCGAAGTCCTGGTAAGTTACTGGCACTGGCTCGCTGATCATCTAGACGTCTACTCTGCGAGCTAACAAGTAGATCTAGAAATTCATCTGTATGCGGCGAGATCATGGAAGTAGAAAAGGCTGCAAAATAGTAAGAAATAGGAACCATTTGCATAGGTCGCATACATTTCAGCTCTTACTATTTTATTCAGATGCTGGAATAGTGCACAGTATAAAATTAATTACATTTTTTCATTGCTCGAGATGGTGTAGACGATGCAGTTGCTGTCAATCTAGTTCTGTCCTGAAAACAATATCGTTGATCATCCATTCTATTGCTCTGAAATCGACTCAGCAAGTCAAAAAACCCTTCATCTCCAGGTACATCTGTGCTATTTTTCTAAAAAAGCAAGAGACAAAAGGTAGATTAGTTTTTCGTACACACAAAAATATACAAATCATTCTTTAATCAAGTTAAGACATATTAGTACATAGCATTATGAGAAACAGAAATATGTCATTAGATGAGGGAAGGTGAAATGAGTTATTGAACAAGAACCCAAGGTATGTGACCTGAGAACCAAGTTTCAATCTCTGTACATGAATCACTTATCAAGATTTTATCATCAAATGTTCAGTTACCAACTTTTCCATCCTTAAAAGTGTATGTTCATAAATAGTTAACTGATTTCAATGGAAATTGCTTTCAAAGAAAGCTTGCCATTTCATTCTTAGCTGGCATGAGCCACATGAGATTGCTGATCTTTTTTTCCCCAAAATCAAGACAATAAAATAAAACCAAAAAGCCTCCAAAATGATCTTTTCACTGTCCTTTAAGATATATCTCAACATCCAGAACTTTAGGGTGATAAAATATTTCACCACAAATACCTTCGGTGAACTTAGCCGATGATCAATAGAATTACTAGCATCCTGAAGAACCTTTGAAGTGATGTTTTTGTATTTTTTGCCTTTTAATCGATTTACAAAGTGCAGTTTTGCTGAAGGTTTGGGAACTAGTGGTTTCTGTTTTGCTAGAATTTCACTGTTCCAGTCCTGAACCTAGGAAACAAGGAACATTGTATATTAAGAAACTATCCAGAAGACAGTTTCTGATAGCACAAAATGCTAGCTAGTTTAATTTTTGTTGCTTTGGCAACATATTCTATACTTCTGTAGTATCCACTGCAACCTGCCTTACTACAATATTTGCCATACAAAATTTGAGGGACAGTCACACTGTCCCAGTGACAAGGTATTTATTTAAATGGTAACAAAACTGCTATCTTTCTAGAACACAAGAACGACCTTAAAAAAAAGTGGTTAAAAAAAGTTCAGAAGAACAGCTGCAGCTAGAGCAGCTTAGATGAAGTTTAAAAGATTGATCCTTGTGGATCTCATACATGGATGTTACCTACTGATAAGTTAAATGCCTACTCTATCAGGATCTGAATTTTTCAGAACTATTACTTTGTGGAGGCTATGCATTCACACTTGAAACATTGATATAAAAGACATGTTTTACTACTTTCTAAGCTAAGCTGCTCATCTACTTTGAAAAGCAACATACTGGACGAAACTCTGAAGATCACATTACACTGAAACCATTCTTCATTCTATTGGCAAGTGTGAAGGAGTGGGACCCAGTGTGCCGTCCCCAGAAGAGGAAAGCCCGAAAAGCGCGAGTGGCTGTACGGAAGGGATACTGGTAGAAATAGAGAGTGAGGAAGAACTACAGAGAAGGCCTACCGAAGTGTGCTTGGTGGATGAGGGCGGAGCCGAGATGGACCTGATCATGTGGGAGGAGGTGAAAGGGGAAGGAGATTTTGCGCGGGAGTTCAGTTGGCTGGGAGAAGGAGAGCTGGGCAGATGCACCACGAGAGGGGTGCAGACAGAATGGTTAAAGGATGCTAAGAGCTTAGCGGACGGGTCCCCTGGTGCCCAGAGCTTACCGGTAGGAGGAGGACTGCTGCCTGAGCCTCCCATAACCTGCGGTCGCGGTAGGACGTATGAGCCCTTGGAATGGAGGGTTTCGGTCTTCCCAGTGGGCTACCATGGTGGGGGTCGGAGGGTTATCCGCCCGGGCCCCGAGTTCCAACAGAAACCCTTGGAGGGGGATTGGGCCCGCCACCCCTGCTGTGGGACCATCTGCGCCGTCAGGAGTGCACCTTTAAGAACCCCGACGGATCGCGAGCGGTTTGGCCCGGCCCCATGGTAGAGGATGAGATGTGTCAGCCTGTGGTTAGACCAAAGAAGTACGCCCTGTTAACCGATGATGTTTTGAAGGATCCGTTCGATCCCGTGGAATTGAGTGTTCATGCCAATAAAGTTGTTAGTTCACGAGACTCGAACTCGCCTCCGCGTTTGTTTCCCGCCTTTACCACCCAACCCCCCCCGGCCAGAGACGAACCTCGTCACAGTGGCGCCCAACGTGGGGCCGGGGGGACGGAATTGGCGGGAAACCAAGAGGTGGACCGGTTGCGAGAAGCGATGGAGAGACAAGCCCGACTTATAGAAAACCTGACGGAGCAGCAAATCTTGATGGCCCGGCAGATGCGCGAGAGAGGGAGTGAAGAGGAGAGGGGCGGCAGGAATCTGGCTAGCGTCAGGGGCAGCCTGGTGGCGGGACCGGCCCCAATCCGAATACAGAAGATGACCGCCACGGATGACCCTGAGGCGTACCTGCACACGTTCGAGAGAGTGGCCACGGCTGCAGGGTGGCCACGGGACCAGTGGACTCTGGTGCTCATACCATGTCTCACCGGCCTGTTGCAGGAGGTGGTTGATACCCTGGGAGTTCAGGAGGCGACGCGGTATGACGCGGTGAAAAATGCTATTTTGAACACCTTGAACTTAACGGAGGAAACTTATAGAAAGAGACTAAGGGAGTTGAAATGGAAGCCAGGAACCCACCCGCGTACGGTCGCACAGAGAATGAGAGCTAATGCGATGAGGTGGTTGAAACCAGCCGAAAACGATGGTGACAAGCTAGTGGATGCGGTTGTGCTAGAACAGCTTGTGCAGTCCCTAGGAACCGGCGCGAAAAACTGGGTGCAGAAGAATAATCCCAAAACGCTAGAGAGGGCGATTACGCTGCTGGAGGACTTCAGCAACACGGAAGAAGCGAACAAGGAAGTGACCGCCCCCTGGGCGGAGAGGCAGCGACCACGAGGAGGAGAGGTTTCGCTTTCAACTTCCAACCTTACTGCGAAGGCGGGCACGGAGATGAGCGGATCGGCTAGAGCGCGCGGGAAAGGTTTCGAGCCGTTTGCACCCAAGCCTGTCCGGCCTATTACAGTTGATCAAAGGATTTACGCGCCGGGCACGGGCTGGAAAGAGGGCAAGGACGGACGGCCCCTCTACACCCCGGGATTGGTAGGGAAGGACAACAAAGAGGGGAGGATCGTCTGTTATTCCTGTGGGGTTCCGGGCCACGTGAAAAGGAATTGCCCCGGGATTGATTGTTCGTGGGTGGGGCGCTTAACGCGCGCGGTGGAGACTAAGGGCCCGACCTCGGAACGATGGGAAATAGACGCTTGGGTGAATGGGGTGAAAAAGAGAGCCCTCATAGACACGGGATGCGGGACGACCCTGGTGAGAGATCTACCGGGCGATAAGACGGATGGAGGACTATCGGTGCGATGCATCCACGGGGACCTTAAAAAGTACCAAACTATGTGGGCTACAGTGAAAGTAGGGGACGACGAGAGACATATGAAAATCGGGGTCGTTCCAGGACTGACGCGTGAAATGCTGCTTGGTCGGGACTGGGTGGGCTCCTGCAATGTGGGGTCGGTTAAGGAAGGGCTGCAAGGGGATGAGGAGGATAGTAAGGATCAGTCCGATTTTTTGCAGAGAACGTCGCGGGAGCAAGTGAGAGCCATGCAGCAAGATGACGCGTCGCTGCGGGAGCCCCTGCTGGCGGCTCAGCCATCGGGAACCATTGTAAGAGGACAAAGGGGGTGGGAAATGGATAACAATCTGTTGTATTATGTGCATGAGGATGCAAGTAGAAGGTTGGTGGTACCTTCCAAATGGAGGTCGAAAGTTATGGAATTGGCTCATGATATTCCCTTGGCAGGACATTTGGCAGAAGAAAAAATGAGGGCTAGGATAGAGCAGCGATTCTGGTGGCCGGAATTGCGGAAGGGGGTGAAAGAGTACTGTGAAACTTGCCCACAATGTCAGAAAACCCAAAGGAAGCCACCCACGGGGGCTGAATTAATCCCATTACCTCTTATGGATCACCCCTTTCAAAGAATTGGATTGGACATTGTGGGACCCCTGCTTAAGTCACAAGGGGGGCACACTCATATATTGGTGATCATAGATTATGCCACCCGATATCCTGAAGCGGTCCCACTGAGATCGACCACAGCCAAAGTGCTAGCGCGGGAGTTGATGCAGGTGTTCACAAGGCTGGGGTTCCCCAAGGAAATACTTACTGACCAAGGCACGAATTTCATGAGCCAAACCTTGAAGGAATTGTGGCGCCTCCTGGAGGTAAAACCCATTCACACCGCCGTGTATCATCCTCAGAGTAACGGCTTGGTGGAACGTTTCAACAAGACCCTGAAAGGCATGTTGCGGAAATTGGTCATGGAAAAACCCCGACGATGGCATTTGTTAGTAGCCCCTTTAATGTTTGCCATAAGGGAGGTACCACAGTCCTCTACAGGATTTTCTCCATTCGAACTAATGTATGGGTGGAACCCCAGAGGTATTCTGGACCTGGTAAAAGAGAGGTGGGAGGAAGGTCCTGATGACGCGCGGATCACTATCCAACAAGTGATCGAAATGAGAGAGCACCTAAGAACAGCAGTGGGACTGGCCAAGGCCAACCTTGGCCAGGCCCAAGCCGGGCAAAAGAGGAGATACGACCAAAGAGTGAAGGTGCGGGAGTTCGCACCAGGGCAAAAAGTTCTGTTGTTGATGCCTTCTGAGCAAGCCAAGTTGTTCGCGACTTGGCAAGGCCCGTATGAGGTGGTACAGAAGATAGGAGATGTCGACTATGAAATATATATGCCGGACAAGACTAAGAAGAAGGGTATCTTCCACGTCAACCTCCTTAAGGAGTGGAAAGAAAGAGAGGCGTTGTGGGGGGAAGTGGAGGAGCAGGAGTTTGGGCCAGAAGTTGGTTCTTGGGGACGGATAGAGGGCCGGTTACCTATTGATGAGACCTTACCTGCGGCACAACAACAGGACTTATTGCAGCTGGAGAGCGAATTCCAGCATTTGTTTTCAGGGGTACCCAGTGAAACGCGGCTGATACAACATGAGATACACACTCCAACAGGAGTTGTGACGAGATCAGGGAACAGAACCTGGCCGTACCATCTTAAAGAGGCTATCAGTAGGGAGGTTGAGGAAATGTTGCACCTGGGAATTATAGAACCCTCGCGGAGCCCGTGGCGTAGCTATCCGGTGATGGTGCCAAAGGCTGACGGGAAGATGCGTCTATGTGTAGATTTCAGACAATTGAACGAAGTTTCCAAATTTGACGCGTACCCCATGCCCCGGGTGGACGACCTATTGGAAAAACTGGGCGGGTCAGTCTATCTGACCTCGCTTGACCTTACCAAAGGTTATTGGCAGATCCCTTTAAGAGAGGAAGACAAGGAGAAAACATCCTTTGTGACACCCCAGGGGTTGTACCAGTTCAAAAAAATGCCATTCGGGTTGCATGGCGCCGCTGCCACATTCCAAAGGCTGATGGATCAAGTTTTAGCCCCGGTTAGGGATTTCGCGGGGGCCTACATCGATGATATCTTGATCTATAGTAAGTCTTGGGAAGAACATCTGGAACACATAAAAAGGGTGCTCGGGGAGATCGAGAAGGCAGGGCTGAAAGTGAACCCGGATAAGTGCAAGATCGCGCGGAGAGGGGTACAGTTCTTAGGGTTTCAGGTGGAAGGTGGGAAAATACAACCGGTGTCCGATAAAGTAGACAAAGTTGTATCATGGACGGTACCCAAAACTAAGAAAGAGGTCCAGCAATTTTTGGGGCTAGCCGGATACTACAGACAATTTGTGCCCAATTTTGCGGAGGTGGCAGCTCCCCTCACGGATTTGACGCGGAAGCGGAAGGGGAAAAGCATCATATGGGGTATAGCAGAACAGCACTCGTTCAGACAGCTTAAGGAGATTTTGGCAACGTTACCTTCTAGGTATGCTCCGGATTTCAAGTTACCTTTCTGGGTGCAAACGGACGCCTCTGACAGGGGGATTGGCGCGGTCTTATCTCAAAGGAGAGAGGGGGTGGAATACCCGGTAATGTACTTAAGTAAAAAGTTGAGTAACCGGGAACAAAAGTATGCGACAATCGAGAAAGAAGCCTTGGCGGTGAAGTGGGCAGTACACGCCCTGAGGTATTATTTGTTAGGGGCTCCGTTCATACTAGTGACAGATCATGCGCCCTTGCAGTGGCTTAATCGCATGAAGGATACCAACGCCCGCCTGACCAGGTGGTATCTTGGCTTACAACCATTCTCATTTCAGGTACAGTATAGGAAGGGGAAGGCACACACTAATGCCGACTATTTCTCTCGACAGGAAGGGGAAAAGGAGAACCTTCCTTGGAGGACGGCCCACTCAGAGAGGGGGGCGTGTGAAGGAGTGGGACCCAGTGTGCCGTCCCCAGAAGAGGAAAGCCCGAAAAGCGCGAGTGGCTGTACGGAAGGGATACTGGTAGAAATAGAGAGTGAGGAAGAACTACAGAGAAGGCCTACCGAAGTGTGCTTGGTGGATGAGGGCGGAGCCGAGATGGACCTGATCATGTGGGAGGAGGTGAAAGGGGAAGGAGATTTTGCGCGGGAGTTCAGTTGGCTGGGAGAAGGAGAGCTGGGCAGATGCACCACGAGAGGGGTGCAGACAGAATGGTTAAAGGATGCTAAGAGCTTAGCGGACGGGTCCCCTGGTGCCCAGAGCTTACCGGTAGGAGGAGGACTGCTGCCTGAGCCTCCCATAACCTGCGGTCGCGGTAGGACGTATGAGCCCTTGGAATGGAGGGTTTCGGTCTTCCCAGTGGGCTACCATGGTGGGGGTCGGAGGGTTATCCGCCCGGGCCCCGAGTTCCAACAGAAACCCTTGGAGGGGGATTGGGCCCGCCACCCCTGCTGTGGGACCATCTGCGCCGTCAGGAGTGCACCTTTAAGAACCCCGACGGATCGCGAGCGGTTTGGCCCGGCCCCATGGTAGAGGATGAGATGTGTCAGCCTGTGGTTAGACCAAAGAAGTACGCCCTGTTAACCGATGATGTTTTGAAGGATCCGTTCGATCCCGTGGAATTGAGTGTTCATGCCAATAAAGTTGTTAGTTCACGAGACTCGAACTCGCCTCCGCGTTTGTTTCCCGCCTTTACCACCCAACCCCCCCCGGCCAGAGACGAACCTCGTCACAGCAAGGTACTGCACAATTACCCTTCATTTCAGAGACATTACAAGCCAGTAGCACTGATTATACTCAGCAGTCCTCAGCTTTTTAATCATTTTACATTCTCCCCTACTCCACTAATACTTTTGATACTGTCTTCCAAAAACAATGGGTTAATGCATAAACTGTAATAATTTGCTACAGAAACAAGCATGAAAAATTCTAGCCCTAAGTTAAATCATCTAAATGATTTTGCACATATCTTAGGACGCATATTACCAGCATCCCAGAAAGAGGAAACACAGGTGGTAAACATGCTACTTAACACAGGGCTAGAGCTATAGTGTGTATACACTTGTACAGTGAGCAGTTAAGCTGTGCAAGTTTGATTTTAGAGATAAAAGATACGTAACTGAAGGCAGAATAAGCAGGGCTAGTGTTTCAAATTAAAATGACTGAAATCCTTAGGAGGGATTTAGCGAGTCAACTCCATAGGTTCTGTTGATTCAAATGGGCTAATTGTGACATACTTCACCATAGTTAAGTCACAACTAGAATGGGCCCATTTCAATTAACAGAACTTAAAGAAGAGTTGACTCACCAAATCCCCACTAATTCACTGGGCCTATTCCAGAGCCCCTTATTACACGAGGTGACTAGATTTCAGCCAATATGTTTTTGTTTGAGCAAGTCAGCAATGTAAGAAGAAAGCTCAAGCAGAAAAAGTTCTCACTATGCTCTGTCTACTGAAGCAATATACTGACAATGACATTTTGAACTGCTGATACTGCTATAAGGTGCTACCTCTGAGAGCCAGCATGGTATAGTGGCCAGCGTGTCAGACTAGGCCTCAGAAGGTCTGGGCTTAAATTCCTGCTAAACCATGGTAACTTACTACGGATGGCAACCATGAACCACTCCTTGAATACCTCACGTATCTTGAAAACTCTGTAAGGATCACTGCTAAGTTGGAAGCAATTTTATGGATTTTAACGACGACTATATAAATATTTATAATTAACTGTTCTCTTTTATCAAAAATATGGTCATCCTGACTGGTAGCACAATCATATGATCTGAATGCATATGTAAGAAGTAAGTATGTACTTCAATCTTGAGTGGCATTTTAAAGATTATGAGTTGGATTCAGACTTGGTTGTCAGTAGTGCTCACTGATTCATTGGGAACTATATTCAACTGAGGTAACTCTGGATCCAACTCTGCTAATTATTTTTACACACTATTTCCCTCACAGTATGCAAAGGGCACTAACCTTCTCAGGCGTTAGCTTCATCAGTTCCATATTTTCCATACTGTGGCGACGTCCTACCCGGGGTCTAGTGCCTTGAAATGGAGAAATAAAGTATTTTGAAGAAGAATTTAGTAATAGGATATAAAACATATAGCTACTGGGGTAGGGGATTCCTAATGCCCGATTTTTTTTTAAATCAAATTAACTCATATTTTGAAGCCATAAAAGGACATGCTAGCCTTTTTTCTTTAACCACTGTCTACTAAAACTGCAATCAGATACTACATTAATATCTAAAATTATTTTTATTTCTCTATAAAATCCATTTTTGTGGCTATTCAAATGTTACCCCATCATTTGTTAAGCTATAATTTACCCCTTTATGCATTCTCAGTTAATGTTTCAATGCATTCAAATTGTTTCTTTAAAGGGAATAATAGGACATTCAAAGCTAAACGAGTTATAGGTTTTCCATGTTTGACTTTAATTCCTAGATAGGCCTACAAAAGTGGTCTAATAACTACTTTCAGAAAGTAATTTATTTATTTATTTGTTTGTTTGTTTATTTATTTATTTATTTATTTATATCCCGCCTATCTGGACCAACGGCCCACTCTAGGTGGCTTCCAATACAAGACAAGACAATAAAAACACAAAATACAGTATACAAAATATATATTTTGTATATATATGTACAAAATATATATGTAGGTATCCTTGTCTCCTTAGAAAAAAAATGCTATGCCCCAAATCCAGGAGCTGCTGTTTCTCATTAAGAACAACATCCAAAATATTCTGCGGCCTTCTGACAGCCTTCCAGAAACTTTGAAATTGCACCCTGGAGTAGCAGGCAAGGGTCCAACCTTACAGGCAGCAGTGATTCCAGCCTCTCTTTCCAGGCTTGTGTACTAGCAGTAAAGTAAGGTTTTGGCTGACCTCCCAAGAGCTCATACTTTTAAAGTGTTTCCTCACAGCTTCTTGTATGATATGGCATGTTAAAACAGCTGTTCATGAGCAGCTGGCCAGTGCCACTGAGTGTAACTTGCAAAAGAAGGAAAGAGTCCTTTGCACACTATACCTGGAGTTAAGTTTCTAGGTGTACAGCTCACCACCAAATGTGGCAAGGAGAACAAGAACTGTTCCTGATGCATTTGTGAGCCACAAGCAATGATCCACCAGGTTGCACAGCCCACTTCTGGTTTGATTAGCCAGTGGTGTTACTGGGTGGAACCAACAGAGACCAAGTACTTTGTCCATGCACGCAGCTCTTTCAAGATTAAATCAGAATTCAAGACAAATCGTCTTAACTGTTAAAGTTAAGTCCACCTGCATGAAGGATCCTCTAAGACTGCAATCATATATACTAATGCTATTTGGCTTCTTATATGATCTATTTTAATGTAGTGTAGAGAAACAAAAGGATGAACCCAGCAGATAAATTATATATATAACTGAAGGAACAAATGCATTATTCAGTAATCAAAATAGAAGCACTTACCATTCAAGCCATTATCTGGAATATGATTTTCTGTCATCACTGAGTTATTAGTGCTAAAACTTAGACCAAGAACCATCTGAAGATCTGAGAGGTTAAGCTTAGCTGTTAGCTCTCCAGTTTTATCTCCCACCTGCAACCAAAAATACATTTTCTAGTTTTGTTTGTTTGTTTGTTTGTTTGTTTGTTTATTTATTTATTTATTTATTTCATTTATATACTGCCCCTTTATGCATGCGCTACTCTGGGCAGTTTACAAGTTAAACTTAAAAATTCCACAGAACCCACATAACAGTATATACAACAATATGGTGAATTTTTTAAAAAATCATATAAAAAAAGACAACAGAGAACAAAAAATAATATTAACAGCTTCCAGGAGTCAGTTGTAGAAGACAGCTTCTATTTTAAATCTTGAATAGTGTTTCAGTGTTATATTGAACAATTACTATGTCAACTATCTACAAATATGTGAAACCAAGAATCTTGTGAGACAGGTTATGGAATCTGAAATTTCCATGTACTCTGTTCAACATTTCAAAGATTTCAATCTGTATACACCTAAGACGAGCATAATGCCATCTGTGACTAGATGCCAAAGAAAATGAGAAGGTAAATAAATTGCAACTGTATCTTTCTTTCAGTTTCTTTCTGATGGAGTCTTAAGGCTTGCAACAAAGTCTCTTTTCCTCTAAATAAATAAACTGTATTTGTTTGCACATTGTGTGTGGTTTTAGAGGACAATCAACTGGGAATTTTACATGTGCAACCATAATCAAAACAAGGGTGAAATGCCCAAGTATCTCTATGATTTTGTCCATTTTTCACTTGGCTGCAAGCTAACTATTTCAAGACACGTCACACCTGATTGCAGTTTGATCAATATTATACATAGCTCATTTGAAAGAAAAGGCACAGAGCAGTGAGCCCAAAACACATGCACATACCTCTCGTGAAATGTCTAAGTGTTTTTCTGCATAATGCATTGCTTGATCGTGGTTCCCCAGGGCTGTGTATGCATTACCTAAACTCCAGCATGCTCTTCCTTCACCAATTCTAAAAAATTGTTCAACAGTGTTACACTCATTAAAATCTCTACTTTCTAATTGTTGAAGCTAGTAAGCACTCCTTATATTATGTCAACAGACAGCAACAGGAATACAAACTGCACAACTTCTAGGGATGGGATTTTTGCAATTCTAGGACTTTCAGTCCCAGATGTCTTATAGAAACCCCACCCAGTAGGCTTCTAGGACTAGGGGAGCAGAAATCAGAAGGTAAAAAAAGATGTGTTTCTTCCTGCATATTGTGCTTCTCTACACTTGCATCAGCTGGGAAACAAGGGAACTGCCACAGTGGTCTGTGGTAGCTAGGGGATGCTTGCTACCCATCAAGCTGCAGGAGGAACCTCTCTCTGAACTACTGTTCCATGGAGGCAGCTCCCAAGAAGCAAGGTGATGGGGGAGGAGCCAAATCACATGGAGACAAAGGCAACAGAAAGGAAGCCTGATAGGGCCTAGCTAGGGAAGTGACCAGTTAGGTTTTGGACTTTAAAAGAGGTTTCAAGCAAGACTAACTTCTGTCATTTCCTAAGATTAAGAGACAGTCCTAGGAGAGACTATCAGGGAAAGAATTAATAAAAGCAAACAAGCCTTTCTAGAAATGACTAGCTTTTTAATCAGCAGTTCATGTTGCTACACTGAATCAACAAACCTGCTATAAAATATATACTACAGTGGGGTCTTGACTTGAGAACTTAATCCGTATTGGAAGGCGGTTCTCAAGTCAAAAAGTCTGTAGGTCAAGTCTCCATTGACCTACAGTGCACTGAAAACCGATTAATCCCGTAACAGGCCGTTTTTGTTCCAATTTGGTTTTTTTCTGGTCTGTAAGTCAATTCTCAGGCTGCAAGTCAAACCTAAATTTTGCAGCCAGAGAAGTCTGTAACTCAAAAAGTCTGTAAGTCAAGCCGTCTGTAAGTCAAGGGTCCACTGTACACCTTCAACAGAGTAACCACCAAGCTTCAAAGAATTTTTAAAATAAACTGCAATTTCATATATAAATGGGTTAAGGGATAAATGACTTAAAGGACACTCAAAATATTAAATACCACAAACTTTGGCTTAAGTATTAGACTACCAACAATACGAAATATTATTATTTACAAAAAGAAAAAAATAAGAGTATTTAAGGTTTAATCACTCTTGGATTCTCTCTCCCTACCAGCTTCCTATCATTAGTAGGAAGGCCACACTCCTCACCAAATCCACCACTCAACTGAAACAAATCCTTTTTTGTTTCAATGTCCCCTTCCCAATTTACAAATGCTTTTATTTGTTTGCAGACAATTCAAATTTCAAGGAAAGTATGACAAACTTTTATTAAAGAAGGTAGTCAGACAATGTGGGCTACGAGTATGAATCATTAAAGTTAAATACTTCATTTACTTTATTAGGGTGTTTATATACTGTTCTTAAGACTACATTTGATAGCTTTTAGACCTTAGGATTCTATGGCTGCTTCTCCCTCCTTCACCTGGCAGATAAAAAGTATCTGAGGCATTTTATTTTAAGTCACTGAGAGAGGTTTAAAAGGTTGTTTTTCTGTATCAAGGCACAAGAAATACAGCACATGCAAATCTTCAGTGTAACAACTTTCAAGTGTTTCTGTATGAATTGCCAATAACCCAAGGCCTTATGCTAACATACTGTAACTGCTTATGAACAGCTTACTCCTTCCTAGAATGGGCAAATAGCTTTTTATTTCAATTCACAAGCACCTTGTTCCTCCCTTATATTTTCTTGACTTGGGGAATGCTGAAATTGGTCCTACTTGTCTAATCCCATCTAACCCCTTTTACTCCAAAGCCCGGTATAGCAGTTTAACTGCAAATGCAGTTCTCCCACTCTGCTGGCTAACTGATTGCTACCTGCTGAATGAGATGATGAGATTTTATTGCTCATGAAAAAGGGATATGAGTTATAAAAGACCGAGAAACATGGATTTAGAGACTCTACAAATATGTTCTATTAATCTTTCAAATGCTATCTTAAATGTGGGTATGCACAAACATAAGCCCCCACATTTCCAAAAGACGCAGAATCAAATATGTTGTCTCTGTTTAGTGAAACAATTCTTCAAAAGAACAGAATTATTCAATTTAAATACACATTTCACTAATACAAAATTCTAAACAGGTGTCCTAAAACATAATATAAATCTTAACAGCAGAAAGTCAGTTAATCCCAGTGTTAATTATGCGTCTTTTTTTAAAAAAAAAAACTGTGTATTACTGGAAGGCTTTCAGTGTTCAATAACATTGCTACTTCCAAACACTTCACCAGAATGACTTTGAGCTTCTCTCTCTTAAACAGCAGCTCTCATGCTACAGATCACTGCTGAGAAAGAATTGTCCCGAGCAGTTTACAATATAGCACGAGTGTCTGCAAAATGGCAAACTGCTTGCCTGTAGCTGTGCTCCTTCAAGTAGGCATCATAAATTCACATTTATGGTTTTTGCACCTGCACAGACACTAGCCTCAAAAACTTCCAGATTTTAAAAAGTGTTTCCCCTCTCCTGAAGCCACACATACCTTAATGCTCTCCCTCAGTTCTCCTCTACCAGCCACTTGAAAATTCAGACAAGTGTGAAAGACAGGGGAGGGGGGCGGAACGTGTGAATTCATTGATTACCACTTGAAGAAACACAGCTACAGGTATGCAGTTTGTTTTTCCTCTTTGTGATCTCCATGAATCACACATATGGGTGACTAGGAAGCTCAGTTACCCACTGGGAGTATATTACACCATCAAAGAGGAAAGCACTGCTAATGCAAAGGAAGCATCTTATCCAAGCTGTAAATACTTCACAAATCTGAGCAGATATCAGCAGCTAGCTTCTTTGCGGACATGAGGCAGAGTTTAGGGAAAGCTCTCTGGATACTGAATGACTATTTGAGATGAGATGGTTGAGGAAAGTGGTTCAAGTTCCTGCTGACAATACTACAGCAACATATTACAGAAACAAACAAGGGCACATACTCTTTCTCCATCAAATTAGCCCAGGAGAGATGGTCAGTTGTCCAGTGCCTGACAGACTGGATAGATGTCCATGCAAAAAGACGGGTTACTTACCTGTAACCATGGTTCTTCGAGTGGTCATTCTGTGAATTCACACAAAAAGGGTTAAATCAGCGCCAGCACTGGGTCTCCTCGGAACGTTCTAGAGCTCTATAAAAAAGAAACATAGTTAGAGATTGGCTATACTGCGCATGCTCCGCCCAACCCAGCCTCAGTTCCATTTATCCGCCACAGGTAGAGAGCAAGAGCTAATGAGCCCAGTGACAGATAGTGGGGAGGCCTGTGTGAATTCACAGAATGACCACTCGAATGACCCGTCTTTCTTCATCGTGGTCTTCTGTGAATGCACACAAAAAGGGTGACTGGTTAGCTTACTCACCGGAAGGAGGGCCGTCACTGAAATGCGGATGCCAATACAGCTCTCCCAAATCTGGTGTCTCTCTTGGCCCTGAGGTCCAGTCGGTAGTGGGTGACAAACGTGGACACTTGGGACCAAGTAGCAGATCTGCATATGTCTGATAAGTCAACGCCACAGAGGAGAGCTGAAGAGGCAACTGCTCTGGTTGAATGAGCACGCAGGCCTTCGGGCGGAGTCCTTTGTTGGATCTCATATGCCAAAGCTATTGTTGAAACAAGCCATCTCGAAAGTGAGGAGGGAGAGGCTGGAAGACCCTTGTTTTGTCCAGAATAACAGAGGAAAAGTTTTGGCGAACGCCGAAAGTTCAATGTCCATGAAACATAAAAGGAAAGTGCTCGTTTTACATCCAGAGAGTGGAGCATGCGCTCGGTGTCATTTGTAGGAGTTGAAAATAGAGTAGGCAGAATGAGGGGCTGGTTCAAATGGAAGCCGGAAACTACTTTGGGGAGGAATGATAAGTCAGTATGCAATACCACCTTGTCGTGGAAAAACTGTAAAAACGGCTGATCGGTGAGTTCGCTGGCTTGACGGGCAGATGTGATAGCCACCAAGAATAATACCTTGAGGGACAACAGTTTGAGGTCACAGGTGGCTAACGGCTCAAAAGGTGGACGTGTCAGGGACTGCAAGACCAGGTGAAGCGACCATTGTGGCACTGGTCGTCTGATGGGTGGTCTCAGTTGTGTAACCCCTTTGAGAAAGGCTTTAACCGTCGGATGGGAAAAAAGGCGGGAGGCCGGAGAGTCGCAAGGTTGGAAAGATACAATGGCAGCAACATAAACCTTCAAAGTCGAGACAGATAACTGAAAGTCAAATAGATAGCGCAAAAATCGTAGCAAGGTAGACAGAGAGGTCGGCGAGGAAGGGAGGCCTCTCGCTTCGGTGAATTTAAGGAAACTCTTCCATTTATAACTATATAACAGGGTAGTGGAGTGTTTCTTTGATTCGTCTAAGATTTCTTTAATCTCGGGAATATTCTCCACGCAGTGAGATGGATTGTGTCTATGTCCGGGTGGAAAATGTGTCCAGTGTTCTGAGAGAGAAGGTTGGGGAGGAGTGGAAGCATGAGGTATTTGACTGCCATCGACAGTAGGGTCAGGAACCACGCCTGACGAGGCCAGAATGGTGCTACAAGAATGGCGCGTGCAGACTCCTGTCGAAGTTTCACCAGAATCTTCTGTACAAGCAGGAAAGGCGGAAACAGGTAGAGGAGGCCGACTTTCCACGATATCATGAACACGTCCCCCATTGAGCCCCGTCCGCGACCTGCTCTGGACGTGTAGCGTGGGCACTTCTTGTTGTGTTCCGTCGCAAAGACATCCAGGACGGGTGTCCCCCAACAGCAGCATAGGTCATGGAAAACTGAGGACTTTAGTTCCCACTCGTGCATCTGGGTCCGGCAGCGGCTGAGTTTGTCGGCTCGTAGGTTGTCTTCTGTCAATATATGAACCATCACCAGAAAGATGTGGTGACGGTAACACCATTCCCAAAGCGTCACTACCAGAAACAGAAGGGATTGGGAATGTGTGACCCCTTGCTTGTTGATGTAGTACATGGCCGTTGTATTGTCCGTGACAATTTGGACAGCACGGCCATGTACCAGAGGGAAGAACGCTTTGAGGGCTTTGATGATTGCCAGGATTTCTAGGTGGTTGATATGAAAGTGTCACTCCTGCAGTGACCACTGAGCATGAACGGACTGTTGCCCGCAGTGAGCTCACCACCCCATGGGGCTCGCATCGGTAGTAACTTGTACCGTCAATCTTAGGGGCCAGAACAGGCGGCCTACTCGCAGATGAGGAGTGTAGGTCCACCACTGCAGTTGTTGTGCAAGTTCTCTGGTCACTCTGAGATGTTTGTCTTGATGGTCTTGTAGCGGGTTGAAAAGGGATAGAAGCCAGACCTGGAGAGATCTGAGTTTCAACCTGGCATGTGCCAGAGCGGGAGTTGTCGACACCATAAGCCCCAAAAGATGTTGTGCATGTCTGGCGGACACTAAGGCTCCTGGCCGAAACTTCCTGACTGCCTTGTGGATCTTGTGAATCCGTTCCCGTGGGAGGAGGATGCGGCCCTTGGACGCTTCTATCTCGGCACCAATGTAAGTTATTATTTTGGAGGGTATTAGATGCAATTTTTTGCAATTCACTATGAGACCTAAACTGTGAAGCACGTGCAGGGTAAATCTTGTGTTCTTGAGGGCGCTGCGCCAGGACGGTGACGCCAGCAGCCAATCGTCGATGTATGGAAATACCTGGATGCCGTGTAGTCTCAAGTAAGCCGCAACCGGTGCCATACACTTCGTGAAAGTTCGGGGGGCCGTGGAGAGGCCAAACGGGAGAGCTAGAAATTGGTAAATGGTATCCCGGAAAATAAACTTGAGAAACTTTCGATGAGTGGGATGAATAGTGACATGAAAGTAAGCGTCTTTCAGATCGATGACCACAAACCAATTTTTTCTTTTTAGAAGATGGATAATAGAGTCCAGCGTTACCATCCAAAACCGACAGGTGTAGAGGTAAGTGTTGAGGGTTCTGAGGTCTAATATGGGGCAAATGCCTCCACCTTTTTTGGGGATGGCAAAATACCTGGAGTAGAAGCCGTTTGAAATATCTTTTGCTGGAACACGCTGAATGGCAGACTTTTGCAATAAGGAATGAACCTCCTCCTCTAAGGCAGGGTCATATAACGTGTGTTTTACCTGTCCTAGAGGAGGATATTCGATAAACTCCAGTTTGTAGCCAGAGGAGATTATGCTTAAAACCCAGTTGTTGTTTGTAATAGCGGACCAGTTTTGCAAAAACGGTTGTAGTCTTGTGTCGGTGGTGATAAGCGGTGGTGTTGGAGCCAAGTCAAAGATAATGCTTTTGTTTCTTTGCAGGTGGTTTGTAAGATTGGCATCTTTGGGGCGGCTGCCAGTAAGTGGATGTGGATGGTGCACTCTGCAATGATCTGGGTTGAGACTGCCCCTTGTAATTCCTATACTGTTCAGGGGCCTGGGTGTATTGGTTAGGGGACTTTTTCCATTGATACCTGGGAAACCTAGGCTGGGGCTGGATATAGTACGATTTAGCCGTCTTCTTGGCCTTGTGAAGTTCCTCGAGATGTCCATCGGTTTTGTCATTAAAAAGGCCAGAGGCATCAAAGGGTAAGTCCTCCACTTTGGTCTTTACGTCATCCAAGATATTTGCAGAACGAAGCCACGCATGCCTACGCAGGGTGACAGAGGATACTAGCACCCTAGCCGCTGCTTCCACAGAGTGCCTGGTGGCAATTCTTTGATGCTTAGAGACCGTTTGAGCCTCTTCATAGGTGTTCAGGTAGGCTTGCTTGACATCGTCAGGTAGCATCTTTAATCCAGGTAATAGCTTGAGCCACAACTGCTTCTGGTAGGCTCCTAAGGCAGTTTGATAGTTAGCTACTCGCAAGATAAAGGAAATGAGAGAGTTGATCCTCCTGCCTATCACTTCCAATTTCCTGCCTTCCTTATTAGTTGGGACGACATGGGCCCTTCCTGATGGTTTAGTACAGCTGGTTTCCACAATCAGGGAGTTAGGAATAGGGTGTTTCAGTAGAAATTTAGCGTCATCCCCAGTGATCTTATACATATTTTCAGTCCTTCTGGGCAATGGGACCGAGGTTGAAGGACGGTCCCAAAGTTCCTTGATGATAGTAAGTAATGCTGGTAAGTAAGATAAACTGGGGGGAGGGGACCGTTCTTTATTAATGTCCCCAAAAATAAGGTCTTCCTCCGTAGGAGCAGGTTCATCCACGCGTAGCTTAAGCGTTTTAGCCAGTCGTGGCAACATCTGGGAATACGAAGAAAAGTCCTCAGACGATGAGGAGTCATGAGGATCACCCGTGTCAGATCCCACTGTCTCTCCAACGGGTAAATCCTCGTTGTTAGGCTGTTGAGATGGTTCTCCCTCTGAATCAGATGCCTGTGAAGGGGGCGTTGTCGTCGGAAGATACTTCGTGCCTCCTTTTGCCATGTCGAGATTCAACATCGAGTGCTGCAGTGGTGGCACGCTGAGATGGAGGAGGTGCGGTCAACGTCGGAGGCACAACACCGCGTTCCTACATGGCTTGCCCAGCATCTGGGACAGGTGGAATTTCCTCAGTTGGTCGCTGGTGTCGATGGCGACGCTTTCTAGGAGGGGTCGACGCCGAGGAGGAGGATGAAAGATAAATGTACTTGACGCGGCGGTGGTGACGGTGGCGATCGGACGACATAGAAGAGGACAATGTGGAAGAGCGACGCCTATGATGTCTTTGGTGCCGCCTATGTCTTGACCCCGAAGTTGTGGAGTCATCTGAAGAAGACCTGTGACGACATCGTGCTCCTTGGTGCCTCCCCTCACTTTCTCTACGGGGCGAGCGATGTCGATCGCGCTTGACATGCTTGCGCTTCTCCACCCTCTTCTTCGGCGGCGGGGAGGGTTGCAGTGGCAGCGAAGACACTGAGGGAGCCGGAGATGCCCGCCCGGTAGACACAGGGCTAAATGGGCCAAAACCCAAGCTTGTAGTCGGTTGAACAAGCTGACTTGGCGGCGGTGGGGGAGCACCAAGGGGTAAAGTCGGTTCAGTCTGCCTCAGCGGAAGTGGAGTGGCTGACTCCGACACAGAGGCTCCGTTTCTCGGGGAGTCTTCGAAAATAGGAGAGGGTAGAGACACAGAAACTGGTGGCAAGACAACTGGTGGGAGACAGTGTCCTTATTCTTGGCTGACGTTTTTGCTTTTGCTTGCTTTCCAGGTTTTGCAGCAGCTGACGTCTTTGCTGCGGAAACCTTCTTAGCCCCAGACGGTTTTTTGGGAGGCTTAGCAATGGGTAAGTCTGCAGACTTAGAAGAAGGCATTGGAACGGCTTCAACCTCCGACTGTGGAGCAGGAGAGGTGGATGGAAGCTCCATGTCGGAAGGCTTAGATGCTGAAAGAGCTGATCCCCAAAGGTGCAACTTAAGCCGTTGCTGACGAGCTTTCAGCACGGCTTTAGTGAATGCTTTGCAATGCTGACAATTTTGGGGGGAATGAGAGTCCCCCAGACAAAAAAGGCAGGTGTCGTGCCTGTCGTGGAAAGGGATTTTAGCCGAGCAGACCACGCACCTACTGAAGGGCCCGGAAGGTGGGGGGGCATAGGCATAAGCAAGGCCAGGAGGGAACCGCCGTTCTAGCCGCCTAGAGTGATCGAAATGACTAGATAGGCGGGGTATGAATACAATAAATAAATAAATAAATAAATAAATAAATAAATAAATAAATAAGTAAATAAGTAAATAAATAAATAAATAAATAAAAAGAGCGGGAAAGTGGAAATGGCTCCCAAAGGGGCTAGGGGAAGGGAATAACACACTGCAATAGATCCGTTTGTTCAAAGGAGTAGTCCTTAAACACGCCAAGGTCAAAACCGTAAGAGGGAACAGTAGAAAAATATAGAACAATAAACGAATTAGAAGAGCTCAAGCCAAGAAGAACCACTTCACACGGCGGAGAAATGGAACTGAGGCTGGGGTGGGCGGAGCATGCGCAGTATAGGCAATCTCTAACTATGTTTCTTTTCTACAGAGCTCTAGAACGTTCCGAGGAGACCAGCGCTGGTGCTGATTTAACCCTTTTTGTGTGCATTCACAGAAGACCACGATGAAGAATCAAGAAAACTGTTCCATTTTCACCCATAAGATTTCTTAGAAGAAGGTTCTATAGATACTGTACTGCAAATATCTCTATCTAAAAAAATTATCCATATTTTCAAACTATGCCTAGGAATATCCAGATCTCTGACCTGAACTCTGTGACACACAAGGTCTGGTATGTGGGGTATTCTGCTAGCATGCTCAACAGCATAGCGAACTACAGATGCAATGGCTACCTTGGGACTATTAAGATTGCATTCGTTCTTCCTGATTTTTACAACTGTCCTGCATATTAGGGGAAAAGTAGGAAACATGTCCATGGGATCTTCTGTCCAGTCTATGGTAAAATCATCCCCTCAAGACCTGGGGCCTCGACTTGATCAAAAAAATACATATCCTGAATTTGTGACTGCATTGAGTTGCAAAAACATCTATCTGTGGACAACCCCTGTGTTGAGTATGCACAACTGGAGATAGTTTGCACTCATGTAACTAGTTTTGTTAGACAACTGAGGGAATCTGCTGATTTTCTTCCCTCAAGACATGGATCACTATCAGGAAATGTGCCATGTGATGCACCACTCCCACACATGAACATTGAGAAGTAGTATTGTCAGCAGTAACTTGAACCACTTTCCTCAACAATCTCATCTCAAAAGCTCTCAGCTTTGATGACTGCCAACAGTTCTAGATAATTTATATGATGAGTGCATTCTGTCACAGACCACAGAATGTGTATAAGGCTGGCCTTGTCATTATTGTGCCTGAGGCTGCTTGAAAGGCATTCCCATTAAGAGATGAAAAGGTACAGTCCACTGCATCAGTTGAGTCCTTAGGTCATTTTATAACTGAAGGCTCTTTAGAGGATGGTCTGTCAAAAAGCTGAATTTTTGTAGGAACCACAATTTTATAATCACTTTCAACCTGGAATGAGCTACCACCACTGTAGCAGATGCCATGAGGCATAACAACCATTGCACCATACACACAGTAAATTCTACTATAACTGAGTGACTATGCACATAATTTCTTGGAATCTGTCTCCTTGCAAAAATAACCCTTACTAATTCTGAATCCAACACAGTCCTGGTATATTGAATTTTCTCAGTTGAAATTGTGATTTTGAAGGGTTCATATGGAAACTGAGGTCCAATAGCAAATGGCAGTAAACCATAGTTCAATAAATACTACATAGCTCAACAACAGGATGGAGACCTGGGTGCTGATATTGATAGTTGACTTCAATTTGGTCTGAGGTTGAGAGGGGGTACACTGATGTGGAGACAGACTCCATCAACAGTTGATGCACCAACTCACCAGGTGATTGGAGTACTGTATGTGATGTAACAAAGGCAGGTGAGCCAACTAGTTTGCCTCCTGATACGGATCTGAGAAACATGATGTCTTCGTTGTCTGGATTCGAAAGAGTTAGCAACTGGCTAGGTGAGGCAGCCTTTAGAGATATAGTTGTGGATTTAATAGGTTGAGAAACATTATCATGAGCTTTCTCTTTCTTTTTATGATATTTAGGTTTCTCCAACTTGTCTGAGTAAAACAAGTGAAACTCTACAAATTTTATACTTCAGAGTGATATGTCCTTCACCCAAACAACAATGGCATTTAGCCTGTCCTGTCAGTATGTGGCACTTTGCCTACATAACTAGTGCACTTCTTAAAGAGACTCACAGAAGTCATAAAACATTTAGGTGGAAAACAGAAGAATAGGAAATACAGAAGTCCAATAATAAATTAATTTTTTTGTATCAAAGAATGAAAGTTGAGATGAGAGGAGAGAAGAGAATCGGTACATATAATAAACTATTTACAACTCTGAAATAAACTGAAGCTCTAGTGTTCTCTCAAGGTGCTGCTTACATGGCAGACAAAAGAGAACTCAGGGAGAAACATAATGGTGTGTCTGGTCATGCACAGTATTTATGGGAGAAGGGAAAATATTTCTCTTTTAAGCTCTGAATGTTTTCAAAGCTGGTTTCTGCACTGACACAACATCCATATGCTTTATTTAAAGAGATGACATAGAAGGAAAGCATAAAATCCCACTGAATGCAGATCTGAGACACATAATGTTTTCTTTGTCTGGATTTGAGGGAATCCAGGATCTTGTACATGTAAAGCAGCTCTCTGGATCCCAAAACAATTCTGCTTTAGGATCTTTATGATAAAGTGGTGGTGGGGAGGCTTACCTGTCATTCAGTTCTTCAGCAATTGCCAAATGCTTCAAATGATAATCTATAGCCTTTTCATAGTCCTGAAGTAAAGTATATGTATTTCCAAGACTGTAACAAGCTTGGGCTTCTACAGCTCTGTCTGAAAGCTGCCTGGCAAGCTGTAATGTCTTCCTGAAAGAAAAACAGCTTGATATAATCTATATTTCTATGTAAACATCACTACCAGTACGTTGGCATGGAACCCATGATTTATGTGTGCTGAATTTTTACTTTTAGTCTAATCAATAACTGTATAGAAATCTAGACTCTATATATGCATGAACAGAAAATGAAAATGTTACACTATAAATTCACAAGGATTTTGTCCTGACACTTAATCTTAGCTAATCTATAAATGTACAACAGTTGTTTCCAAACTGTCTCCAAAAAACCCTTATCACGTTGTCTCTTTTGCCAGCAACCCCAGCACTAAGCATATTGTGTGTGGGGATACAATTATTTTTGTCTCCTTGAACCAAAAGAATAACCAGGAATCCATCAAATAACTCCTATATCTGTGCATTGGAGGGGAGAACTAGAAATGATAGGCAAGTTTTAGCTGGAGTTTACTAGAGGACAAAAAAAGTTAAAAGATGAGTTCTTCAGAAAGATGGTACAAAACAGTGTTAAGGCAAATTCTTCTTGCCTTAATCCCAAGTTTATACTAATTTGCCTGATGAAAAATTCCAAAGAAGCTCATCTTATTTGGAACATTTAAGTGATGCAATAAAGCTACTGTCCAATCCATGTCTAGCTTCTAACAATGGAGCTCATGTGACCATTTTTTTGGATTATCAGAGAAGCTTCGGCCATCTATGGTCTATCTGTGCATCAGTTTCAAAAATTAAAATGAATTATGTCTCTTTGCTGCCTTTCACCTTACTTTGTCTGGCAAAGTGCAGATGGGACAGAGTGAACAGACACTCAAGTGCTTCATTTAGTACAAGGCTTTTTTTGCCTACTCCATCACCATAAACAGATATCCAGATATCCTGGATATATCAGGGAGTGCATTGTGACAGACAGCTCTCAGAACACACCTGTCAATCAGTTCAGAGCCCTGATGGGGGAGCCTATGACATGACAGGAGGGGTGGAACCAGAGGAATAAAGGGGGAAAGAAAGACAGTTATTGACAGTTTAGGCAGTTAGGGCCGTGGTTGTGTTAGAGAGAAGAGTAACAGAGAGATAGAGAAAGAGATAGGAATAGGACAAGTCTTGGAAAGTTTATGTGGTTAAGATCGGAAAGAGTTAAAAGTGCTAAGAAATAAAGAGTTGAATATATAAATACCTTGATTAAAGTGAATCTACATAAGCAAACATAAATGTAATTGAAACAATGTTTATTGAATGAATAATAAAAAACCATCCATGATTTTCTTTATATGATTTACCTACAAAACCATAAATAAACATTGTTATATTGGACAACACTGATCTAATAGTCATATTTGGTACAGAGAGGAACATATCCTCTGTTGACAGCGAAAAAGGGTGAAAAATACAGGTCATGCCTGAAAGGTAACCTGGGGGTGTGTGACATGCATATTCTTGTATGAACATATATAGTGTCTAGATTTCTATCCTCACTATCTCTATTCCAGCATTATGCCTCAGACTGTGAATCTCTAGACATGTGAATATGCATTTAAGCCCATCCTGAGTGCACTTCAACATCAGCAAGACCTTCACATCTTTAACATGAAGCCTGTACGCACATTCAGCTCAACATGATTACAGCAGCAGCAACAACAACAACAGTAGTAACAATTTAGTCCATCACAACTCATAACTGGAATTGGGCTATAGCTCAAAGAGCAGCGGAGAGGTCCTGTTCCAACTCCCACTCTACCTGGGTGCCAAAGTGAACTTTACAAAAAGTATGGCCTTTTCAACTGCCACTCTGAAGCTTTAGCATTCCCTTCCATGGGTCATTCATTTAACACTACCTTTTTTGAGTTTCCACCAAGCAGACAATTTTGACTGTTAATTCCATGTTTTGTCAGCTACTATTGGGGTTTTTAAAAAAAAATTTAAAGCAAGTGCTGATTTTGTTTTTCATTCATTTTTATTTGAATGTATTGAAAAAGCATCTGGAGACAGTATATAAAGTAAGATGTATCAAAAAGAGATATTCTCCAAATCACACTTGGTACTTATCATATTGCATTTTTAAGCTATGGGACTAATGTACACTATAATGTCTGGCTGTAACTAACTAAACATCCTGCTTTAAGCATCAATGCTATAATTATGTCTCTTTGATTACAGTAAATTAGAAGCTTAAATGCAATCCTATACATATTTATTCATCAAAAAACCCTACTGAGTTCAATGGGACCTCCTTCCAAATGAGCACATACAGGATTTCTGCCTAAGTGTGACATATCCTGCCTCAAGACAAGAGGCCCACTTAGAAAGCTGAAATATACTTTTGAAGCTCATGAACACAGAATGCCTTTATATTCTAAAGCTGAAGTGTGTAAACAGGATCCTCTGAGCTCCATGAAACCCTGTGCGAGAGACCCAGAGATCCTCAGTGTCTCATCCCCCCCCCCCGCATCCTGTTATTTTATTTTAGTGTAATTAAGAATTCTTTTGCTCAGGAAGTCATACTAGGCTTTTCAGAATTACAATGTGCAGAAATCATGTTTATTTTCTTCCATGCCAAATCTAAGGGCAATACTCTACTAGTGAAAGAAACAAATTAATAAAAGAAATAGAGGCCAACTGAACATGTACTATTTAAAAAAACAAGAGGGGAGACAACAAAACACTAGTCTTTTGAAAAGGTAAAGCTAAAAGCCCATGTAGATGCACATAATAAAAACTGAAAAAACAATAAAAATTAAAAGGATTGGATTTCTTGTGAAATAAGAATAGTTGTGTTTGCCATTAAAAATTACAGTAAGTAATATGCTGACTAACTTGTAATATTCAGCAGCAGTTTCAAACTCTCCAAGAAAAATATAGGCATTTCCAAGATTGCTGTAGGCTCTTCTTTCTGCAGCTCTGTCACCAAACTCCTTCGCAATTAAAAGGCGCTGGAAAAAAAAGTCTCATAATACACTTAAGTTGTTTTTGCATCTAGAATATATTGGGATGCATATGTCCACTTCTGTGTCCAGAAAAACGGAACAGAAGAAGCCATGATAAATCTCAAAGATGTCAAACTGTACTTCTTAAATTAGCCTATGATACAGGCTAATTTAGTAACAGGTAAAGGTAAAGGTTCCCCTTGACATTTAGTCCAGTCGTGTCTGACTCTCGGGTGCGGTGCTCATCTCTGTTTCTAAGCCGCAGAGCCAGCGTTTGTCAGAAGACAGTTTCCGTGGTCACGTGGCCAGCGCGACTAGACACGGAACGTCGTTACCTTTCCACTGAGGTGGTACCTATTTATCTACTTGCATTTTTACATGCTTTCGAACTGCTAGGTTGGCAGGAGCTGGGACAAGCAACGGGAGCTCACTCCGTTGCGTGGATTTGATCTTACGACTGCTGGTCTTCTGATCCTGCAGCACAGAGGCTTCTGCAGTTTACCCCGCAGCGCCACCACTTTATTACGTTAGTAATAAATATGACTAAATACTGACTTCCCCCCCCCGCCCCCTTTAACTTAAGCTTTTTTAAAACCACAGTTTTGGATTACATATAGAAGCATTTTAATACCTATGTCTGGAAGAATTCACATTAACATCTGCTAAGTCTTCAGCTATTTATATAGGTTATGTATCATCTAATCAAATCTGACTTACATCAATCCTAATAGCATTTTCAAGGCAACTGAAATATATAAGGAACAGTTTCACCAATGCCACCTTCCATCCCAGTGGAATCTGAATATTTTGATGATTGAGCAGGAACTCAAACTCAAGTCTCCTGAATCTAGTCTGGCACTTCACTACATCATACTGGGCCCCTCAGCTACTAAATGTATTCTTAAAAGTACAAAATACCTCGTTACTTTTGTTGTTGGAAAACAATATAATTCTGATTTCTAGAAAATACCAACATATACCATTTTATACCTGTTCATGGGCATTGACAGCATTCCTGAAATTCCCCAGGAGATAGTGAGTATTTCCAAGGTTTCCATAAGCACGCCCCTGGGCAGCTCTATCACCCAGCTCTGTCACAATTGCCAAGTTCTCCCTATATAACAGCCAAACAAACAAATGAATTACAAGGTTTATTTTGGGAACGGTATACAGTTAGATGTCATTAATATTATTGGTCTTCCTATTGTTACAAAGGAAAGCTTTATGTTTTATGGGACTAATTTTATGGACATTATAAATAACATTTGCCAGAAACCACAAATATTAAGAATATTCTATTTCCATACCCCACGAGAGCCTTAGACAGACACATGCATGGCAAGTTCTGTAGGCACAATAAGCTTCATCCAAGCTTTTAAAAAGCTGCTGTACAAGTCATCCCAGTCTCAAACTCATTGAGTCAATGATGGTAAACGAGTTTCACCCTAATGAATAAACTGTAGCTATTATTTTGTTTTTGTCTGTGAATATTTGCTTTATGTTTTGCTTATGCTCTGTAGCTAGTGCATACAATACTTGTCTTTGTATTTTAAATTAGGTCCTGTTACTTGAGTCAGAAGCTCAGACTTGTAGACTCCTCACAACTCCAATTTAGAATCTTCTGGGAAAGCATTTGCTAAAAATTTCCAGCATAAAATAGATGGGATGAAGAAAAGAGTTATTTTCCTTGTGGAGGAAAAAAAAACAAAGAGTTATGTTGTGTTGAGGTTATGATAAGATGCAGATGCAAAGATGCTGGTACTCACTAAGCATGTTAAACCCAGAACATGCCTTTAAAAAGAGAATAAAATTTTGCATAATCTGAGGTTAAAATGCTTAACAAATGGAGATTATAGGAACATTTACTTATTTTTATTTGTTTACTTATTTGCTCAGTTTGTGAATTTGTTTATTTTATTTAAAATATTTTTACTCTGCCTTTCTCCTTAAAAGGATCCAAGGTGAATGCATTTACAATTACCAGGCCTTCAAGGCCCCAACTTTGGAAACTCGAACAGCCATTCACACCTAGCTGATAGCACTAGTTGATAGCATTTATGGCCTATTTAGGAAAACAAAAGAGCCCTCTAAAGTAACAAATGGCCCAGATGGCCAAGCAGTGGAAAGTGGAGGAAGGAAGAACAGAGGTCAGGAAAACATGAGGGCACAGAAATGTGTATTTTCCCTTGACCACTAGATTGGCCCAGTTGGCATTTCAGACCCAATCAGGGATCGGATCCAAAGTTGGGGTATAGATGACTAATAGAAATGTAGCATTTTATTACTCTTTCTTTGTATCATTATAAAATGTATGTACATGTATCCCTTCGGGGTCTTCTCTGCTTTTAAGAGAAATCCTAGCTGACCTTTTCTTTGCTGCTATTCAAATAAAACTGGTCCTTTGGTTCAGCTGCTTGCGTCTTAGCTTGATTCCTTGCCGGATTAATTGGGACCCAAAAGTGCCAGGTAACATAAGGAGGGCAGGCTTGTCCTCCTGTTACCATGGAAATCTGGGTCCCGGTTTTCCGGCAAGGAAAAAGGCTAAGACGTACCAGGTGAACCAAAGTCCAATTTTATTTTGCAATGCCAAAAGATAGATAGGTCAGCTGGGCCTTCCCTTGAAGAGAGAAAGGCCCCAAGAATACAGAGTACATATGTTTTATAATAATTATAGAAAACGAGCCATAAAGTACTACATTTCTATTGGTTATCTGAACCCCAATTTTGGATCCAGCTTCCCACTGGGCCGAGGGTGCCTGCTACTAGAGTTCATTGGCTATAGGGAAATATCCATATTGTGCCCCAATGTTACCTTGATCTTTGGTCAGGATGCACCTGAATGTTTAGAGAAGAGAGTTTCTATTTCCCTTATCTATTGATATGTTTATGTATGTTCTTCCTGGGCTCTGGATGTAAGGTCTTCAAGATGGTGATTCACTGGCAAGTGTTAAAACAATGATTGCTGTCTTCCTCCTCCCTGCATCCCAATGGTGGGCCATCTGTGTCATTTGTTACTTTAAATTGTCAGTGTTGAGGCAGGAGAAAGAGTTACATTGTTATTCTAGATAAACTATAATAAATGCTATCTGCTAGGTGTGCATGTTTCAGGGTTAGGCTTTGTAAGATTTGTGAGGCCTGGTATTTCTCAAGTATCATGTCAGTTTTAAAACATGGCTTCTTCGGTATCTGAAAATGTAGAGCCTTCTCCCTCCGGTATCAGATCTGTCTGATCCGACACTGGTTTAGGGAGAATAACATCTAAAAATCATGAAATCACACTGATCTAAAACTAAACTGGGTAAGCTTACTCATGAGTAAACAGGGTAAAACATGTTTTGACATCATTCAAAGCCACAAAGGGGGAAAAACAGTAATTTCACATCTTAAATGAGTGAGCTGCTGTATATAATTATCTATTTTTTAAAATAGCTTTTAAAGTATTTCCACAGGAAGGACTAAGAATGTGTGACCAAGAAGGAGCTAAATGCTTTCTTTCACACTGAAGGCCATGGCATCATTAAAAGTGACAAATACCTGCCCTGTGGGCTGACTAGAGACACATTCTGATGGGCCAGAATGCTATGCTATGCAAATAGTTCCTTTGGAGTTCTGAGAAGTTATTTTAAAAGGTAGCTATTTCAGAAGTTTTAGGAATTAAAAAGCAGCAATTAAAGGGTCTGATTTAGAGCCAGGTATGTCCCAATTTGTGTGGATGAAGAAAGAGTGGTTAAAATGGAGGCTTTTCTCTCCCCCACCCCACCCCACCCCCAGTTTGCCTAGTTTTGTCCTATCTACACTTTTCATCTCTTTTCTATTAACTGAGAAAATGGTCACTTGATTCTGCATGGGAGGTAAAACAGTGTCATTTATTTTAAAAATCACAACTCAAAACCCTTTCCCCAAATTTCCCCAAATTTGGCACACAGCAAGAGCAGATTGTCTGCTACATCTGTGCCAAATTCGGTGCTGATCTAGTTCCACAGTTATAATTTTTGTCTGGGCCCTCATCTTTTGATTTTGCTTGTAGAATCCTGTTTACTGTGCTTATGTAAAATATATGCTACCACTACCAAGGTGCTATAATTATAACTATTATAACTACTGTAATTATATTATGATAGTTATATTATATATTATAATAATAACAAAGATTATAATTTCCAATATCCTTTTACTTTTATTATAAGCAGTAAATATGAGTCAGTAAGCTTATTTATAAAAAAACAAATGCAAACTATACTAGGAATGAGATGAAGTTATGCTGCCTGAATTTATCATTCACGTTGCATTACTCTAAAGGGTAGGGATGGAAAGCCCGTCCGCCCCTCTTTGCAAGTGTAATCCAGAGAGAGTCTAAGGAGTTGGTTCTTTGGCCCCAAGAAAAATGATGGAACTAATGTCAGAAAGTAACTCAGCATCACAAGGTATGTTACAGCTACCCAAGATAAATTACAAAAACGTTGTTTAGTGTTGGATGTTTCCAACATCATCTGAAGCGATGATGGCAGCCAGAAAACATTCTTGTCTTCTCCAAAAGAACTACCTCACCAAAACAGTACAGTGGTGCCTCGCACAACGAGTGCCCCGTAGAGCAATGAATTCGCTCTACGGGGATGTTTTTTCGATCGCTAATGCAATCGCAGAGCGACGGCCCCAAGGGGCGAAAATCACAGAGCAAAGGTCGGTAAGCGGTTCGCTTACCGACCTTCGCTTTGCGCCCCGCCGCTCAGCTGTTCCGCGGCTACAAAATGTCCGCCGGAAGCCCCAAAATTGCCACGCGCAGCGTTTTCGTGCCCTCGTTAAGCGAGGGGAGGGCGCGAAAATGGCTGCCGGCCATAGAGGAACATCGCTGTACGGTAAGTAAATCAGCCGACTGGAACGCATTAAACTAAGTTTAATGCATTCCAATGGCTTTTTTCTTTCCGTACAGCGATGTTTCACACAGCGAGGGTTAATCCGGAACGGATTAACCTCGTTGTGCGAGGCACCACTGTATTTGGGATTTCAATCCATCTGAATGTTCCTTCATGAGTTATAACTAGTTATGGTGAACGTATATAAAAATTATTGTGTTGTGCCCAACTTGTCCTTAGTTTATGGCAGACAAAAGATTCACTGAAACAGCATATATTTTCAGTTCCATACAGGAAGCATTAGGAAAAATAGTGGCTTTTCCACAGTAAAGAGGAGCCCACAAATTCCAGATTCTTTATCTTGCCAAAGCTGAGTGGTAGACATGTACAAAGAATTCAGAGAAAGGAGTTTCAGCAGAGACAACTACGTCTATGTACGCATCATTAGCAGCATGACAGATTTTTTATCAGAACTTGAACGAACATAAGCAAATTAAAAGCAAACTGGTTCGTGTCTTGGCTTTAATGTTGTTATGTTCTGTCAAGTCACCTCCAACAAATGGTGATCCTATGAATGAGCAATCTCCACAAAGTCTTGTCCCAACTGCTTTGCTCAGCTCTTGTAAACCCAAGCCGGTGGCTTCCTTTAAGGAGTCTGTCCATCTTGTATTTGGTCTTCCTCTTTTCCTGTTGCCTTCTTTTCCCAGCATTTATCGGCTTTATTAAAT